>NW_020664420.1:41680173-41760731 GCF_002925995.2 Terrapene triunguis | reverse complement strand
GGAGGGCGCCGGGGGGGAGGGTGGCCAGAGCCCTGGGAGGAGGGCGGCGAGCCCCGGCGGGGGCTCCGCTCTCCCCCCGGCGGCTGGGGGGAGGGCGACCAGAGCCCTGGGAGGAGGGCGGCGAGCCCCGGCGGGGACTCCACTCTCCCCCCGGCGGCCGGGGGAAGGGCGCCGGGGGGGAGGGCGGCCAGAGCGCCGGGGGGAGGGCGACGAGCCCGGCCGTGGCCCCACTCTCCCCGGCGGCTGGAGCGCCGTGCCGCCCTCCTCCAGGTGCCGCCCCAAGCACAAGCTTGGTGGGCTGGTGCCTGGAGCCGGCCCTGATGGCCAGTTCACAGCTGGAGGACATGCTGTATGTGGTAAGGAAGGGCCTAATAGCAATTTTGTTTAAAACTGGCTCTGTTTATGTTTCTTCACCAGACTCTGCATGGCTTCTTCTCTGATGGAACATCATTCAATATTTTGATGGATATGTTGTTTAAAAAAGGTCATTATGAAAGTAAGTACTAAAATAAATGTGTCAAAGCAAATGCATTTTCAGCAAGGTACATGTCTTAAATATAACCATGAATCTATTTTAAAGCTATCAATAACACTGAACAGTGTGCTCCTTTTGGCTAGCTGAGCCATATGTGATCACTCTTGGATTTGAAAGCTGCAGAGCAGTATGCAACAGCATTTGAAGGGCTCCATAATGTGTACTTATTAAGTACTTGCAGCAGTACTCTAGCCTTCCATTAGCAATACTGTACAATTATGGTTGAGGCAAGAGCCTTTTGTTTTAGACTCCTATTTTCCAGGGGCTTAACTTCTCTAAAAATGTCCTTTAGACTGAAATGTCTCATGCTTTTTTCCCCTACACTGTTTTGTTTGTGGTATGGGGAAGGTTGAAGAAAATTTATTCAGGCATTTTTGTGGGCGTTAGAGCACGTGGAAAAAAATGTTTGTAAGAAAATTGTTCAGAGGCTCTGTTTGTTTGTTCTGAAAACACATACAATCAGAGTGTCTTCCCCACATCACTACCATTGTCTTAAAACCACAATCTCACCCTTTATGAAGACCTGGGAAGCTGTCTCATGTGGCCTAGAAAGGTTTTTCTGACATGAAAATCTAAAGCACAATGTAAAGTAAGATTGAGCCAAATCCCTTTTTTTGAATTTGAAGAATATCCAGCACAATGTCCTGGCATTTGGCAAATCTGATTTCAAATATTGCCAGGGTCAGTAGGTCAGGAAGGCAAGTTACCCTGGAAATGAACATATTAGAGACTGGATACAGGGCCAGCATGAAGAGAAGCAGCTGGGAGCTTGTGGGAATTCTGTATGGGGTAGTTAAGGGAGTTTGGCCATATTTGTAAATGGACACTGCCTGGTGTCTCTTGGGATCTGGGAGGATGATAAGGAGGCATATGATTTGAGAATCACATTTGTATGAATATAGATCTGACAATAAGACAGGATTTTCATACAAATTGAATCCAAATCAAGTATTCATCACATCCCTTTTGTAAAGTAACCGCTATCTCCACCTGGCACTGATGCAAGGTTTCTGAAAATGTATCATTTATATGTAAATTCTCTTTTTAGACTAATAGTTCTTAATCTGCAACATTATTTTAAATGTATATTTCTTTGGGCTCACATACTGTAATCTTGTTTTTTTGGTAGTAGATGGGTTATGCATTAAGTATAAGAGCCCCAATTAGTGAAGTACTTAACTACTGGATGAATATCTGTTTTTTGGCAGGTGCCTTGGAAGTGCTGGGAGAAATGAGAAAACGACATATAAAATTCATGAAAGACACCTATTTACTTGCATTTGCAATATGCTACAAACTGGTAAAATGTTTCATTATTTCCATGAAGAAGTTTTGTGGTATTTTATTTTAATTAGATTTATCTTTAAAATTTCTATTTGATACCCTGCCATTGTTTCTCATCTGCTGCAAACACTTCAGTTGGAAACCTAAGTCAATCATAGATCGCTTCTTTGTCAAGTGTACAATATATATTGCACACACCAAAAAAAAAAATGTTAAGTTTGCAAAATTGAGCACTCATAAATTAGGAAATGCCAGAATTAAGATTTCCTGTGCAACTGTAATTCATCCCCCTTGTGCACATATATTATGATGCAGTCTATAATTGTATGATTACATACTATTTTTTCCACAGGACTCCTGCCTCATTCAGTGGCAGTTCTGCTATTATAATACACTCCAAACTTGGCATTCAGCACTTGTTATTTCCTGGAATATCTGCTCCTTGCAGAAATGTCAGTGTATGCTCAAATCATTCACTAATTTTGCATTATAGCAAACATTATCTAGGGACTAGACTGAGGCACCCAAATTGGTGTCACTTATGATCTCTGTTTCTCTAAATTTGAACCCAGTTCTGCAAAAATGAAATGTTAAGGATATTAACACAATATTTTTTCTGCTATTTGTGCCACCCTAGAAAAGATTTCCTCCTTTAGTTCTAGCTCTGTAGGAAATCCATACTTAGTTTTCCATCATGCTCTTTGGGAATACAGCCACTGGCTCAGAATAATAACTGAGTTCCATGGTGAACTCAGTTCCCAGAATTTTTCAGCTAAATGTAGGAGATATTTTTTATTTTCACTAAAGAAAAAGAGTTGGCCTAAAACACTATCATGGTGGTGAGTTTTACAATCAATCATTCTCAAACTCCAGTGGCCTGAGGAGCACCTTCAGGTGGTCCATGGAGAGCTGGCTGGTCACATGGTGATGTTATTTGATGGCCTATAGGATGGGAGGTGGAAAGTGCTCAAGAATGGGAGAGGAGATTATCCACTATGTAAAAAAGGTGGGTCCCTCTGCCTACAGGCAGATTGGAAGCCCAGACCTAGTAATTTAAATGTAGAAAGTTAATATTTGGGAAGTTATGAGCATGTAAAAACTTCGGTTATAATCAAACTGTTTTGTAATCTAAATTATAGAGATTGCTACCAGGTATCTACTGTAATCAGAGTAATAATATAGGGCCAGATCATGGCCCAGTGAGCAACCCCCCATTAAAGGGCTTTGATCTTCACTCCTACCAGTCCAGCATCTCTAAGGCATCCTTAGCCCCTACCTGCAGTAGCTGGCATGCAACAGTTTGTGAGGAGTATCAGCAGCACATACAGTCCACTGCTTCGACCCCCCCTCCCCCAACAGATCAACATACCTATTTTTGGGCTAGAGGATCATGGACCTCTGCTGTTCATACCCCTAAAATTCTGATTAATATCCTTGTATAGTCTGCTGCAGAGAGCTGCTGAAGAATTTGGTTTCATTGCACACAAAAGTGTGTAGCATCCTGCAAAGGTTCAGTGGAAATGCTTGGTTTCTACTGCTTTTGACCCTAGTCATGCTTTTAGGAGAACCTGGGCCATCCTCTCTTATTGAACATAGCTGCTAAAGGAGGGTGAGCTGAGCAGTGGTTTCAAACAATCACCCAGTTAAAATTTAACAGCAATAATACATTTCCCATTTCATTCAAGACAAGGTGCCTTTGATAAGGGGATATGCCAGGATAGCCCTTTATGCACTAAAGACGATTGAAAGGAGATTATTTGAAATGTTAGTCTTTCATTGGTTCTGCCACCCATCTTTTAAAGTGGTACATACTAAAATGATGGCTTGGGGAAAGCATATTACAGAAGCTCTATAGAAGTGCAAAATATTATTGTTAATATTGCAATATAGGAAGCCTTAGGAAAGTAATAAGCACACTCTTACAAGGAGAATCTCTCTAAAGTTGACTGTCTTCAGATGTAAAATTATGATGCTACTATAAGTAATAGTAATGTGTAATTATAGCTGTATAGATTTATTTTGAATAGCAATACCCGGAGCCTGCTCAGAGAGAGATATAGGATTTAAAGATGGGATTATTGCTCGTGGAATTATTGTTTAATCTTTGCACAGAAGTGTTTTTAAGGTCAGACAACTGAATATTTCAAATCATTGTAAGGGATGGCTATCATCTGACTTCAGCAGGTGGTCTTTTCTGCTGCTGCCATGAAGGGCAGTACCTCTCTTATGGAGAACAAAACCTTTAGATAATAAGTCTGTCTGCTAATCATTGGAATAAGTCTCCAAAAACATACTTTTAAATAAAATTGTAAATAAAATAACACATGAAGGGTCATTAACAGTAGTGAAGACTGACTATCACAATAATAAAATAACAGCCTTAAACACTGAAAGACACTAATCATAAAACAGTCAGTGGGTACATCGCAGGTGTAATTCTTGATGCCGTGGCAACAGAAAGCAGGAACAAATATTAGAAAAAAAAATTAAAGGTGATTAACTAAGCAGAAAATACATGGACAAACTCATCACACTTTATTATATGATCCCATTAAAAATAGTGATGTAATATCAGTGAGTGCATTTGGCACATTGATCCACACAGTAAGACCCTGATCCTGCTGACTTCAGTGGGACTACTTGTGTGCATAAAGTTAAGTGTATGTGTAAGTCTTTGTTGCAGCTGGCCCTAACAGAGTGCATGTTTAAGGCATTAGTGGAACATCTATGTGATTATTTTTATTTCCAAGAAATAATGCAAGTTATCCATACTGAAGAACTAGCAAAAATCTAAACTATATTAGAATTCCTCCTACAGAACTATCTTTCAAAATGTATTCTGTAATAATTCTTGAGAATTCATTTGTTTCCATAAGTGCCTGGGTACAGACTTCTCTTAGGCTAGGTCTACACTACCCGCCTGAATCGGCGGGTAGAAATCGACCTCTCGGGGATCCAATTATCGCGTCTCGTCGGGATGCGACAATCGATCCCCGAATCGACGCTCTTACTCCACCAGCGGAGGTGGGAGTAAGCGCCGTCGACGGGAAGCCGCGGAGGTCGATTTTGCCACCGTCCTTACAGCAGGGTAAGTCGGCTGCGATACGTCGAATTCAGCTACGCTATTCGCGTAGCTGAATTTGCGTATCTTAAATCGACCCCCCCCGTAGTGAAGACCTGCCCTTAGATTAATGCTATCTAGAAAGCACATGGATTTCCTTTGAGTTCCAATGCAGCTCACAAAGCAATGTAATGATGAAAAGTCAATTTGTTTAGGAGGCATGCTGGGGGTGGGAGGGGAAGTGTCCATAGTGCTAAGCACAATGGTTCATGGGGCCGTTTTAGCTCTCTGAGCAGCCCACAATCAGGGCAATGCAAAGGTGGTTTAAAGTCACCTTTGCTCCCATAATCCTACCTCCCCTTGATTATACCTTTGGTGCTGTCCTTCTCAGGAATTGCTGCACAGAATTTGCCCTGTAGCATAGTGTAGTTTGGTTCAGGTGAGATGACCATTTGAAAAGATGTTTGTCTTGTTAGTCTGATGTATGAATTTTTATATGCAATAAATCTAGCAAATAAAATTCTGAAATCATGTGAAGCATTTGGTGCTTCTCTAAATTGACAATCACGATGTGGATTTAAATGTCTACACAGAACAGCCCAGAGTCTTGCAAAATCTTCACAAAGTTACTTGAAGAGGCTCAGTTACAAGGAGATAACATGCTAAGACAAGCATACTGCTTTGCTGTAGCATTTGCTCTGAAACAGGTACTGGGGTTTTATTTTTATTTAATCTTTGATTCTGTTGACTTTCTGTGCAATGTGGTAGCAAGCAGAAGGAAAAGAAAAAGGTGTGTCTGTCTTCCACTGTGATTAGGCCTCTGAAAAAAGAGAACAATATAATTGCCATTTAAAATGTGTGGGAATTTTGAAATCCTAGAATACATATTCAGCCCAGTGCACAGTTATTTAGCCCTTTTAATGCAAAATCCCAACACAGTATGAATTGAGATGGCTGCTAACAACAGTAGTGCCCAGAGGCCAAAGACATAAAGATGGACCCTGTCCTGAACACGTTGGTGAGGGTGTTAATGATGGCTTAACTCATGACTTCCTTGGTATGGGGTTGGGAGGGGTGTAAGAGAGAGAGAAAGAACTGTAAGTTAAATGATGCTCTAGGAAATATTTTGGAGAAGTTCTATAGCCCTTGTTACATGGCAGGTCAGACTAGATGAATCAATGAAAAAGTTAACAAAGCTCTTTGGTAATAACTAAATACCCAGGGAAATAGTAACATAAATACAAAGGCTGCTGTAAATTAGTTGCCTACTATCAGCTTTCGAAACTGAAACAGAATACCACAAAATAGGAACACCACATACAGAGGCAGTGCAAATATCTCTACACTGCCCTGACAGCATGCTCCAAACCTGACATAGAAGGGACCACCTTCAGGTTTCTGAGGCAGCATAGCCTGGAGGATTGAGCAGAGGAATGGGGATTAGAAAATTCTGAGTTCTAATCCAAGTTCTGACACTAGATGGTTACGCAATCTTGAGCAATTCATTAACCCTCTGTGTCACTTTGTGTAAAATGGGGATGATACTTTCTGCCTCACCAGAGTGTTCTAACGACTAATTAGTTGGTGTGTGTATAGTGATTTGAATGTGTAAAGTGGTATTTAAATATTCAGTCTCCATGCTCATTCAATCCTTGGCCCCTCTGGTGCATCTCTGTGAGCATAGAGACCAAATAATAATAACAAGTGTACTTTATTAGTATCTGTTGTTGTGGTGGTTCTTGTGATGTGGACTTCTTTCCACAGCCTTTAGGTTCAAACCAAAATCTCATTCCATATACAAATATGGAGTCTCATTCTTTTGTATTCATAATGCCTTTATTTTGCCTACTAAAATATTTTAAATTCCTGTTTTACAAATGGAACAGCACCCTTGGATGTACCTGTATATTACTGAAGATATGGGGACTTTGACATCATGTCTCATTATGTGCTTAAGAAGCGTATATAGTGATTTGATCACACATCTAGTGCTGCCGTATAATAGAACTGTAACATTGTTTTGTATGACAAATTAGCTGATTTATATAGCATAGTAAATGTGCCTGGCTATGTCCACAATGTAAAAGCGCTGAACCAGTTTCCCCCTAGTTCAGCAAGGTATTTAAGGAGGTGAGAGTCCTATTGTCTCCAAGCTACACACCCTTCAGAACATTTCTGGGACTGGGGCCTTAAAGTCTAAAGGCTCAAGATGCTACCATAGGGCTTGTCTACACTACGAAATTAGGTCGAATTTATTAAAGTCGACCTGTAACCTCCAATTTTACAAAATCGACGGTGTATGTCTCCACTATGCACATTCTGTCAGCGGAGCGCATCCCCACTATCATGGGTAGCATCGACTCAATGGAGCGATGCACTGTGGGCAGCTATCCCACAGTTGCTGCTGCCGATTGGAATTCTGGGTTAGGCTCCCAATGCCTGATGGGACAAAAAAAAATTCGTGAGGTGTTTTGGGTACATATCGTCAGCCTCCCATGATGCACTTGGCTCCTATCTCCCTCCCTGAAAGCAATGGCAAACAATCACTTTTGTGCCTATGCTGGGTTACTTGTGCAGATGCTATAAGCATATCAAGCATGGACCCTGCTCAGCTGTGTGCTGTTATTGTGAGCGTCAGAAATACCTCGTGCATCGTCCTGCGGTATTTGCAGAGCTTAGCCAGGACCAGCTGCATGGAAGAATGTGATGCCATGCAAATAGCTGTGCTGGAAGCCATGGAACGGAGCAATTTGCACATTCTGGCAGTGGCAGCCGGACTTGTTGACACAGTGGAACAAGCTTCTGGGCCAGGGAAACAAGCACAGACTGGTGGGACCGCATCGTGATCCAGGTATGGGATGAGGAGCAGTGGCTGCATAACTTTCGAATGCGTAAGGCCACTTTCATGGAACTTTGCAAATTGCTTTCCCGAGCCCTGAAGCGGAGAAATACCAAAATGAGACCTGCCCTGACAGTTGAGAAGCGAGTGGTGATAGCCCTGTGGAAGCTTGCAATGCCAGATTGCTACCGGTCAGTCAGGAATCAGTTTGGAGTGGGTAAATTTACCGTGGGGGCTGCTGTGATCCAAGTAGCCAGGGAAATCAATTCACTTCTGCTAAGAAGAGTAGTGACTCTGGGAAACGTGCAGGAGACATAGTGGATGGCTTTGTGATGATGGGGTTCCCTAACTGTGGTGGGGTGATAGGGATATGCATTCCATCTATCTTGGCACCAAATCACCTTGCCAAAGAGTACATAAACCGCAAGGGGTACTTCTCAATGGTGTTGCAAGTGCTAGTGGATCACAGGGGCCGTTTCACCGACATCAACGTGGGATGGTTGGGAAAGATACATGACGTGCGTATCTTTAGGAACTCCGGTCTCTTCAGGAAGTTGCAAGAAGAAACTTTCTTCCCAGACTGGAAAATTACCATTGGTGATGTTGAAATGCCAATAGTTATCCTTGGAGACCAGCCTACCCCTTGCTCCCGTGGCTCATGAAGCCATACACAGGCAGCCTGGACAGCAGTAAGGAGCAGTTCAACCATAGGCTGAGCAAGTGCAGAATGGTGGTAGAATGCCCCTTTGGATGTCTAAAGGGGCACTGGTGCAGCTTGCTCGCTAGGTTAGATCTCAGCGAAAGCAATATTCCTATTGTTGCTGCTTGCTGTGTTCTACATAATATCTGTGAAAGTAAGGGGGAAAAGTTTCTGGCGGATTGGGGGGTTGAGGCAGATAGCCTGGCTGCCAATTATGAGCAGCCAGACACCAGGGCAATAAGAAGAGCACATCAAGGTGCACTGCGCCTCCAAGAGGCTTTGAAAAACAGTTTCATGAATGATCCAACACTGATGTGTGACCGTTGTGTGTGTTGGTCCTTACCAGGCTGCCCCCTTTTATGCATGTACTGCCCTGTAAACTAAACCCCCACCAACCACAGTGTGCACAGTGAATAAAGAGCCTCTTGTCCTCAATTCATGCATTTTTATTATGCTAACAAACACTGAGCAGAGACAGCAATGAATAGCAATGATAACCAGGTAAGGGCCTGATAATACAGGGAGGGAGGGGCAAGAACGCACAGCTTATTACAATTGCACTGTCTAGCAATCACAGTTGTGGGAATGAGAGCTTTCTGCTCCATGAACCAACCCCTGGAGTTGAGTTCAAGGGATAACTGAGCTCTCTTCTCCTCCCCCCCCCCCCCCCCCCCCCCCCCCCCGCATTCTAGGACATCTGGGAGAGGAGGATATGGAACTTGGTGAGGAGCTGGTTCATCATTGGGTGCAGTGGGGCTCTAAGGTCTAGCTGCCTTTCCTGCACCTCAACCAGAGGCCTCAACATGTCTGTTTGCTCCCCCATAAGCCGCAACATCTCTTGCATGTTACACTCTTGTTCCCTGCTTGCTTTCCTGTCCTCTTGGTTGGTGCGCATGCTCTCAGACAGTGTGAGCCTCCATACATTCAGCTGGGCCCTGTCAGCCTCAGAGGAACATATCAAATCACAAAACATGTCTTCCCTTGTCCACTTCTTTCGCCTTCTAATCTGGGACAGCCTTTGTGCTGGAGTGGAGGAAGCACTCAGAGAAAATGTTGCAGCTGCAAGGAAAAGCATACATTGTTGAAAACAAAAGGTTAACTGTTGCAATGAATGAAACAATTCACAGCAGTAAATACATTCCCTGAGGTACTCGGCCAAATTTTGTGTTTTAAAAGAAGAGCCTGCCAGTGAGGTACAACAAATGGCAGAGCGCTGGGCAGCAGATTTCGGTTGCAGGCAGGCATGGTAAGCACACACGAAAGGGTAGGCGGTGTGAGGGCACACCTGGGGATATTTTTTGGTGTAGAAACTATTGGCACATAAAGAGGCTTTTCCGGGGAGCATCCTTTGCGTGGCTGCACTGGCCGCCACTGTATCCCAATTGTTTACCTCAGATTAAACATTAACCACAATTGCATTTAACCCCTGTAGTGTTATTACAATTGTGCACTCACCAGAGAGCCTTCCCCGCCATCACAGTCCTGCACCAGTGGATCCTGTGAGGGGATTGGCTCCAGAGTTAGGAAAAGGTCCTGGCTGTCGGGGAGAATGGATCCTTCGCTTGCCTGCTGCGCATTCTTCTCCTTCCTCATCAGCAATGTCCTCCTCGTTGTGGCCCGGGTCCCCCGGGAGGTATCCAGGTAAAGTGTTGGGGTACTGGTGGGGTCCCCGCCTAGAATCGCATGCAGCTGCTCATAGAAGCAGCATGTCTGTGGCTCAACACCAGAGCGACTATTAGCCTCCCTTGTCTTCTGGTACGCTTGCCTGAGCTGCTTTATTTTCACACAGCCTGCTGTGCGTCCCTGGTGTAGCCTTTTTCTCCCATGCCCATTGCGATTTTGGCATAGATGTCAGCATTTCTTCTGCTGGTTCGGAGCTCTGCCTGCACAGACTCTTCTCCCCACACAGCAATCAGATCCAGTGTCTCTTGTATGCTCCACGCTGGAGCACATTTGCGTACCTGGGCAGCCATGGGCAGCTGTGGTGGTGAGCTCTCCACGCTGATCAAACAGGAAATGAAATTCAAAAGTTCCCAGGGCTTTTCCTGTTTACCTGGCTGAAGTGCAGTGGAGTTGAAAGTGCTGTCCAGAGCGGACACATTGGAGCACTCTGGGATGCCTCCCGGAGGCCAAACAAGTCAGAATACACTGTGCTGTGTCTACACTATCCCTAATTTGACCCGGGAAGGTTGAATCTAGCACTACTCCTCTCGTTGAGATGGAGTACAGGCGTTGATTTTAAAAGCCCTTTAGGTTGGCGGGAAGGGCTCAGTAGTGTAGACACGCACATTATAAATTCGACCTAATGCGGGGTATGTCGATCTAACAACGTGGTGTAGACCAGCCCATAGAGAGCCTCATGACACGAGAAACACTGAGCAGGGTGTGTTTCTTACAGAGTGAATGCTACATAGAATGAGTGGGTCTTTTGGAATATTTTGAAAGAGCATGGGTGGGGGAGTGTGGATGTTTAATTGGGAGGTTGTACAAGCTAGCTGTTTTTAGGGTTTTTTTTTTTTTAATAAAATTTGGTTTTGTACAAGCATAACTTGATGTTTGTTTTGTTTTTGTTTTTTCTTCCTTCCTTCTAGAATGATATGGTAAAAGCCCAGTACTTTTATTCTCAGATCATGAACAGAGAGAGCACACTATGCAGTAATCTTAATGTAAGTGTGGTTATTTTGCACGTTCACATAGGCTTGTGCAGAGAAATACACTAAAGGAGTTATGTATGCATTTAGACCCTGACTTTCTCTTGCATCTTGTGTAATCATAGAAGTGTAGGACTGGAAGAGACCTTGAGAGGTCATCTAGTCCAGTCCCCTGCACTCAAGGCAGGACTATGTAATAATTATCGATGTCTATGTATGATAGCACTTTTAGTACTTTTAGCTGAAAGAGCTCAGAGGAATCTGGCACGTGGATTTAGGAATGTGAAAAACATGGGTGATTTTGAGATTGCAGATAGATCACATATATCTGTGCAAAATGAGCACAGTCTGGATGTAAAATGCCACCCCTCTGATTTGGTGCTTATTATTTTTCTTTGCTATTTGTAATACTGTAGCCTATAGGAGCCCTAGTTATGGATCAGGACCCCATTGTGCTAGGCACTGTAGTGCTTGCGGTGGAGAGGCTCTAAGCTGATAGGAGAGAGCTTAATAACTCCTGCCTCTGAGAGAGGTGGTAGCTATGTCCGTGGGAGAAGCTGTCTACATAGTGCTGTCTACACTGGCGCTTAGGTTGGTAGAACCTATGTTGCTCAGGGGTGTTGATTATTCACACTCCTGAGTGAGATAAATTATACCAAAGTAACCTGTAGTATAGACAAGGTCCAAGAGAAGTAAAACAGTGTTGTCTTTACTTTGCCCTTGCATTGTTCAAGTGTGAATGACTACACAAGGTGCAAGGCAGTGGAGAAGAATCTGGTTTTTAGGACCTTGTAAGTATTTTAATGATGCAATGGGCTGCTCCAAAAACGGACTCAGCTATTTGTCATGGTCACTTTTAAAAATAAGTCACATTCTGAATTGTTACAAAAATAGTTTGTTTTTATTGAATATTTGTAGTAACAGAGAGAGGGGCTGCATGACCTAGTTTGGTGAGGGTAGAGCTGGGACCCTATTCTCATACAGCCATTGCTTTTACTCTGGGCCGTTGGGCAAGTTACTTCAATAAAGCTGTTTTCTCCCATTTAAAACCGCAATTTTAAAACACCACCATTTAGACAAGCAAAAACTCTTAAGTAAACTTTACAGCTAGCTCTGCCTAGTTCCACCCAAGCCCTGCCTCAGCTCAGTGCACATGTACATGCAGTGAATCTTTCTTTAGCTGCACATTTCACCAGCTTAGTGAGGAAAATCCTTTGTATGTGATTTTTCAGAAGCTAATAACTCAGTAAAATCAAAATCAGTTTCCCCCAGAGCAACAAACACAGCTGTCTGTGAAGACCACTGTCTCCATGACACGGTTCATCTTCCAAGCCCAATTGTTACACTGTAAAGGCTCTTCTGGTTAAGTCCTCCCCCCATGTTTGGTAGAGGATCAATAGAGCATTTAAAAATGTAAACCTTTACAGTTAGCTTGTATTTAGTCCTGTCATCCTTGTCAGTGTCCTCCTTTTAACACATTTAAAGCATGCTTTTTGGTGGTGTGTATGATTTTCTATTTTTTCCTTTTAAAAAGATTCTTGTACTGGCCAAGTCTGGGGCACTAGAAGACCTTATGTGGACACTGGAGGACGCATTGGATATGGGTGCTTCACAATTGGTGAAAAGAACTGTGTTTTCTGAGCAGATGGTGAGTACTCCATAATTTGGTTAATTAAAAATCATGGAATCATTAACACTGAGGGTGAGACTTATTAGGTGATGATCTAGTCGATTCCTTTCCCCTGCTGGAGCAGATTTTCTTTTCCTCCAACATGTTTTCTAGTGCTTCGGCTTATTTAAGTTATTCTTTTGGCATAGTTTGCAGATATTGAACAAAATAAGTGAAAGAACAAAGATTACTTTAAAAACCTCATTATTATCATCAGTGCTGTTCATTTATCTAGTTTATCATCCTTTCTCTATTATAATTATTGTATATAATGTTCTAGATAGCTTAAGGTACCATAATCAGGTAAGTGAACAAACTTGATGATCGCTTTTCTGCTTCTCTTCAAACATAAAAGCTCTGTGGAATAGGAATGGGGATGAAGAATGATCTTGTTTAAAAACAGGACTGGTCATCATGAGACCTGTCTTATATTCCTAGCTCTGGTAAAATCTTCCTTTGTGACCTTAAGCTACTAACTTGCTCTCCCTGGGTAAAATTTTCAAAGTGCGTAAATAACTTAAGAGCCTAAATTCCATTTTCAGAAGTGACTTAGGCCCAGATCCACAAGCAACTTAGGCATTGCGATGCGCAGTGTCACAATGCTGAAGTTTTAGGCTCCTACAAAATCATAACAACACCACTGTGGTCCACAAAGCCTGAGTTAGGCACCTGTGCTCCCCATACAATGAATTGGCAGAGATAGGCACCTTAGAATGCAATCCACATGCTAGTCAGGGAGCTACCTAAGGGTATGTCTATACTACCCGCCAGATCGTCAGGCAGCCATTGATCCAGCGGGCGTCAATTTATTGCGTCTAGTCTAGACGCAATCAATGGACCCCCGAGCGCTCTCCCGTCGACTCCTGTACTCCACTGGGCCGAGAGGCGCAGGTGGAGTCGACGGTAGAGCGTCAGCAGTCGACTCACCACAGTGAAGACACTGCAGTGAGTTATTCATGTAGCTGAAGTTGCGTAACTTAGATCGATTACCCCCTCCCCCCCCCCCCCCCCAGTGTAGATCAGGGCTAAGTTAGCCAGTGGGAGATGGCAATGAGAAAGGTGTGTGCTATGCCCCGCCCCCTCAGGGAGATAAGCACCTAAGTCTGAGCTGCAGGGAAGCACCTGTCTCTGTAGGCGATCCACAACTCGGGTGCCCCTCCGCCCAACTCGAATGCAGGGCCTGATCCGGTAGGAATGCTCAGAGGCCACCTGTCTCCACACAAAACAGCCGGAGGAAGAGGAGCTTTTACAATCTTTATCCCAGTGGTTAGGGTACTCACCTGGGATGGGGGAGACCACAGATTCAAGTCCCCACTTCATCTGAGCGGGGGCGGGTGCAGAGATTTGAACAGGGACTGGCCACCTCTCAAGTGGGTTATCTAACCACGGGACTATAGGATATTCATGTGGGTCTCCTTCAGTCTGTCCTATTGAAGTTGTTTTACTTTAATTGAATAATTAAATATTAATTGGGCCAAAGAAAAAGTGAGACTCACTCTATAGTCCAGTGGTTAGGACACTCACCTGAGAGGTGGCAGACAGCAGTTTGACACATCCCGGATGAGTACCCATAACTTTTTGCCCAGTGGTTAAAGGAAGCTGCTCCTCTCTCTCCTCCTCCCCTTGGCTATTTTGTGAGGAGTTAGGCAGCCTCTGAGCACACCTGCTGGTTCATGCGAGTTGGGCAGAGGAATGCCTATATTCCCCTGGCTTATGGATCCCTCTGGAGCTGAGGCAGAAGAGAGGCATCTGGATACCTAGAGCAAGGCAGCAGCGTGCATGCCTAGAGACAGAACCTAGGTGCCCAGGGAACTTCTTACTGCGAAAACATAGATATCTACAGGGTCAGGTGGCAGCCAACTGGGGGTTTTGTGGATCGCAGTAGCACCTAAAACCAGGACTTAGGCTAGTAAGGCCTGAATCCACAAAAGTACTTAGGCGTCTAAGTCTTGTTTAACATCAGTGGAACTTAGTGTCCTAAGTCATGTAAGTGCGTTTGAAAATTGTACACCCTGTGTCTTACCTTCCCCATCAGGATGTTGTGAGGCTTATTAATGTTTGTAAAGTATTTTGAGATTTCCTACAGAAAAAGTATTATCATTCCATTACTATATTAATCAGTAGGCAGAATATGTTCAAGGAGAACGCTGATCTAGTTGGGTTTGGCAGCACGGCTTTTCCTTTTTCTGCAAATGTTTAGCAGCATGTTGAACTTGTTCACTTTGAACACATTTACTGACTGAGCCATTGTAAGAATATAAAAATGCCTGCTTACCTGTAGAATTAATGGGGTGGTGGAGAAAGAGTGGGTATCAAACACAATTGTTGGTAGAAAGATGATCATGTAGTATATGTATCTTTTAAACTACTACAAACAATAAGATACATAAAATAAGGTTTTTAAAAAGCAGCATCCTGGTTTTGTAATTTGAGGTTTGATCACGAAAACAATTGACTCCATGGTTTTTTTCCCCTCCATTTTCTTTACAAGGTTACAAATGTTGTTTTGTTTTTTAAATAAAGGTTTATAAACTTGTCAAAGACCAAACACAAATCTTACCCCTTTCCTGTGCAGAGTGCATTATTCATCAAGTCCATATAAAGCAGATTTTCTTCTGAGTTCATCTCTTTGTACAGACTTCATGGTGTTCAGAACTTTTGAGCATTATAGCAGCCTGATTTTTAGTGATTGCATTGTACGTGTAACATGCTAGATTACTTTCATTGAATTATAGTGTTGATCTGGGAAACAACACTATAATACAGGATACAATTATACCACTTGGGTTTAAAGAAGAAATAATTGTGTTATTACAGTCTGTACTAGGACTGAAAAGAATACGTGGATACTTTACAGAAGCTTTTAATCTAATAAACTCTCTTTAATTGGTTTTCAACACATGTTCAGTGGTATGTTGCCTTGTAACATGTACTGTTTAATAGTCTCTTGCAGATGCTAACCTTGCGTCTCACTGTCACCACATAGTTTTTTTCTTTTTTATTGAATGGTTGTTTGTGTTGTCTGGAAGGCAATGATTAAATGGGATTTGTATTTGCTGGACTGTTACAATGTGCCATTATCTCTTCTTCAAAGCTGGTTACAGTCAGGGAAGAGTTGGAGGAAAACTCTGTTTTTCGTGCCAGATTAGAAGATATCTGTGCCAAGCTGCAAGCATCAGGACAGGTAACCAAGCTGACTCTGGACGACATGCTGTACCATATTTCTTATGAAAAGAAGCACCATATGCAGTTCTTAAAGCAAGCGCAAGTGAGCCGTCGGACTTTCAGACCACTTAAATCTGCTCTGTTTGCTGAGTAATTCTATATTTGACTGCAAATTGTACTAACAATAGCATCACTTTAAAAAATGTGTGAATAAAGCATCTCTTCTTCCCCTCCCCTGCAAACAGATGTTTTAAGCAATTTGTCTGAAACAGTGTTGTGTTTTCTGACTACTAGCCGTGCATACCCAACCAGGGATCTGAGAGTCAAGCAGAGTTCTTTCCTTCTTGTGTGGTCTCCCCAGTAATAAAAGTTATGATTCCAAGTTATGACCTTGGTGATCTATGTATCTCTATTGCTTTTGCACGTGTCGAAACAATTGGTGCTATGAGTGGAAGTTAGTAAATAATCCAATAGACATACAAGAAAGAATAGAATCTAACTCAGTCTCCTCTGTGTTGGCTTTGCAGAAGTATCAGGAGTAAAAGCTTAGGCCCTGATCCTGCAATAAAATCCACATTGGCAGCCCCCTGCCCCTATATGTAGCCTCACTGAAGTCAGTGGGGCTTCATGCGGAAACAGGACTCCGCCCATGGAGGATCAAAGATGTAGTCATTCAAGTGAGCCAGTATGACTCTGAAAACACGTGGGGAGCAGGTTGTGTAAAACTGGCATTCTCTTATTCAACCAATCACTTCTTGGTGCAGAATTCCACTCACGGCTCTGGCATTACAACACATTTTATAACTGACACACATGTTCACTCTATCAACTTGTCTTTTGTTCACTAAGTCTCCTTCTGCTTTGTCCCCTTAGTATTGTAATCATTAGTTACTATGGAAACAGTGTTGTGGGTATGGGCTTGGTTTTGTGACTTCCACAAGTGCAGCATAAAGGATTTACCTAATCATTTGAAGTTCATACCATGATTTGAGAAATGTAGGAGTCTGTGTGCTGGTTTCATGACCACATACATGTGGTCAAGATAAAATACCACACACACACATTTGTGTTGGTATTACAGTTGGTTTTGAAAGACTTGTTCTGATGCGCAACATGTTTAACTTTTTGTTAGATGTGTAATTCATTGGCTTACTGATTCAGGACAACTTTCTTCTTCTCAATTGGGAATTGTCTTACTAGTTCTAACTCAATACGGACACTAAAGAAGCTTAGAATATTTTCTTTTGAGATGAAAATTCTTACAATATTTGTAAATGTATTTCATAAAGACTGTTTCAATGCAGTAATGGCTAAACGTTAATTGAAGGTAGACTGAAAGGAGCAGAGTATTGTGTATGCACTCAGAAGGATGCATTTGACATTTAGGAGAAAAATAGCTTGATGTAAAATGCACTTTTATGTATAATAAAAATAGTATGACTTGTCTTTGTTACATTACTAATGTTTCTTCAGTTTTGCTAGATTACTTTTGCTAAATCTCCAAACGTATGTTTAGTACAAAAATATGTGCTCCTTGTATGGCTGCTGTTCCCTGGTATGTATGTCCGTATTCTGCAGATCAGCTTTCCTGACTGGCCAGGCCGCTTTCGCTTTTCAAACCAATCCAACCACTGTCCTGTGTGTGATTTGGAAGTTGGTTTTTTTTAATGTTAGCTTGTGCCACTAAAGTCCACCATTAGCATAGGTCATGGCTGACTAATCCTCCACCTTTGCTCTTCTTTACTCTTGCCAGAGTGGAGGACAAAGCCACCAGGGCATGGTTAGTCACCAGCTTCCATCTGCCCAGCCAAGTGTTTCTGTCAGTCTGTCTCCCCCATCCCCGCTGCATTGATTAGGATGGAGGTGAATACCATGGCAATAGCATGAGGGGCATTTCTCCACTCTGGTTTTTCCCATTGCTCTGTTGAACATGGAGGTATGAACATAGAGGTAAGAGAAATGGGGACCAGAGAGAGGGTTGCTGAAACCAAGTTACACTCCCTTATCCTCAGGGGGCGGGAGGGAAAAACATGACTATGGTAATTGAATCTGGTACCTCTTTTGATGGTTATTTGTAAGTGAGGCAAAGATGTGATGATCTCACCAGGGGTGGAATATGGTAACTGAGAATGTATAAAATGGGAAGCACGTGTTTATAGGAGGAGAGGCGGGAATCTTCTTTTGCAGATTACTAGGCCTAGAACAAAACAAGAATGAAAAAAATGCCTAGACTAACTCTTGTTGGTACTTTAAAACACATGTACTTTAACTGTTAGATATCCCTTAGGTAATAAATAAAATCAAGTATACATCAGTATTAGATTAATAATCTCCTAGCAGTAGAAGCTGCCACCCCCCCCCCTTAAGTATGCTATTAGTCTGTAATAAGTATTGATAGTGTTTTTGAAAGGTTTGAAAATCATGGAAAGAAACGTATGATGCAAAAAAGAGAGTCAATCTTGGAGAAAAGCTCTCCTAGAACTGCTACATACCACACTGGCAGCACCACCACCTTCCAAAAAACAAGAACTACCTGAGGGAAGTGTGGATTTAGTAAACATGAGCTGGTGTAATTCAGCACAGTAATAAAATTCTAGGGCTTAATGATGGTGGCCCAAAATTGTGTGGTATAAAGAATAAATAACGCCTTAGTGGAAAATAAAGGAGGTAGCCAAATAAGAATAAATAGAAAGTTCAGAGGGGAAAAAAAAATAAAGGTAGCTAAAATTCAGAATAAGTTAATACTTGCCAAGATGTTTACTATAACATTTCTATAACAGTCTTAAACTGGGAACATATTCATGTTTCAAGGAAGATAGGAGTACAAGCAAACCCTATGGTTATGTTCTTATGCTTTGTTACATTCATGCGCAGTTATGTTTAAATTAAATGTAGTCAAATTCTAAGCAAGTGGCCAGTGGTCTCACAAATTGTGCATATCCTGGAGTTATGTGATCAAAAAACCTCAGTGTATTATAGTATTATCTATTAATTTAGGGCTCAGCCAAGCAAAGTGCTGACCGCTCTGGCTCTGATTCAGCCGCACACTTAACCACGTGCTTATTATAAGTATGTGAGTAGTGTTACTGAATGTGGGCCATGTGAGCCATCGGTGAAACTACTCATGCTTAAAACTAAGCACACGTTTAAAGCGCTTTGCTGAATTGGAGTCAGAATGCTCGGAATCCTGGGGAATCAAGCCTTTTGCAGGTACCAATGTACCCATCTGTTATACAATACACTGTACAATATTGCATCCAGACACAACAGCAAAATACCATACAAACTAAAAATAATTAGAATAAAAAAATGTGTGAAGACAAGCCATAAAAACAAAGAGAAACCAGTGTCACGAAACTCAACTGGTAGAGTGATCTTGCTTGATAGATGATTGCGAAAGAAAGGAAATATTCTATTTCAAAGTAATAAATCATCGGATGACATTTCCTTATGTTTATCTTTATTGTGGTGTTCACGCAATAGATAAATGATGGCTCATGCAGCTTTAACAGTTGATAGTCTGATGGCTCTAGCACGCATTATGTATTTTTATTTTTAAAATAAACTAAAATCCTTTTTCTACACAGTATAGAATGAAAGCAGAAAATCTGTATGCTTGTCTTTCACTAGCTGCTTAGAACTGTGCCAGCATACAACAGAGGGCGCTCCAGCTCATGCTTCATAGCAATATAAAAGTCTGATTAAAAGTGGGTATTTTTAATTAAGGAGATTACATGTAAGGCAATGACAAAATGAAGTGTTTGACCCTCTAGCAACCCAAGCCTGCTTAAACAATCTGAAATGGGAAATAGGGGATTTAATTGATAGTGATTTTTTGTTTGGTTATTGGCATAGACTCTAAACTCAGATATCCATGGCATTTAATTGGAAAACTGCCTCATTAAATTTACTAAATCAAAATAATCTCTGACATTGCTTTAAACACCCTCTGTCATGAAGTATTCTGAATTACGTGCATGAGAAGATATCTACCCATAATCAAAGAGGAGGGAATGATATATGTTTTCATTAGGAATTACAGAAAACTTCCAAATGTTTTATTGCAAATCATCAAATTTTGAAAAGTGTTTTTAGGCTCAGACACATCAGCACCATCTTGATGTCTAAAGTTTGTACCTCTTGAGGTTCTACAGGGATTAATATTCACATGCTTTTCATAATAAAATAAGATGTGCACCTGTGATACCTTCTAAAGATTTTTCGTTTTACTGTCACTCTATACATTCTGTCATTTCCTCTTGGTTTAATATCTTTTTAGTGCTTTTTCCCTCTCCCAACAAGTAATTTGAGAGAGAGTATTTTAGGATTTCCCCCACTTTATTTTCCTTCCCAACAAAACCCTCATTTGTCATGTTATTGGTGGGAGAGAAGGACTGTTCCCAGGCCTCAAAAAATAAGTCTTGATTCTGTTTTACACAAGGTCATAATTAGTTTAAATAACTTTTAAAAAACCTTCATTCAATCTTCGTAGTGTTGCTTAAGGAACATAATACATATGACTAGTGCCATCCTATTTAAATTTTTTTTTTTAATGAAAGCTGAGAGCTCCAGGATCTGGTAATCACGTGACTCCAAGAGCTGAAACATTAAGAAAACACCAGTTCTTTGAGATGGTGTCAGCGTGGCTCCACTGTAGATGTTCATGCTATTTTTGAATACCAGTATTTGTTGGGGGCCATGCTCCTCCTGTGCTAGAGTATAAAACAGGTTCTCAAACTGTAGTCTGCGGACCACCAGAGGTCCGCAAGCTCCATTCAGGTGGTCCACGGATAGTTCCCTCTAAGGTGCGCACCTGGATGGCTGCACATGAGACAATGAAAGGCCACCCACCTAATTAGTGGAGCTGCGCAGGCATGGCTCCACTAATTTGGTACCTGGACCCTGGAGAAGATGCACATGTAAGGTGAGGTGGTGGCCTTGGGGAGAATAGGTGGCAGGTGGGAGGGAGCAGTGGGGCAAGAAGAGGGGGTCGGAGGAATTTGGGACACACAGGGCTGCAGCGGCCAGAGAAAGAGGCGACTTTCCCCAGCTCCAGGGCTGCGACTGCCGGGGAGAGACGGCCCTTCTTCCCAGCCTCAGCTCGGAACAAACTAACGGTTTAGGTAATGGTACAAACATTTGGAAAGATCATTATGTGGTCTGCCGAGACACTCAGCAATTTTCAAGTGGTCCGTGAAAAAAAGAACCATTGGTATAAAGGATGGAGCAGCCGTGACCCTCCCTCAGTTTCCTCTTACTGCCCAGAGTAACGAGATGTAATCTGGCCAAAGTCCAACCTGTTTTTCTTTGAGCTTCAAACTCACCTTTTAGACTAATTGACTAAATCTTTCTTTACCCTCCTTATCTTTGTTAATTTTCTTTATTTGGACATCCCAAAACATAAAAAGATATCCCCCTATATACTGCATAATACAGTGGGGCAAGGCACTTTGTATGGATTCTAATCTTTCAGGGTCTAAACTGTTTCAGAGGTGCAAAGGATTCATTCCCCTGGTCAATAGGCATAGTCAATATCTCTTCTCTCTGAGGGAGAGTATGTCCCAGATAAGTGTTCAGTGTGTAAATCTTTCTCATTGAGGACTCGCAAGTTAAGAGAGCGATTCAACAAAAAGAGGGATGAAGTAGTCCACTCCCTGAAGAACTCAAAAGGACCACTCTGAGATCACCGAGGATACATCATTAACCCCCTTCAGGAAGCCCTCCAAATACTGGCTCCAACAAAAGCAGAAGGCTCACCCATGCTCTTGGGGCAGATAGCCAGAGTATCCATTGTAGAAACAACCTCAATACTTGAGGAGTTATCTGTCAACTGCCTCCTTTATCACCCACCCCACCTCATCATCCAGACAAATAGGCATCTTGGGAGCCACACTGGAACCAATCAAGAGCTAGTCTTCAGGATCTGCCTTGTCCTGTTCCCTCAGACAAATGGATGTTGGAGATAATTGTTGACAGTTATCATAGTCGCTTTCACACTCTCCCTCTACCTATCTTCCTTCCCCAGCCCTCTTCATGGACCCTTCTATTTATAGCCTATTAAAAAAGAAGTGTTTTTGCTTCACTGTAAAAGATGTTCCTCAGGAGTACAAGAGAAGAGACTTCTACTCGTGGTATTTCCTTATCTCAAAGAAGAAAGGGGGTCTTTGTCCTATCCTGGACGTAAGGCGACTGAACAAATATTGCCTCAGATTTAGGATGGTAACGCTTATCTCCTTCATTTTGTCACTTGAGACTCAGAATTGGTTTGTGCCTTTTGACTTACAGGATGCATATTTCCAAATAGTCTCAGGAAGTACTTGACTCACAGGGGGATAAAAACATTACCAGTATGAGGTACTGCCATTTGGACTTTCCACAGCTGAACCATTTGCCCCCCACAACATTCCATAAGGCAAGGTAGTACTCTGACATATCTCAAATTTCATTCCTAAAGCAGTCTCAGATTTTCATCTAAACCTGTCCTTCAATCTGCCTGTTGTCTTTCTAAATCCACACTTCGTGCTGGGAGAAAAGAAAGTATACACACTAGATGTATCCAGGACTTTGCTTTATTACATTGAGAGGACCAAACCATTCAGACTGTTGCCTTGTCTGTGTATTGCCATAACTAGGCATTCAAAAGGTCAAGCCATCTCTTCACAGAGAATATGAAAACAGATGATAATGCATCTTGCAGTGTCACCAATTGACTGGTGTACCTCTGCCACTGAACATCAAGCTCACTCCACGAGAGCAAAGCAATCGTCTTCTACCAACTTCAGGAATGTGCCAATGTCAGAAACCTTGCAAGGCAGCAGCATGGAGTAACCGTCTGACTTTGGTGAACTTAGCTTCTACACCAGATGCCAAGTCTGGGAGAGTGGCACTACAATTACTGTTTAACTGATGCAACTGGTACTCCTCATTCTCAGCATCCTGAAGAGCATACTGCCTGCCAGTCACCTCGGTGGTACCCCCACAGACGCATACTTGAAGAAGAAAGAATGGTTACTTACCTAACAGTAACTGTGGTTCTTCAAGATGTTGTAGTCAGTGTGGATCCCACAGCCCATCCTTCATCGCTGCTTTTGGAGTCCTCAGCTACTATGGCGCTCTAATTGCGATGGAACTAAGGGAGGACTGCAGCCATGGGAAGGACATGCACATTTAGAGTGGGATCCTCATCATCCCCACTGACTGCATCGTTAAGCCCTGCAGGAACTGGGTTCAAGTAACCATTCTGTAGTGGGAGAGTTGGTGATGCAACCTGAACAAATACATTTTAAAAGTTGATAATGGAAGAGGTAACTGAGTATATTGTACTCCTGAGACATTGAGGCCTAAATTGTCATGTACGTTAACAGTCCCTTGTAAATGACATTTACATTTAATATAACTTACATACACTTCAGTGCCTGATTGTGCTGTCAGAGTGGTGTAAAGAGACCTTAGTGTGTCAATAAGAATGAGGACCTTAGGATTTTTCAGTTGGTTGGGTTTTGTTTGTTTCGGGTTTTTGGAGGGGGGGGGCGGCGGTATCTACTTAATCGCTGTAAATGTCCTATCCAGTCCTGTGATGTGTTGCATATAGGTGAAGCCCTGATACTATGCAGAGCCCTATTGAAGTAACTGGAGTCAGTAGGGCTTCAGTCAGGTGCAGAGGTCTGCCCATGTATAATATATGGCAGGACTGGGGTCAAAAAGACTGCTCGGTGTAATTGGTTAGAATAGAAACAGGAAACTAGTTCACATAATTTCACTTTACCTAATTGAAAAAAAATCCCCAATACATTAAGTTGTTAGGAGCATTAGTAAACTTCTCAGAAACGTCTCATTGCTATTCCTTACAACATCACCTCAATGGCAAAAAAAGGAGAAATAAAAGGCATAGACCTAGGGAAGAACTTCTTCTTTATGTTTTAAGTTTTATCAGTTCTCACATCAGAATGACAGAAAAAGAGAACTATGCTGGAGAAAGGATGATACATGTACAAAATTGCATTAGTGGTAAAGTACTTTCAGGGGAAATTCAGACCACAGAATCTGTTCTGCTCTACTTTTACTACCCTTTGTAGAGGTTTAATTTTGTACGTGCTGACAGATGCAAGCTTTCAAGCCACAAATATCTCACAAAATGGTAAAATACAATTACTGTCTATAGAAAAAAGAATCTGTTGTCATTTAATGGCCACCACAAAAGTGAAAACAGATTTGCATAATAAATACACAGCACAGTAAGGTTACACAAGTATTCACCATCACACAGGCTTTGTGAGTGCTGATGAATGTTTCAACAAATACTGGGTCTGACCTTGTGAGCTGCTGAGCACCTTCCACTCCTATTGACATCAGTGGGAGTTGCTCGCCACCTCACAGACTCTGACCCAAGTTGTCCAGTCTCCTGACTGAAGTCAGTGGAGTTACTTTGCATTTACACGAGTGTTATTGTGAGCAGAAACTGGCTCATTAGTCCAATGTAAGGCATATTGCCCACAGAGGGACTCAGCAGTATTATGAACTTTGGAAATTGCTACGCTTTCTGTTCTCTTCCATCCCTCAGATATGTCCCTATATTAGCTCTTGGCCCCAGTCCATGCTCCTGAGGCCAGTCAGCTGATTTATGGTTCCTCTCTGGCCTGGCTCCATGTATCTTCTTTCGTCTTTAGTGCACCTGTCCAGGGCCAGCAATGATTTGCCCATTGTGATCTGTTTCTAGTACTGCTCTTTCCCTAAAATTGAAAGATCAGTACAATGTCTAAGAAAAACAACACTTCATGCTCGATTTGCAACTGGGATCATAATGCATGTTCTAACATTTTGCTCACATAAACATCTAGTCAGCTATGGCATGGGAATAAATATGCACATTTTTCCTTATACATTTTCAAGGACAATTTTATAGGGAATGGGTCAGACCATTAATGTGTGTTTTGAGGAAGACTTATCATCAAGGTAATCTGGGCAGTTAATAAAAAGGCATGAATGATACATGTTATAGAAATACTGTCCTACATTTTTAAATGATTTCTTCAATTAAGTATGAATCAGAAAGGGGCCCAATGAAGGGTGATGGGAAGAGAGGAATGTATCACCTTCTGAGAACAAATCACACTGTTAATGTTCACTTCATCAGAGCTTTTGTTTCTTTGCCAAGATGCATTTGGATTTCTGCCTTACTGAATTAGGGTAGAGCACATGGTTGGGAATAAAAGCAAATCAGCATGTTCATAGGGACAGTGGGAATAGATGATTTAATAGCCATGATATCCTATTAAACAGCTCAATGAGCTCCTGATTAATATATTCTTTTACAAAAACATGGAAGATTACTGTAATTATAATTAATAAAATCAATTTCACTATTTAAAACAGTAATTGAGAAACATCTCCTGTAAATGGAATACTGGATGGAACAGCATCTCTCGCTTTCTCATCCGTTCTGCCATGTTCATAATCAGTGGCTGTCATGAGACGTGAAATATTTTCACTAGCAGTGGATGAATTAGTTTGAGTGGAATAAGAACATTTTGAAGATCACAGATATGTAGTTAGCTTGTCTCCATTAGTGTCTATTTTTATGTACCTCTGCACTCAGTAATTCTTAGCACTTACACAATGCTTTAAAAACTTCCAAGCTGAACATTAGCCAATTAAGCCTCCACACATTCATGGGATGGAATTATTATCTTTATTCATTTTACAGAGACTGTCAAACACTTGGGAAGCATCATAGACAGTGCTGAAGGATGCTCAAAAGAAGTGGACACTTGTATGGCAGCAACTGCTGCATGTTTTGAGCCCTTTAGTGGCCTCTGTGGGGATGATTTGACATCAAGCATATTACGAAGGTGTGGATTTGTAGATAGCAACGCTATTATACAGCAGTAAAACATGAGCGCCAAGGAAGGCTGAAGAACAGCAGAATGATGATTTAGATTCTCATTTTCTTTGTCAGCTGCTCCATATTAAATGACAAGATGAGATCAGAAATGAAGGTATTCGAAGCCAAACCCAGCAACCACCTCAATTAGCACTGGTTCCATTTCAGCAGCTTTCTTGGTATAGGCATATTATTAGGATGGCAGACCAATGAATTACAGAGAGTGTTTACCAAGGAATACTACTACATGGACGGTGATCAAGTGGTAGCCAAAACTTTGGTGGTGCAGTAAGATTGTCACTGGTAGAGATAAACTGAATCTTCAGACCACCTTAAGGACCTAGCTAGAAAATGATCCAGGTGGTGCTCAATCTGAAAGGAAGATACATCCCTTTGGGATTTGCCGCGATGATGATTTTACAGAGACCCAGAGAGATTTATAGCCAAATTTTCCAAAGTAGCCTCTCATTTTGGGTGCCTCTGTTTTTGGGTGCCTAGCTTTAGACACCCAAGGCCTGATTTTTCAAAGATGACTTCAGCTGGAATTGTGGATGTTTAGCATCTCTGAAAACTAGGCACAAGGTTTCTGTAGCTGGACATCCAAAAACAGAGCCACCTAAAATTAGAGGCCACTTTTGAACAATGCAGCCCTAGCACTTGCTGAGAGACACACACTGAGTCACTGGCAGAATCCTGACTAGAACTCAGTTGGTCCTGGCACCCAGATGCATGCTGTGTGTACTAGACTCATGCTGTCTCAGTTCCATGATTCACTCTAGCACTAGAAGCAGAAATGCCACACTACCATGGGAAAGGACAAGTTCTCATAAAAATTCCACCTTGGCTGCAAGTAAGAAGTACCAGAAATCTTGACAATTTGAAATGTGTGAAATTTCCAACTTAATTTTTCAAACCCAAGACAATTTAATAAAGTTGATTTTTGCCTCAACATTTAATTATTCATATTATTTCATTAGCACTTACTTATATTGCAGTAGGACTCACAGCCCACATTCAGAATTAGGGACCCACTGTGCCAGATGCTGTAAAAATACATAGAGCAGATCTGCCGCTGGTACAAAATGAAGTCCATGGAGACATGACAATTTATATCAGCTGAAGATCTGACCAGTGGACCCGGCCCTAAAGAACCAGTCCATATAGAACTAGTCCTTATAAAACTGATTACAAGACCACTATGAAGAGTCTTTATTAAATGAGGAGACATAAAATAAGTAAAGATGCTTTCTGTTTCCACAGGAGATCTTGGGGGGGGAAATGAAGGTATAAAGCTGAAATATATCGGTGGTTTTGAAAAAGTTATTTTTAAAGTTAAAGGGCCAAATCCAGCCCTACTGTAAGTGAAAGGGAACCCATTTAACAACTGATTTACACTTGTTTATATGAGAGCTAATTTTTGTCCAAAGAATCTAATTTATTCACCATATAATGGAAATAAAATGTTAGAATTTTCAAATATTTATGCCACACTGTTGTAAGCATCATTATTAGTGAGGTTGGTTTTTTATTCCCTAACAATTTTCCTTTTTTTCACTCTTTTTCCAGACAGATATTTTTCTCTGGGTTGAAAGATGTCATTTAAAGTTTTAAAATGAATAGCTAAGCATGTAGTGTGGACAGAGTGGCAAAATGAGAACAAACACATGCATGGAATTAAGTGAGAGGTGCAACTTTTCTTAAACTTTTAACAAAGGAGAGGGATGCTACCTAGCTGCAGCGAGGCCTTATTGGATATTTTGGGAGGCGGGTGGGCTTGTAGGCCCTTCCCCCAGCCTTGCAGGAGGGACCACTGGACACGGGCTCCAACTAAACATGAGGGACAACTAAAAAATAACAGGGCAAGGAGTGGAGGTCACAGGTTCAAAACTAGGGATCCAAAGGGGGACACCAAATTAGGGAGCAGGTTATATCGGACATACCTGGTTCAACATACTTCTTCTAGAGAGCCTTTCCACTGAAGATTTCAAAGCACTTCGCAAGCATTAATGATATAAGCAATTTGCCCAACTGCCACATAGGAAGTCTGTGCCAGCACTGGTAAAAGAAACCAAATCTCCTGTTTCCCTGTCCTGTGAAGTGGTTACTAGAGTCTAGACCAGGCTCATACACAAAGAGAGAGAGACCTGCAACTGGTGTAGGGAGACTAGAATCATTTTTAAGATGATGAAAATATTGACATAATCCTTAGTTTCTTTGGTATTTCTTATAATAAATTTGACATTAGACACATTAATACCAAATGAGTTAACTATCATAAGTACCTCAACAGGATTTTCTCTATAATTCAGCATTAATTGAATGCTTTTACTGCTGCTGTACAGGGGGCCAGATAGCAGGAGGGACATATTTATTACTTAAGTTGCATATGCAGCAGATGCAACATAAAGTGAATTTTGGAATTATAACAAGAAATGCTTACATTTAAATTCATATGGAAATCACTTAACTATCTCATAGAGAAATGACTGGTGTCGTGTAGGAGTAATAATACATGAGCTAGTGATGTCATGTTTGGCATCAGGGTCTGAGGAAATAGCTGTGATGGCCTGGAAAGAAATCTGTCAGAGGTGTGTCAGAATACATGTCAAGGATTTATGTGTTTACATGGATATCAAGATAAAGTACAAATGGCCATGGCAGAAATAGATGGCAATGGAGCACTGAGTTCTGCAGTGAACCAGAAATACAGAATGATTTATGTTAAAATGCATGCATTTGTGTGACTTTCCTTCATTATGCACACATATTGTGATATGTTAGGAATTTTTAAAAAGCTACATATGTAAGCTAGGTAACCAAAGTAAGTTACACAGGCAGTGTGAATACAGTTAACTGTGTTGCCAATGCTGAAATTGTTATGCTCTCAGTTTTGGTATTTGCAAACATGCCTACTGTTAATTTGCATAGACATGTTGTAATTAGGCATTCCATTAGAGTAAATTTTAAAACGTTTTTCAGATTCCACCTGTGTCAAATATTTAGTGTTTGGGGATAGGATCTGTGTCTGTACAATGCAGGCAAATTTCCCTGACCTACTATACCTAGCTTTGGCATAAGGGCTGGTTGAAATTTTTCCATCATAATTGTTTTTCAACAGAAAATTAGTTCTTTGACTAAAGTTTTTATTTGTGAAAAGTATGACTTTCCACAGAAAAAAATTGAACTTTTGTTGAAAAACTGAACACCTGAAAATTGAAAAAAATATATATATATATTTTGGCCCAAAATTGAAATATCTTGATTCTGAAACGCTGCTGTGGTGCCTTATGGGAGTTGTAGTTTGGGTACATCATGCTCCCATTCTCTTCTGTAGGTCAGGATCCTCCACCAGACTACATCTCCTATGCAATTGCCATGACGACTGGCCTTCCCCACCATGAAAGGTGAGAGCATGGTGCATCATTGGAGAAGTTCTCCAGTCAGGAAACCTGAACTATGGAAGAGAAAGGCACCATGAGGTACTAAAGCACCATTTCAGCATTGAAACATTTTAGTTTTCAGTCAAAATATTTCAGGGATTTTTTCCAGAATATTCAAAAAATTCCATGAAAAATTGAGATGCAAACAAATATAATTGAAGTTTTCTGCGGGTAAAAATATCACATTTTCCAACCAGCTCTGCTTGTCATAGATTGCTTGATACAGTGTCATGCTGTGGGCAACCACACTGATGAGCAGTGTTTACAAAGACACCTATGTACTAGAGGACAGTAAGCCTTTTTGTTCAAGGACAGCACTACTGCAAGTGAGACTTAAAATGAATTGTAAATTAAGGCTTTTGGAAAACCACTGGCCTGTTTGCCCAGGGTGAATAGAAACAGGACTGAGAGGAATAGGCTGAGTGTGGCTGGGGAACTGCAGGCTTCAGTTGCTTTAACAGAGTGGGAGGCAAAGGGAGGAGGAAGCCAAGTACCTTATAATAGATTGGTGGTTGGAACCAGCACAAATTGATTTATTTTGGATTGCTGGGTTGCTAGGGCTAAAGATTTGGTTATGGGCAGGGTGGGGTCACAGAACTGATTTATTCAGTGGAAGAGGGAGTGAAGATGTGGCAATGTCAATGAAGTAGCATTGGCTTTGAGGAACATGGCTTCTAGGGGATGTGGCACCACAGGCTAGGTGGCTTAGTCTTTGGACAACCAGGGCTGGGGGGCACATTTCAATCTCTGTTGCAAACACTGAAATGCTCTCAGTTTTGTTAGGATAATATATGTATTTCAGGAAGGCAGTGCAGTTACATAGCATGCAGTGGGGTTCCTCAGAGGTGCTCCACCCCGCTCTGCCCTGAGGACCTGCCCCCACTCCGCTCCTTCCCCCAAGACCTCAACCCTGCTCTGCCCTGAGGCCCCGCTCCTTCCCCCAAGACCCCAACCCTGCTCTGCCCTCCCCCGAAGCCCTGCCCCACCCTTGCTCCACCTCTTCCTGACTCCACTCCTCCCCCATCCCCCCCACTGCCTCCTGCCTGCCGCCAAATAACTTGTGGAGGCGCTGGAGGGGAGAGGGAGGAGCTGATCGGCAAGGCCCGTCAAACAGCTGATCAGCAGGTGGCTGGTGAGTGCTAAACACCCACTTTTTTTTTTCCGTGGGTGCTCCAGCCCTGGAACATCCACAGAGTTGGCACCTATGCTTCTGGCCTTAAAATCTATAATGCCAGGACATTTTATTTTTTCAGGTCCAGATAAGAGAGGAATGTGCTATTTCCCCTAGTTACACATTTTTTGTGCCAGCCTTCCTCACTTGTTCCAAGAAGTGTTTCTGATTCGCCCACATGCAGAGCAATGCACCTATTTGTGAAAACTCTGCTAGAAAATCTTTACATGCCTAAATGTGGTTTAGGGAAATCCCAGTGCAGTGACACACTACAGTAGATGAGAATGCAGTAGGATAAGGAAATCTCTCTAAATCTTGTGCAGATCTAGAAATACACATTAATATTGTTTAAAATATAACTGTCTTGCTTTTATTATGAGAAATACTGAAGTCAAAATCCAGAAAGTGCTCAAATTTATTAATGTGCACATTCGTTTTAAGTACATTTGGAACATAATGGGTAGTGAGGACACGGTGTTACTGAAAGTTATACTGATGGAAGACTGGACAGATGGTCCAGTAGGGTGCTCTGTCTAACACAGTCCATTTCCATACCAATGACTTTGTTATTACTGTAGTGATATATGGGTATATGTACTGGAGCATAATGGAATATCTGTGAAGACACAGTGATGGGATAGTTGATGGTGCTTGCTGGAAATACGCACCTGATTGGGTATAGAGTTCAGTTTTTTAAGTGGTGCCTCATAGAAATTTGCATTTTACTAAGGAAACAAATGGTAGTGGTGTCTGTGAGATTATGGGAACATTTACTTTCCCAGCTAACTGGATTATGCCAAGCGTGATTCATTTAGATCTATGAAGAAGAGCTCAAAAGCTTCTCTAACCAACAGAAGTTGGTGCAATAAAAAGAAATTACCTCACCCTCCTTGTCTGTCATGTAGATCTTTCAGTCTTGTATAACTGTTCCTTACTGTGATAATTCAGGGGCAAATGCTGGCAATGAGTGTACATGTCTGTGGTCAAGAACTACTTCACTGTCAGGTGATGATGCTAGTTAGCCTCCAGCAACATTTGGGAAACTTTTTTTTTCTCCAAACTAATGAATAAGAGTAAACCACTATACAGGGGACCTAGAAAAGACAGGTATCTGTTCTGTTACATTGGCTACTTGCATCTGTTTTGCCTTAATCATAGAGCTGAGTATCAGCTCAACAGGGAGAAGTGTTAACCATACTCCTGTTTTGCATCACCACAACCCTGCAGCCCCTAAGCCAAAGACTGCAAGACATTTTTCAGTGCAGGATTCCATATACAATCCCTCAATTCCTGAGCTCCATAGGCACCTTTTTCTGGCTGAAATACAGAAGCACAGCCTCACAAAGCTCCCAGAATGTACCAGAAGAACCTGGACATAAAATTTCCTGGTAGTTTTGACCACATAGGCACAGCAGGATCAAAACCACTGGCTGGGAAGAATGGCAAACCCCCCCCCCCCCATACAGTACAGTTCTTTAGAAGGTCATTAGGCACTTCCACAAAATATCACATTCTTTTTTGCTCTAAAGTTATTAACAAAGCAGATATATTTTCCTCTTATCAAATGGGTGATTTACCTAAATGACTGTAAATCAGCCCCTTTGTGTGTTTAAATGCAGAACTTTTATAGTGACAAAGGGACCTCGTCTTCCTAAGCCTATTTAATAGATTGATTTCCATATTTTAACAAGGAGTTGCATTTTCCCTCATTTCGCCTCGGTTATAACCCTGGGTATATACATGGACAGGCCAAACTCAGCGAAGAGCTACAAAAGGATCTCTCAAAACTAGGCGACTGGTCAACAAAATGGCAGATGAAATTCAATGTTGATAAATGCAAAGTAATTCACATTGGAAAACATAATCCCAACTATACATATAAAATGATGGGGTCTAAATTAGCTGTTACCACTCAAGAAAGAGATCTTGGAGTCATTGCGGATAATTCTCTGAAAACATCCACTCAGCGTGCAGTGACAGTAAAAAAAGCGAACAAAATGTTGGGCATCATTAAGAAAGAGATAGATAATAAGACAGAAAATATCATATTGCCTCTATATAAATCCATGGTATGCCCATATATTGAATACTGCGTGCAGATGTGGTTTCCCCATCTCAAAAAAGATATATTGGAATTGGAAAAGGTTCAGAAAAGGGCAACAAAAATTATTAGGGGTATGGAACGGCTTCCATATGAGGAGAGATTAATAAGACTGGGACTTTTCATTTTTCAGCTTGGAAAAGAGACGACTAAGGGGGGATATGATAGAGGTCTATAAAATCATGACTGGTGTGGAGAAAGTAAATAAGGAAGTGTTATTTACTCCTTCTTATAACACAAAAACGAGGGGTCACCAAATGAAAGTAATAGGCAGCTGGTTTAAAACAAACAAAAGGAGTCTTTCTTCACACAACGCAGAACCTGTGGAACTCTTTGCCAGAGGATGTTGTGAAGGCCAAGACTATTAACAGGGTTCAAAAAAGTATTAGATAAATTCATGGAGGATAGGTCCATCAATGGCTATTAGCCAGGATGGGCAGGGATGGTGTCCCTATCCTCTGTTTGCCAGAAGCTGGGAATGAGTGATAGGGAATGGATCACTTGATGATTATCTGTTCTGTTCATTCCCTCTGGGGCACCTGATATTGGCCACTGTCGGAAGACAAGATACTGGGCTAGATGGACCTTTGGTCTGACCCAGTAAGCCGTTCTTATGTTTTTAAGATGGAGAGATCTCTAATTACTGACAAAAATTCAGATGGGTATTTTAAAAAGTGATGCCCAGGAACTTTTCTGCACAACTTCTGAAAGTGCCAGTGAGAAATATGCAGCAAAATCCCTGCATGTTGTTTTAAAAGTGTACTTGTAGATATCAAAGAACGAAGTCCCGCTTCTTGCTAATACAACAGTCAGATTAAAATCCCTGGGCCTGCTTCTCCTCTCACTTACACCGGGGTAACTGCACTGACTTCAAATGAGTTATGCCCAATTTATACAGATGTACGTGGGAGGACAATCAAATCCCATTCCTGTGTTTGATATTGTTTATATGAAATACCTATAAACCAGTTAATACCCGTAAACCTTTGAGACATCTTACTGTGAAGAAGAGTAATTAGGTCTTAAATACTTAAATAAGTAATCTCATACCCCATTGCTCTGATGCTGTGTGGTTTATGAGCTGAATTAGATGGATACCTAGCCTCAGTGTAGCATCTGCTGTGCTTGTGAAATGCAGGCTCTCATAACTGCTATTTACCCCAATGATTTTCAGATTACTACAAAAAGGGGGAACCTTTAGATTAAATAGAAGGAAATGACAGTGAAATAGAATCTCAGTCTTGTGTGACGTGGCTGGGGTTGTGGGATGCTTCAAATTATGAAATGGAGGATAAAAAGCAATTGTACTTTAGTTGTCAGTGGCTTATCGTTGTTACATTATTAATCAGTTTTATAACACAGTAGATGCACATAGCTCTGTACAGTGAAAGATAAATGGGTCTCTACGGAGAGCAAGAGCAGCTTTCTGCCTATGCAGTCACAATGCAGGATCAAGGCCTAAATCTTAGTTTTATAAGGAATTCAGCCTGTTCTTTAATAAACATACACATCAATATAGGAGACTTCAGGTCACATGATTTAATCAGAAGAGCCATAATATACCTCTGTCACTAGTGGCTGTTACAGGAGGGAAAAGTGAACAGCAGACTTCTGTAATAAGAGCAATGTACGCTAATATTGGAGTTAAATCCCTGTTCCAGAGGTATGTACAAAAAGGATTTTTAACTTACCTCGCTTGGAGATCTCTACACAACTGCGTCCTGGCCAGTGCAAAGTGCAACAAGAAATACATTCCTTCCCAGAACAATAACTCCTCTGGTTTGATCCTGCAGTAAGGTCCTAATTCTTGCTCTAGAAAAAGAAGATGGGATAGTAGGGAGGATGCACCTACCTAAGTTATTTGTGTTTAAATAAGTGGCAAAGAGGTTAAGAAAAATGATGAGAGCTACTTAACTTTCAGATGCTTCAGGCAGTCGTACTGCCTGTGAGTGTCCTCCAGTATGAAAGCCCATTTCTAATAGCAGCAAAGTGCCACTGACATATAATTGCAAAAAGAATTCATTTACTATTGCCACTGTGCCACTTATGTTATCTTATAGAGAAACTAAGGCCCCGTCTATACTATTAACTTTTGCTGGCATAGCTTTGTCGGTCAGGGGGAGTTGTGATTTATGATCAGCATAGCTACACCAGAAGAAGCCCCTAGGGTAAACAGAGCTATACTAGTAAAACTGCACTTCTGCCATTATAGCTTATTTAGCTCAGGGATGCTGGTTTGCTAGTATAAGCTGAGTCCACATTAGGAGCATTTTGCAGATGTAGTATTTAGTATACCAGTGTAGCTATACCAGCAAAGTCTTCCAAGTTTATACCTGGCCTTATACACTTAACTTTTCACATGAGTAGTCCCACTGAATTAATTGAGACTATTGGTATACATATAGTATATTCACATCCAGTTATTTGTGGGGTCAGAGTCATAGGATTCATTTTCCTACATACAATACTACAAGGATTTGAAGGATTAGATGTTTACTGGTAAATGTTGATAAACATCAATATCACTGTACACATACAAACCCATGAAAAATATTTCCATCAATAATCATTGAAATTTACAGATAGGCAAAGTAAGAAAAATGCTGCTTGAGAATTCATTAGAGTTTGTATTTACTTTTTATATTTTGATATGTGCTAATGACATTTTGTGTTTTAACAGTTATAAAGCTTTAACTTTTTGAATCTTAACATCTATTGTCACTAAAATAATTGTTGTCTGACCCTCGCCCTATAATTTCCTACAACTGTGAATTTTAAATGGATAAAATGAGAAAGAAATGCTTTTAAATGAACACTGATATTATTTGTTGAAATTATTTAAAAAAAATTCAATTCTGTCAAGCCTAAATACTACTAATAAAATAGAACAGTACTTTATAAAGTACACATGAAAACTAAATATATGCCCCTTTAAGTGACTGAGCCCCATATTAAGCCTTGTCAGAGTTCATGCTGTACAAAAGTGCACTACCAACCCAAGAATCTAAGTATGCACCTATTTGCCATTAGACACTGACATCAAAGCAATTTCACTTCTTTCACTTGTTGCAAATGACTGATTACTGTAAAGCTGGATTAGTGCTGGTGACAAGTTATAGTATTTAACAGATAAGTCTGTGAGTATGTGTTTGTGGCCTAGGCAAAGTAAATAATACTGTCCTGTGTAGAAGAGTTGCAGGCAGAATGAAATTTTTAGATGTGCTTTGGAAGTATCTCTTGTAGTGACACCTGGGCCCAAAGATTGACAAGATTTTCCAGAGAATAGGTTGTCTTATGGTATATGGAACAGCTCCTCTGTTACAGCAATAATAAATAATAAATTAAACAAATGCTATAAGTGACCCGGATCCTAGATGAACTGTAGTGCATTAAGGGGGAAGGGGAAATTCCAGAAACATGCCCCCCATTAGTCATAGAAATTCAAGAAGAGAGTGATAGCTTAATGGATGGAAGCTGGTTCTGTTCAATAAGATTAGTTTGCACCACACATCATCTAAATTATTTTTACCTGAAGCACAGAAAACTGCAAAGATTAGAAAAATCTGGACTTCTTACAATGAACAGATCCAGTATAATACCTCTCCCGGGTAAGGCTAATGTACAGCACAGATATATGTATTATATTATGTATGAGGTATTACAAGAATCCAGTGAATATTGCAGAAAGATATTGTATACTTCACAAACAAATGCAGTCTCTATGAGTACTTGCCCATTTAGCTTTGAATTCACCTCCCCACCCCTATTTGTGCTAGTAAGACTCAGCTGCATAAATATTCACAGAAAGCAAATTAAAAAGGACTCATATGCTTAGCTAAAGCACATTCATTGAAATAGTCAAGCGATCATTCACAGAAATGTCTTGGAAGTGTTTGCACAACTCTACCCAGAACACTGTAATGGTAAGTAAGGCCCTGATCCTGAAAATGTTTAAGCACCTGCCTTAAGTGTGGGCATAAGGCTGCAAAGCTGCCAGTATTTACCTAGTCAATGCCTGATTACTGGGATGCCAAATTGTCAGGCAACAAAAGTTGCTGTAGCTGGGTCAGTTCCAGGATATTAGAGAGACAAGGTAGGTGAGGTAATATCTTCTATTGGACCAACTTCCATTGGTGAGACAAGGTTTTGAGCTACACAGAGGTCTTCTTCAGGTCTGGAAAAGGTACTCATAAGAACATAAGAATGGCCATACTGGGTCAGACCAAAGGTCCATCCAGCCCAGTATCCTGTCTGCCGACAGTGGCCGATACCAGGTGCCGCAGAGGGAGTGAACCTAACAGGTAGTTAGCAAGTGATCTCTCTCTTGCCGTCCATCTCCACCCTCTGACAAACAGAGGCTAGGGACACCATTCCTTACCCATTCTGGCTAATAGCCATTAATGGACTTAACCTCCATGAATTTATCTAGTTCTCATTTAAACCCTGATATAGTCCTAGCCTTCACAACCTCCTCAAGCAAGGAGTTCCACAGGTTGACTGTGTGCTGTGTGAAGAAGAACTTCCTTTTATTTGTTTTAAACCTGCTGCCCATTAATTTCATTTGGTGGCCCCTAGATCTTGTATTATGGGTATAAGTAAATAACTTCTCCTTATCTACTTTCTCCACATCACTCATGATTTTATATACCTCTATCATATCCCCCCTTAGTCTCCTCTTTTCCAAGCTGAAAAGTCCTAGCCTCTTTAATCTCTCCTCATATGGGACCCGTTCCAAACCCCTAATCATTTTAGTTGCCCTTCTCTGAACCTTTTCTAATACCAGTATATCTTTTTTGAGATGAGGAGACCACATCTGTATGCAGTATTCAAGATGTGGGTGTACCATGGATTTATATAAGGGGCAATAAGATATTCTCAGTCTTATTCTCTATCCCTTTTTTAATTATTCCTACATCCTGTTTGCTTTTTTGACTGATGCTGCACACTGCGTTGACGTCTTCAGAGAACTATCCACGATGACTCCAAGATCTCTTTCCTTTAGTTGTAGCTAAATTAGCCCCCATCATATTGTATGTATAATTGGGGTTATTTTTTCCAATGTGCATTACTTTACATTTATCCACATTAAATTTCATTTGCCATTTTGTTGCCCAATCACTTAGTTTTGTGAGATCTTTTTGAAGTTCTTCACAGTCTGCTTTGGTCTTAACTATCTTGAGCAGTTTAGTATCATCTGCAAACTTTGCCACCTCACTGTTTACCCCTTTCTCCAGATCATTTATGAATAAGTTGAATAGGATTGGTCTGAGGACTGACCCTTGGGGAACACCACTAGTTACCCCTCTCCATTCTGAGAATTTACCATTAATTCCTACCCTTTGTTCCCTGTCTTTTAACCAGTTCTCAGTCCATGAAAGGACCTTCCCTTTTATCCCATGACAGCTTAATTTACGTAAGAGCCTTTGGTGAGGGACCTCGTCAAAGGCTTTCTGGAAATCCAAGTACACTATGTCCACTGGATCCCCTGGTCTTATAGATGGCTACTTTGGCCAGCGCTAGGAGGAAGTTGACAAGGAGGTCCCGTGACTTTGTGGGGCCATGGTTAGGGTGTGTGTATATGAAAAGGTGAGGGGAAAAGTGCAGCCAGAAACGTACTGAGGCTGCTCTGTGCTGGGCCAGTTACAGCAACCTTCAGTCTACTCTAACCAGTGATAGATGCCTGCAACTCTAGGGCTATTACAGTAGCCCTTGATCTCCTGTAATATGCCTGTAATAGGGCTATTACAGTAGCCCTTGATCTCCAGGTCATAAGGAAGCTCTGGCTACAGCCCATTCACTTGCAGCTGGTGCAGCCAGGATCAGCAGTGCAGCCAGGATCAGGTTGAACTGTTCTTTTTCTCATTCGGAATCTTTGACCATGTGAATTGTTGCTCAGAGAGAAGGAAGTTTGCATGTCAGGAAAATTGTTTCCTATTGCAGTGTGAACAACCCAACTGGTAGCAAACTGGCTGTTTGCCATTTAAAATTGAGCAGCCAATGTTAAACTGTGTCAGAGTTATTTTGTACTGCTTTAAGGCTTCCTAGCCACACATTGGAGCAACAGTGTTCTCAGATCATAATCTGCTCAGCTCAGATAGAATAGAAATAGGAATAGAAAGACAAGGAAGTTTGCCTGTCAGAAAATTTGTTTTATCTTCCATTGTAAATAGCTAACTGGCAGCTGGTCAGCCATTCAGAGTTTAAAGGTCTAGGGACACCTGTGTCAGGTGCATCCCTTCCTTAGTCTAACAGGGCTGAATTCGTGTGGACTAGGTGACAGCTTTGATTGCAGTTAACAGTTCATCTGCCATTTTCTATTTAAATTGTCCAATGGACAATCAATTAACTGATGCTAATGGCCAGTCAGCTTCTTCGATTGGTACATCCTGAGCATAATTCTTGCTTCTGGACAAATAGCTCATGGGGCCATTTTAATTTTCAGTATATAAGACAAACTGGTGCTTGCTTTAAGGCCCAGTCCAATGCCCACTGAAGACAATGGAAAGACTCATTTTATCTTTAATGAGTGATGATCAGTGCTCTAGTGTGCTTCCCCCACCCCCCTCTGTGTATTATAATTGCATTTAATAGCATTAGGGAAAAGAGAAGAGATTTTTGTCCTAGTTTTCCATGTGTTGTCATTCCAATATGGTGACAAATCATCTCTTGAATCATGGTGGATTTTTATGCAGTGGCGGATTCAGCATTTTAAAAAGGATTCCCTGGCATAGTGAAAGGTGAGGGAGTCAAAATTGTCATTTGAGGATGGAAGGTGCAATCAGTTGTGGAATCCATAGCAAATTTCAAGCTACTGTTACTCTCCTAAATAGTGAACCAGACCATGTTCTTGGATTCCAGGGACAGGAAAGAATGGAGGTTGTTGGGTATCTTTTCTAACAGTGCTCTGCCAGGGGTGCTGGAACAATTTGTATAGTGGGGGTGCTGAGAGCCACTGAACCAAACTACGAACCTTGTATATAGTGGAAACCATTTCAAGCCAGGGGGTGTGGCAGCATCCCCAGCACCCCTAGTTCCAGCACCTACACACTCTGCACTAGCTTTACAATCTGACTTGGAAGATCACTTTCCACTTTCTGCCTGGAGAGAGGATGTTGCAGTAGCATCTGTCTACAAGAAAGAAGAATAAACAAGTTGAGGGAGAAACGAACAGAGAAGAAATGGACACAGAAAGCAGAAATGGAGCATGATGTGGTAAGAGGTATTTTAATCATTCACCAAATCCATTGCAATGGATAGTCCAACAACAGCAACAAAGGCTGGCAGCCATGGCCTTATGTAGAATTACTCATTTAAAAAACTATGTGAATGCGACATTATGAAAGCTGTAAAGTCAAGCATTCAAAAGATAAGAAATGCTAGTGTAATGCCGACAGACCCTGGTCATTGGCATTGAATCTGGGACCTCTGGAGCTTAGTGCATGATCCTCTACTGCATAAGCTAAAAGCCAACTGGATGTTAGCTAAGGCTCTAGAGCAGACTCATTTTCTCTCTCTCTTAAGCAGGGCCGTCCGGGGGGGGGCAAGTGGGGCAATTTGCCCCAGGCCCCGCAGGGGCCCCCACGAGAATATAGTATTCTATAGTATTGCAACTTTTTTTATGGAAGGGGCCCCCGAAATTGCTTTACCCCAGGCCCCCTGAATCCTCTGGGTGGCCCTGCTCTTAAGTGGTCATGGTGCCACTAGATGGGACAGAACACCACACCCAGAAGGTGTGTGGGTTACATACTTCCCCTAGCTGAGGAAGCACCGGACAAGCCCCCACTTGTAACACCGACAGACCCCAGTTGTCGGCGGACGGGATCAAACCTGGGATCTCTGGAGCTAAATGAATGAGCCTCTACCGCATGAGCTAAAAGCTACCTGGCTATTAGCTAAGACTGTAGAGCAGACTCGATCTCTTTTTCTGTCTCTCTAAGTGGTCTTGGTGCCACTAGATGGGACAGAAACCACACCCAGAAGGTGTGTGGGTTACACTAGAAGAGGGGTTCTCAAACTATTGTAATGGGGACCCCGTTCATATAGCAAGCCTCTGAGTGTGACCTCCCTTATAAATTAAAAAAAAATGTTTATATATTTAACATCATTATAAATGCTGGAGGCAAAGCGGGGTTTGGGGTGGAGGCTGATAGCTCACGACCCCCCCCCATGTAATAACCTTATGACCCCTGAGGGGTCCCGACCCCCAGTTTGAGAACCCCTGCACTAGAATTAAGGTTGCCTGTGCAACCTTAATTTGGTCCTCTTGTACATATGCATTATGATACAGTCTTTAATTAGATTATCACGTTATGTTTTCATATTATCATTGCTCATAGCAGCTCAGACCTGCAATTGCAGCAAAAGTCCTGCTCAGCTCCAGGCTAGAGCATGCCCAGTGTAGACAAAATCTTGGGAGAAATTTAGCTGCTAAAATCTAAGAACTCTCTACTGAGCTTGTGCAAACTATGATTTTTCAACTTGGCCAAATTTGGGTGGGTTTTCACAGGAATGGCACAAGGTTACATCCCTGACACAAAGGCCACCCTCCTGCCTAATCTCAAATTCTGCTCCAAAACATTGGGGGAGGGGGGGAGAGGGGTGTTACGTGGAGCTGTGTGCTACAGATTTTCAAATAAAAGGATGCCAGAATTTTTTAATGTGGGGAAAAAGGTACTTTTCATAACCTCATTCTTAGAAATAGCTGAACCATTTTGCCTGAAATTAAATATATATATATATATATTCATCCTAAACCAGTCAACCAACAGAGAACATTTCGGCCCAAATGATTAAAGTTTGGCAAAGTTATAAGCAACTGACAACAAGGTCTTTTAATGGAAAATATCAGGCAACCTTACTAATAGGTGGTGCTATCAGTCCTACCTATAATACCCGAAGGATTATCACTTTCCTATATGATGCCTATAAGCAATTATTTTAGCATTGGATGAAAATATTACTTAACATTAGCTGGGAGAAGCTAGAAAGGGTGAAGGAATCAACTAAGTTTAACTAAATTGAGCTTTTTCTCTCTGATCACTGATCCAGGACCAGTACTTAGAAAAGTTTACTGGTCCTGAAAGTATTCATGCTACACTGAGAAAGATTTCTACCCTGGGAGGTTATGAAATGTATGACATGCTTTTTAAAAAAATTCTAATTCCCTATCATTAAATAGCTGAGATAATAAAGAAAGGAACACATAAAGGAATACCAAAATAGGGAAAGAGCATGTAATGGGGCGTACAAACCCCATCCTGAGCTTAGGCAGGAGGGGGAGGGGAGCCTCTCCTGTCTGCAGGCAAGCAGCTCAGCCACACCCACATGCAGCTGCCAGAGCTCCCCATCATGGAGGCACAGCTGTGCCAATGGAGGAAACAAAGCTTACTATAAAGGAGGGACTACAGAGAAGGTGGGGGAGCTAGAAAGACATAGGACAGCAAAAGGGCAATACCCCTTTTAACCTTAGTTAAAGAATATTTGACTAATTGTATTCAAGTTGGTAGGGCCTATTGAAATTAATTCTGAGGGACTTAAGAAACTAACTGAAGTAATTTCAGAACCATTAGTGATTATCTTCAAAAACTCATGTGTGACATGAGATCCCAAACAATTGGAGCAGGGTAAACATAGTACCTATCTTTAAATATGGGAACAAATAGGACCTGGGAAGTGTAAATCAATGTAATTTTGACACCAGGAAAGATATTGGAACAAATTATTGAGCAATCAATTTGTAAGCACCTGGAGGATAAGGGGATAGAAGGAATAGCCAGCATGGATTTGTCAAGAATAAATCATGCCAAAGCAACCTAATTTCCTGCTTTGTCATGGATACTAGCCTTCTGGATGGGTGAAATCAGTAGATATGATATATCTTGGTGGGGTTTTTTTGTTTTTGTTTTGTTTTTTGTTTTCTAGTAAGGCTTTTGGCACAGTCCCACAAACATTTTCATAAGAAAACTGGAGAAATGTGGTCTAGATGAAATTACTGTAAAGTGGGTGCACAATTGGTAGAAATACCATACTCAAAGAATAGTTCTTAATGGTTTGCTGTCAAACTAGGAGGGCATATCTAGTGGGGTCCTGGAGCAGTCAGTCCTGGGTCTGGTACTTTTCTAAATTTTCATTAATGGCCTAGGTAATGGAGTGGAAACTATGATTATAAAATTTGAAGATAACACCAAGCTGGGCAGGATTGCAAACGCTTTGGAGGATAGGATTAGAATTCAAAATGATCTTTACAAATTGAAAAATTGGTCTGAATTCAACATGATGAAATTCAATAAAGACAAGTGCAAAGTATTACACATAGGAAGGAAAAGGCAAATGTGCAACTACAAAAGAGGAATAAATGGCTAGGCAACAGTGCTTCTGAAGAGGATCTGGGGGTTATAGTGGATTACACACTGAACGAGTCAACAATGTGATCTAGCTGCAAAAAAGGCTAATGTGATTCTGGGGTATATTAACAGGAGTGTTGTATGTAAGACACAGGAGATAAGTGTTCCATGCTACTCTGCTTTGATGAGTACTCAGTTCTGGGCACCATGCTTTAGGAAACATGTGGACAGAGTAGAGAGAGTTCAGAGGAGAGCAACAAATGATAAAAGGTTTAGAAAACGACCTGTGAGGAAAGGTTTTAAAAAAATAAAATTAAAAACAAAAACAACCTGGGCATGTTTAGTCTCGAGAAGAGAAAACAGAGGGGGTGACCTGATAAGTCTTCAAATATGTTAAGGGCTGTTATAAAGAGGATGGAGATGCATTGTTTTCCATGTCCACTGAGGATAGGAGAAGAAGGGGCTCAATCTGCAGCAAAGGAGATTTAGGTTAGATAATAGGAAAACTTTCTGACTCTAAGGACAGTTAAACTCTGGAATAGGCTTCCAAGGCAGGTTTGGAATCCCCAGTATTGGAGGTTTTTAAGAACAAATTGGACAAATACCTGTGAAGTCTCTGCTGAAGAGATGCCATGGTAATGAGCACTATAGAATTTCCTATGCATTAATATATACATCAATAAAACAACTTGCTCAGCTAGGATGGAAACCTAGAACATTTTTTGTAGTTAGAGTGACTTCTACAAGTCACTGCCATAGGGTGACTGAGATCTGATTGGTTTCAGAGTAGCAGGCGTGTTAGTCTGTATCCACAAAAAGAACAGGAGTACTTGTGGCACCTTAGGTGCCACAAGTACTCCTGTTCTTTTTGAGATCTGATTGTGATTGCTTCTACTAGGAGACGGCCTCAGAAGAAAGCATTGATGACTCGTGCCCCCTGCAGAGCAGTGTTAATGATGTGTGAGACTCTGGGAATCAGGAATAAGACTTCAAAAGCAGAAGAGCATCTCTGAAACTTCAAAACATACAAAGTGGAATTTATTTGGAGTGTTTCTCTTTGTGCCTGAAGAGGAGACCAGGATTATTATTATTTTTTTTTAAGCGAAACGGCATTGGTGTGCTCTTGAGATATAGTTCTCTGTGGTATGCCTGCTCTAATTAGGGGGTTATTGAAGGGTTCCCCCCCTTCTTTTCAATCAGCCAGACTCAATCTTCTTATATACTAGAAATGATGTAGAGAAAAGGCAGAGTGGCTGAAAAGGTAGGCTAATCCAAATTTTATGTGTTTGATTTACATTAGTTTCCCCCAAAATTAAAATGAATAGGATATTATAGCTGATCTTGCATGACCATAAAATCAGTAGATTTGCAGTTGTGGAACTCAGTCTGTGTACTACTTCTTAGTGTACACGCAACATGCCTCAGGCAGCACGTGACCAGGATTCATAACTGAACTTGTTCTGCTAGTTGGATCACTAGCTTCCCTGGGACGGAAGGGGTACTGAGGGGGAGTGCGACTTGAATGCTGATCCATAGCTCCTGGAGTCTGTGTAGCTGGCTGAGACTGAGGAAATGGAGGCCTCACATAGTCCTACTTCTGTTCAGATTTCCTCACTGATCTTGGGAAAATAGTAAGGACAAGGAGGTGGGGAAATAGGATTTATTTATCATTAGGCTTGCTACCAACACAGAAAAATCTAAGATAGATATATAAGCTAGGGAGTGGCAGTTCAAATTAGTAGCCTGCCTCCACAAAAATAGATAATAAATTTGCCCAGGCATGTCACGTAGCCTCCTTTTGTCTGAAAAGCACCTAGTATATTGTGGTGACTGACAGCACCAAGTTGTTACCACTACTAATAAGGATACAGAAATTTTGTTATCCACAGAAATTTGCTTATGAGTAGATGACACTCTAATTTCAAAACTAGTTAGAATAAAATTAACAAGTAGTCTTGATCATTTGAATTTTGGTCAAACAGCAATGTCAGTCCACTTTGTCAAAATAATTAGAACTAGGCTTGGTCCAGAATCTCATTTGAAGTGAGTGAAACTTGGTTGGCTCAGCCATATTAGAGACCTGGGTCCTAGTCCTAGCTGTGACCTTGTACAACTATCTGTTGTTCCTTATGTAAAATGAATGGCTGATATTTGCCATCCTCCTAAGGCAGGCATATGCGGCTTTTGCTCAATAAGACGTGGGAAATACAGAGAATATTTGACACCAGTTGGAAGAGGTGAATTTAGAATTCATGAGTGGGGAGGGCAGTAGTAGGATCCATTTTGTCTGCCGGTCCAGTTCTGTGTGACTGCGTCTGACTGATGCAGGAGGCTCACGAGGGCCCAGGAGAATACACACTGCCGGTGGAAAAGGACGGGACCAGCCTCCAGCACATTTTGTTAAGCGTGTGCAAATGGTAATTTTTCCAGGATGTTCAGTTGGTCAAAAGGCTGCTCTCTGACCCCAGGGTGAGCAGGGCCGTCCTTAGGCATACGCAGCATACCCAGCTGCATAGGGCACCTGAAAATTTGGGGCACCACTGGGTCTTAGTGTCCACCCTCCCGGCTCTTCCTGTCCCTGTTCTGACCCTTCCTGCAGGCTCCCACCACAGCTGGCTGCTGCAGCCTGGTGAGTCTTCCTCCGGAGGGGATCTAGTAACTTAAAAGTGAAAAAGCCTTCCTGCCTGCCAGACCTATAGCACAACACTGAAGCTGTTAAAGAGCCATTCAAGTGGTAATGAAGCCATTTAACAGGCATTTGCCAACCCCCAGGTATATATTGTCAGTTTCTGAATTTACTGACAAAAACAGTTGTGCATGACTGTAATATTTACTCAGAACATGTTAGTCTACAGGACCTTAGTTTAAAATTTGCTTTAAAAATATTTCATTAGTGAGTCGGTGAAGATTATAAAATCACATCTCTAAAAAATCCTTGCATAGATTTTTAGATGCACAATCATCTTTAGCCTTAAATGCTTGGATCTCCAGACATATAGTTTTTAAAATAAATCTTTCAAAAGACCACCCTTATCTAAAATACACATTTTAATTTTAATGACTATGGTAAAAAAAAACTTGCTTCCAAAGTCTACCTGTCCTTTCTGTCCATCCCTTTCTCCCTTCACACACATCCATATTGAAGAGAGCCCTTAAAGGGACAACACCCCTTTCCTTCCAGATAGCTGGACAAAGAGTTTCCCTTCTTTACTTCTGACTATCTGATGAACTAGTTTTAAGAGAACCCTCCAGCAAAATCAGTACCTTAGTAAGATATAACATCCTTTGTTATGCCTAAAATCTTTGGAAACATATTTTTTAAAGTTTGTGAAATGTCATAAACATGTGTATTGTTATGGAGATCACACACAGTAAATTAGTGTTCTCTTTTTCTAAAAGCAATGAACATTATTATGAACACTAAACCTCTGTGACTGATTAATTTAAAATAATGTCTTTCAATAATATCATTCAATCTGGAATGATTACTTTATGAAGGTTTGAGTACATTTAAAATATAAAATCAGCTTAGAAATACTGATTAAGAAAATGTAAAACAGAGAAGAGCTGCATCATGTATTCCATAGTATTTAATGTTCTATTCAGCAGGGCAGCTGACTCGCCCTTACTACAAAGTTTTTGCAAATAAATCTCTGACAAATTTCAGGGTATATCAAAAAACCTGTGACTGACATTTTTTATTCCAAAGTTTAGTGCTTTTAATTACGTACCTTCTGCATGTCCAGTCTTCACCATCTGGCATGCAGTGGAAAACATGCTTCATTTTCTTTAGAAAGAAATGGCAGAAGAGGGTTTGGGTTTTTTTTTCAAATGTCATTTGCTTCATTTGGGTTCAGGGATTTGGCTGGAAAGGGGTGAGCAGGGTGGGGAGGGGAGGGAGACAGTGGGAAGAGGGCAGGGACGGGGCAGAATGGGGCAGGGCCTGGGACAGAGTAGGGGTGGAGTATGGGCGGGGCCACAGGCAGAAGAGGTGGGCTGGGGAGCTTCACATCGCCCATGACAGCAGGTAAGAGCGGGTTGGCTCCCGCACACCCAGCGTGCACTGCAGTCTCTGTAGGCAGGGGCCATATTCACAGAGCCGAATGCGCCGGCGCCGCACGTTCTGCGTGAGGGAGAGGGTATGGGGGTCTCTGCGGGGAACTGTGACTCTCTGCCGCCATGAGGCGCGCCGGGCGTCTCGGTATCCTTTGCTGCCTATGTTTAATAATACTGTGTAGGGCCCCATAAATCCTAAGGACGGCTTTGAGGGTGAGACTCCGTCAAATGTCAAGATCCTGCTCCAAATCATGGAGGTGTTATAGCTGTTCAAAAAATGAGTCAAAAATATTAAAATTGTCAGAATGACCTAATTTTTTATCAGCCTTGTTCTCTAAAATAGCTACACCATTTTTGCTCAAACTTTCCACCAAAAAAAAAAAATAGTAGTAGTTTCAGGCAACGATCTAGCATTAAAAAAAATCAGCCTGAATTGTTTGGATTTTGCCAAAGTTATAAACAATTGAAAACAGAGGATCGTAATTGGAAGTGTTGGAAAGGTGAAGCTCGCTCTCCACCAAATGGCCGATTAGCTATTGGGTCAATAGGACCTGTGCCTAGGGGTCCCAGCTAATTTGGGGGCCCCATAAAAATGGGCGCCCCATGCCCTGACCCACTCCGTCTGTCTGGTGCACCTGCCAGGGAGCAGCGGGGTTGGGGTTCAGGGGTTTGCTCCATTCCCCGGCAGGAGTGCTGGGCGGGTGGAGCAGGGCAAGACCCCAGTGCCCCAACCCCACTCCCTGGTAGGTGGGCAGGGGAAGCCCCCATGCCCTGCCCCTGCTCCTCGGCAGGGGTAGTGGGAAGAGACTACAAGCAGAAGGGGTGGGGAAGGCTCCCACTTGTTCTGGCCCAGGTCCCCACAAAACTGTAATCCGCCTCTGTCTCCACCTTTAATATAACATGAAAATGCTTTCCTTCTGTTAGGCTCCGGGCAACCTATCAAGCACAGCTGGCTTGTAGTAGGGTGCCTGATTGGCTACACTGCTTTGTTGGTTGGAAGAGTCTGGTTCTTAAGCCTAGAAGCAGCAGCAGTTCAGTGGCTGCTCAAAGCATTTGTCTATGGCTGCAATAGCTCCTTTTTCAGACCCAGCCTTAGAATCATAGAATATCAGAGTCTCATTCCTGGTAATCTGGCTCTGACCCTTGGCTCTGGCACCTGGCCACTGACTCCAGCTCTGACTGCTAGGCATGACCACCCACATCTCAGTCACTGACATTATCCATCTGTGACACCACAGCAATTCAGGTGCTTGAACCTACACATTCTCTGGCTCAAGGAGGGAGCATGTTATTTTCAAAGAAGGGACCTTGACACTGGAATTTAATTCACTCCCTTGTTCCAAGAGGCTGAGTTGGCTGACTTTAACTATTTTGCCAGGCTTTTGCCATGGAATGGTATGAATGGGATGTGGGGACAGTTAGCAGCCCTGATCAGTTGAGTGTATTTTATGGTGGATATTAGTCTAGTCTGAATTTTTTGCACAAATTTTAATCAATCCATTTTATGTGGGAATACTGTTGGTGCATTGTAAATGTGTAGATCCTTTAGCAAACTATCCCATAAACTCAGGTATGGATATGTTAAAAACAAAAGAAGAAATCTTTATAATATGAGCAAATACTACAAATCAAAATCTTGCACTGTGTATTTGTGGTCACACATTCTTGTTCTTTTAACCTACATAGTAAAAAAACACTCCTAAGTTTCCTAAAAAAATTAAATTTGTGTCTCACTTTAAATCAGAACTAGTTTGCTATAATCTTGGTGCTGGTACTTGAGAATATTGGAGTGCACCTGTCTCTGTAATACTGTCTGATTGTCCATCACTGTTGTGGTGTGTTCTCTTCCCTTGAGCGGTACTTTATGGAATTCACATGCAAAGAATACAAATGACAGTGCAGATGTGGGTCAAGAATAGGTCACCTTGGAGTGGTTGTGTTCTGCAGAAAGCTGAGTAAGTGTCTCATGCAGCAAACTGTTAAACAGATAATATGAGAAAGTGAAATGGAAAAGGGAAATATTTCTTTAAAAAAGGAACCAGAAGCAGGAGAAATTATATTTTACTATCTTAGCAGCAGCAGCTGCCAAAAAAGGCCTGGGACTAATTGCTTACTACCAGTAATTTTCATCAGAATGCAGGAGGTAGTCCAGTGTGAAAATTAGTTGCTATATTAGATCTTTCAGGAGCACCACAAATACAGATTTAAAATGTTGGACAACTCTATTTTCTAGACATATATGATTATGAGGAACTGAGAAAAGGAGTTCACTGAATCCTAATGCCTGTCATGTAGGTATATTTCTGTCCCTAAACTACATGTGTTATTTTTCATATTAGTCTCTATTACAGCGCGTCTTCTGTAGCCCAAAAACCTAGGCATTCTTATTAACCCAGCAGAGTACAGGTATTAGGATGGGTTAATGCTGTGTGAAGATCAAAAATGTAGAAATACAGTTCCAAAGTTAGAAGGACACGCTGGACATATTGGTCCCGATTTCCACAAGAAACATATGTGTCTAACTTTGGGCATGTGAATAGTCCCAGTGGCTTAAATGGGACTACACACAAGCGTGAAGTTAGACATGTGCTTAAAGTTCTTTGCTTAATCAGAATCCTGGATAACTGATCTAATACATGCTGTCATGAGGGGGTAACTTTGAAATTTTTTGCGTCCAGTAGGATTTAGTTTCTTGTCCAGCTCCCAGCTAATATGTACACGTCCATCTTCAAAAATAATACCATCTTGGACAACAGTTCCTTCAGTATCATTTTAATAGAATTCCAAATAGCGTGCATAATCCTTCTTCAATTTTATCGCTACTTTCCTTACAGAAGGATTCTGTCATTGCTGGTTTTCTTTATATTTATTTGAATGGTTGGGGAATTAATTCTCTCACACAAATATGTGTTTTACACTGAGTTTAAAAATGATCTTGCTCAGGAAAATAAATCAATAGTTATATGCTTATGAAAATGTCCTGTAGAATTTAATAGAGAATAACTTTTCTGTTGAGTTTTTAAACCAACCTGTAGAATTCCATAGAATGATATAATTTGTATTAAAATCTGTAGGTTTTTCTGTCCTACCTTTATGGATACTCAGTGTCCCCTTCCTCCAAACACCAACGTATCTCCATGCCTTTTATACTAATTTCTGTAGTACCCTAACTTCAATAGAATAACTGGTTTCATCATTATTAAATTATATAGTACTTTCCCATAAAGGTATAAACAGCCTGCTTATTATCATCAATCTTAATCCTTTTAGTTTACCAAATCCTATGTCTAGATATGTTAATTAGTATCTCAGTTATTTGTTGGTTTTGCTATTGAGTGCCAGCAGTGTGCACAACATTTTACATAATAGGTAAGACATGATCCCCGCCCCAAAGAATTTAGGGCCAAAATCTCTGCTGGTGTGAATTGGCACAGTCCCCGTGTACTCAGTGGAGCTGTGCTAATTTACACTAGAAGAGTTTGCACCTTAAAATCTCGATCCAACAAGTGACACTGTGGGCAGACCCCCACTGAAGTTCATGGAGCTTCATGAAGGTGCAGGGATCCCCTTCTGGAGTCTGTTGCAGGATTAGGACATACCCTGAACAGACAATACATTTCAGACACCCATTGGTAGTGCCAGGGACCAAAAGGCTTATTCTAAAAGGTGTTTTTTTTCTCTCTTTTTTTTCTTTTCTCATTTATACCTTCTTTGGAGGATTTTCATCTGAAAGGTTTGTGGATTGTGGTGAGATATTACTTCATAGAAATCTTTTAGCAATCTTCTCTACCAGGTGTTGCACTACATGCAAATACCAACCTTGCCAACACTCACATACCCTTTGGTCCAAATTCTAAAAAATAACTGCAGCCACTGTCACTTTGTAAAAATGTGGGTGCAGCCGTACTTTAACATGCAGCTGTGCGAGAGAGTGGAGCAATAGTGAATGAACATGAAGGAGTGCAACTCTATGTGCATGTTTTGCACATGTGCCGAGATTTAAACCTAGTGAAGCTTTGACCCTTCATAACTTGTAATGACACTGGCTGTAATTATTGCTGTGCTCAATAATGACTATCCTTCTGCATTTTTTGCAATAGCTACAGCTAAGATAGTCAACAAATGCAACTGTTTTTGTTTTAAATAGTGTCCTCACCTTTCTTATTTTTGGTATAAAGACAGTTTCCTCTGACAGTTTTTGTTGTTGTTTTTTGTTTTGTTTTTGTTTTTCTGGTGCTACATGACAATACTGTAGCTATCCCAGGACTTTTCCCACATTTCACTGCAAACATAGCAACCCCCTAGGGGAAACTAGGAGAAACTCTTTCTCTTTCATTTCCTCTTTATTTGTTTGAAGACACAAATGAACCCAGTTCATTTTCACTGAAAATTACAAGGAAAATTGTGAAAAGGGCCAACCATAATTTTTTCTAAAATATATTGTTGCATATAGCGAAGAGGAAGTGTTGAGAGCCACTGATACTGAGCCACAAGGGAATGAACTAGGTCACTCCCCAGCTATCAAAGAGGCATATCTTCCTCCACATGCAGAACTAGTTTATAATGCTCGTAATGGTTATCTACAATTAGAAAAAAGGTTTTGCTTCTGATCTATGAGATCTCTAGATTTATATTGTTGAATCATATGCATAAGTCCCACATTTTAAGGGATATTAGACTTCTAAATCACCACAGAATAAACTTATTCCTCTGACAGTCAGAACACAAACATATCTGTTCTTGTTTTCCTTCATTGTTTGAACTCTCTCTGTGCATAGCATGACAGATGCCAACTCTCCATTCAAATCACTCCTTAAATAGGCTCTGCAAAGTCTGCAAGCACTAACCCTGGTCTCCAAAAATCCTCTCATCTCAGCATCCCACCAGAAAAAAAGAAAAACTAACAGCCTAGTTAAAGTGATGATTTACAGTATAACCATCCTCTGGGTTTCTCAGGGCATTTTCACTAACCATGCTTAGTCTACTTATTTAGGCCTTGAACCTGAAGAGACTTTCATGCATACTTTAACCTTATCTTTAAGCAAGTGTGGAAGTCTGCAGGATTGAACCTTTGATTGTAAATTATCTGGGGGTAAGGACTGTCTTTCTTTTGTGTCTTGTACAGGGCTGAGCATGTTGTCAGTAATTAAATAATAACAGCATTGTATAATTTTCTCTCTGCAGTCTGTGATGATGAGGTGCTCCACATATCTGAAGGAATTTTGAAGGTCCTATTCTCTTTGCTCCCCATTTACCTCTCCTCCATTCCTGTAGGTGTCTCATCACAACCATGGTGCTTCTGGCTCTCAGAACAGTCAGAGAGTTCTCTAATACTTTCAGTGGCCAGGAGGAGTCACTGTGGAGTAAAGTGAGGCCCTTCCCTGTCAGATCAGGGTCCGAGTACACTGTGTGAATTATTGTACAACATAAATGTTTAGTTGTTTACTTTTTGGTGGGTTTCAATGGTTTAACAAGAACTACAGCAGCATCTTCCGTATATCTTTATTTGCTTAAATTAACAAAATACATTTTACATGTTATTTTCAGGTGAACTGCTTTTGCTATCGAGATATAATGCCGCAAGCTGAACATTCACAACTTAAATTGGTTCATTCTTTTGAGTTTTTGTTTTTAAATAGCAAACCAGCATTCTGTAGGAAATAAACATCTACTGCAATATTTTTTCCAAATCTGCTGAGTACAAAATGTTAGCTCTGTTACATCTTGTTCAGCTAAGCAGACACAACTTATTACCAAAAAACATGTTAATACTTTATTAAATACTTTTTGGCACAATAAATACAGTACTTACATTACACTTCTTAATTATACACCAGCTGCACCTGAGTCCAGCAGCACCAGATGAATTATGAGATTAGAAAATTGGCTACACAACCAGCACAGAGCTCTAAAAAGAGGAATGCGGTGGCAGCATGAAAAGACCACTTGGCCTGTCTGATAAACAAGCTATAGCTAACATGTTATAAAAGCCAGGAAGTGTATGGTAAAGCCCTTCTAGGAGATGCTCAGCAGCCTGCAAAATTGAGGCCATAAAAGATGTTACCAAATTCTTCAAGGCAAAGTTCAATGCTTGCTCAGGCAGCAGCACATTATCAATAATGCAAATTTTAGTGGATGTGCCATAGCTCTTCATCCTGAGTTTAGTTTGACACCTGAATTTGTTGCTTGCTTACTCTGCTCTGTACAGTACCTTGCAGAACTCAAACATCCCAGTGCTGCCCTGATAGTAAAACTACCTACTTATAATCTATATGTGTCCTGACCCCACTCCTGCCCACACTCCTGATGACATTGCCAATCTACCATTCTTCAGTAGGCTTCTATGGAGCTCCTTGAGCAAGTGCTCTGCAAAGAATTTCAGTCAAGTACATTTGTAGACCCTTTGAACTCACTATTAATCAGTTCTGAAGGGTGGAATCGGATTCCAATAATAACCAAGGAAACGAGTATGACCTAATTGGATCTATAGCTTTCATGGTAGCTGAGCTTTAATTTGACCTGCTGTGCCAAAGTGGCCACTGAGGCAGTTTGGGAGAATCAGGTAGAGGCCACATCGAGGCATCCTCTAAAATGTTTTAAAAATATCATACAATTATAAAGGTCCAGATTATAGAAAATGAATAAAGTGAAGCTTCCTGTGCCACCTTGCACTGTAGGCCTCCTTTATAATCTAAACCTGGAGCAGTTCCATGCCTATAGGCAGAGCAGATGATCAAAGTTGCGCACATAGAAATTAGATCTGGAAAAGACCTTCCTTGTCAGTGCAATTTTTATTTCTACAAGAAATTTTTAAACTATTAAAGACTCTTAATATCCATTCTTCAAAAATAGGAATGTAAATAATGTGAAGATCAATTAAAAGAAAAGCAAGGTATTTCACAATGGAGACTCTTCTTAATTTGTTCCTTTAGACCCACGTATGGCAGATTTCACAGCTCCAGCTACACTATATCCTGCAATATGGAGGCATCTACAGATGGACTATTCTTTCTGCATCTCTTTGCTTGTGTCACTTTGTGCCATGCCATTATCATTATCTCAGTAATCGTTTTGTTTGCAATTCCTCTGCCATTCTCTGATTCATGGATGCTTTATAGATCTAAGATGAATTAGCATAGGATGGTTGATGGCTGAGGGAATGAGTAGACTGGGACTGCCTGAGAACCTCATGGAAAGAAAACTGTGGTGGTCTTTGCTTTCTGGGACAGCTGTGAGAAGAGGGGTTTACATCAGGTTTCAAACCATACTGGTGGTTCCCAAATGGTAATGCCATTTTGGGGAAGACTATCCTTTCCTTTCAACTACAGGACTGCATCTCACTGTTGTTCTGAGGGGAAATGGGATTATATGAGCAGGAAGGGGGAAAGCTGGTGACAATTAAGGTGTTGTTGGAAGCTTTGGGCTACTCAGCCAGGCAAGTTGATGTAGTTGCAGTGACTTATTTTACAAAGGGCCCACTTGGCAATTGAATTTGGTGGGGTCTAAGACTATGTAAGTTTGTTGCAACCTTTTCCACAGCCAACATTTTAGTGGTTATGTCACTAATGCAGCATCCACACCTTTGTAGCCAAATTTTCAGAAGAGCTCAGGGCCAGATTTCAGCATTCTCCAGCCAGGGCTAGAGGTTTAAAAACACTCACCAGCACTCTGGGCACTCTTGAAAATCTGGTCACTTACTTTGGTGCCTACGTGGGAAGTGAGTTCTCTTGAAAATCTGGCTGACTGTGAGTAGTGAGCTATAAAAAATCTGGCCCATATTGCATAAGATTGTGTTTGGGTGAGTAGCTGCTGTCTTGTATCTTTTGACTGGTGCACTTCATGTGACCTTTTGTCTCTTATCACATAATAATAATACCTAGCTTTTAAGTAGCATTCTTCATCTGTAGTTCTTGCTCAGTGTGACCCAGCAGTCTGGTGGTAAAGCCAGGAACAGAACTGCAGTATGATGATGCAAGCCCATTATTTTATGCACTAGGCTATGCTACCTCTGCAACCATACTGCTTTCAAGATAGACACCTAAACCTAAGGCCCCTTTTTGAATGTAATGACTAGACTGGACTGTCTCACAATGAAAAAATGTACAACTTATGCATATGATAAAAGGGCATGGACCCATCACTGAATGTCTGCAGGTCATACCTGCACAGTCAACCTGTGGAACTCTTTGCCAGAGGATGTTGTGAAGGCCAAGACTATAACAGGGTTCAAAAAAGAACTGGATAAGTTCATGGTCCATCAATGACTATTAGCCAGGATGGGCAGGGATGGTGTCCTTAGCCTCTGTTTGCCAGAAGCTGGGAAAGGGAGACAGGGGATGGATCACTTGATGATTACCTGTTCTGTTCATTCCTCTGGGGCATCTGGCATTGGCCACTGTCAGAAGACAGGATACTGGGCTAGATGGACCTTTGGTCTGACCCAGTATGGCCGTTCTTATGTTCTTTCAAATGTACCTCATTTTGAGTGGCATCATTCATTTTAGTCCCAAAGTTACCTGCATTCCACACAAATTTGGTGTACCCAGGCTTTTATTGTTAAAATTATTCACATCAGAAAGAGTTAATTACACTATAGAAATGGATCCGCCATCCTTAAGTTTCCTGGAGGAGTAATATTTTTGTGCTCCTCATTCAGAATCTTTGTTATTTATTGTGTCCCATATATTTGCCTTGGAAGGTGGACAGAAATGACAGCATATCTTTTCCTACGGAGTCAAACTGCACAAACCCAGCATGCTACACCATAAATGAGTGGTATTTCCCTGTAGCGGGTGGCCAACAGAAAGGATGTGAGAACTACTTCCATGAGCCAAGAGGGTTTCCTTTAGTGGTAGAAGACTGAGATTTTGAAGCAGATGCAATCAGAATGTGTTCCTAATAACCCATGAACATATTTTCTATAATAGTTGTGTCTCTTGTAACAAATTCATGTGCTGTAGACATCAAATATTGCAGGGGTAAAACACAATCCTAAATTGAGGGCTTGACAGGTAGATAAGGGGAAAACATTTTCATATATTTTTCAAAATATATGTATCCATATATAAATCTAAACATATTAGGTTATTGATTTTGAAACTCAAAAGGACACAGTTAATTAAAAAGGTATTAGAACATTATCATTTCCTTTTCAAGTGACAGTATGGCTTTGGGCTCTTTGCCATATCTTTCAAAGTTACAGGAACCAGGGCACTGATTGAAAAAAAAAATCTACATTTAAAGGAATGTGCATTGAGAAATGCTTTTACTATTGACCAGAAAAAAGGACATAGGGTGCTCTGTCAAAGTACTCCACGTATACTACATGAATACCTACTAATACTGCTTAAAAATAAAGTGCTCCCTGTCTGGGACCTGATACAATATAATAAGACATGAGTCCAAGGATGAAAATTTGGGACTGAGTTATTAAGAATAGCCCAAGTAGCACTCTATTTTCCATTAATCACTTGAAAGGGCTGGATCCTATTGGTCAGTTATATTAATGGGAGAAAGTTTATGGGTCAAATCAAGGGAGATTTGAAGTACAACAAGACCCCAGTGTTTTTGTGGGGTGTTTTTGGGCAGGGCGACGGGTATTTTGTTTTGATGTTTCTTTTAAAACAAAAGCAGTTCAGATATTGGATTTCAAAATAGCACAGCTCTCCAAAATCAAGGTGAGAGATTAATGGGAAAATTTTACCATTGTGCTCAACTAAATTAATTCTCTCTTATTGCTTATGTGCAATTATAGCAAAACTTGCAAATACAATGTGCTGCTGCTCCTCAAATGTATTGGCCTGAACAAACAATAAAATAAAATGTCAGCTCAGTCCATGCTATTTAATTTCAAGAATTGTTAAATGCTCCCATGCTGATAGAGATGCAGCAAAGCATTACTATACCCTATGTCACAGAAAAAAGGCCTCTAAATAGGGTGACCAGACAGCAAGTGTGAAAAATCGGGACAGGGGGTGGGGGGTAATAGGAGCCTATATAAGAAAAAGACCCCAAAATTGGGACCGTCCCTATAAAATTAGGATATCTGGTCACCCTACCTCTAAACCAATTCTAGTCCTTTCACAAGAGTGTGAATTATAAAGTTGTTGCCCATCTGACAAGACATTAGAGTTTCATCTTATTTTGTTTCCCATTTCCCACTGTAAACATATGCATTAAAGCAGTCATTTTCAATAACTCAGAACCTCTTGGTTGTGTTAGTTCTGAGATCAATGACAGTATTTTCATCATGCATATTTAAAATACTTTTGCATATGCTATAAAATACTTAGCATATTTTGAGCTCTTGAAACCTGCAGAAATAAGTGTTCTTATTTATTCTTTAGTCAGCTAATACCTCAAACACTACAGTACACTGCTTTTTGATAACTAGAAAATTGTGTATAAGTTGGTATTGTCCTAGATAAAGGAAATAAAACCTCGGTTCCCACCCTATTGTCTGCTTATATATCAAATAAATACATATGAAAATGTTGATGTATATCAGAAGAACAAAGCAGTCAAATTACACCAGAAAATACAACATTCTATATTTTTTTTAACCTTAAAATGATCTGTATTGATTTGGCTTGTTCATCCTGAAAGACTTTTACAAGCTGTCAATCTTTGGCAATCACAATTCATGTTAAGAGCCATGATTGTACTGCCTAGTTCTCAGTTTCCAAGTGTAACTTAAAAATTGTCAATTTAGATGCCTATAAGCATTGCTTGTTTTTCCATTTTCCTTTCCAGTAATTCTTTTAAACTGTTCTTCCTGTGTTTGAAGTATAGGTAATCAGAGAGAGAATGGCTGAGTCTGGCCTTTTCAAAGGGTCTAAAGCTCAGGCATTCCTTGTTATTCGCAAAGCCTCTCTCCTCTTGGTTCTCTTCTTTGTCTTGATTTCCTTTCCCCTTCTCCAGTCCTACTTCTCTCAACATTTCCTCCTTCTCATCACAGTAGGACTCTTTGAAATCTTTCACCACGTAGTCTGGTTTGCTAGACAGATCTCGGGGCATATACAGCTTGTTGTTTTCATGATGGTACATGACAGGACTGTACTGCTCTGCTTCATAGCAGTTGTCTTCTTCTTCCTCCTGACATGAGCTTCCCTTGGCACTCTCACCATCAGAATGAAATGAAATTCCTTTCCCTTGGCTTTTCTGGGAAAGGTCAAAAGGCTCTTCCTGTTCCAAGTTTCTCAAGACACCTGTTTGGGACAGCGTAATTCTTCCTCTTCCAAAACCTTATGGTGGTTTTAAAAAAAAAGTTACAATTTATACATAACAAGTTTATTTAATACTGCCTTTCTAGTCAAAGCATGGTTTGGGCTTAGATTTAAAAAAATAAAATAATGCAATTTGTGTGAGATGGCAGAATATTTAAACATTGAGGGCCCTTACAGAGTATCCTTCACTCAATTAGCTCCAAGCACTTAATAAACATTTGTCTCTTGGCACCCCAAGAGTTACTGTAGAAAAGCACTATCGTACCCTTTTACAGATGAGTAAACTGAAGCACACAATAGATTATTGAACTTGTCACAGTCGGTCAGTGACACAGCTAGGAACAAAAACCAGTAGTCCTGACCTCCAGTTGACTACTTTTGCTACTAGATTTACCTACTTCTTTCCCCTTTCATATTTTTAACTACACCTTGATCTTGATTGTCTACACCACAACCAAAGTTCTAATATCTGCCCATTCATGGGGAGGAAAAAAGGTATAAAAAGCTGTTAACACATTTTATGGCTACTCTGTTTCCAAGGCAATGCTATTAAAATGGTAGACCTGATCATTTCTAAATAATACATCTCCATTTAGTTTGCTCTTCCTCATTTAGTGGTGCTGAAAACCTGCTATGCATTATTCCGTACTTCTGCTAAGTTACTGGGGAAATCATAATCAGATGATATTTTTGAACTGTGTCTTAGTTTCTTTCTCTCCATAACAATATTCATATTTGTCTTGTCTCAATATTTGCCTGAGCGTCTGCTCTGTTTGTTTCTCTTCTGCTTGTTTGAAAACAGAAGTGAGCCCAGACTATAACCTCAGATCCAAAAACCCTCCAATTGTGAGGAAGCTCAAATCAGGATTCCAACTTTGCAGTTTGGACCCATCTTTTTTTTTTTAAATCATTGAGTGAAATCCTAGTCCGATTGAAGTCAATAGCAAAACTCCCATGGACTTCAGTGGGGCCAATATTTCACCCATTAGTTTTATTTCCTCCATACCTGGCAACAACTTCCACAGAATGCATGCAGCAGTTACTGTGTGACAGGTTGTGTTTGTTGAAAGGGTTTATTGCCTGGCGGAAACTCTTATAAATTCATCTGTTTCATGGCTGATAAGCCTGAGGGGGTGAAGAATCTGTATGCACTGAAATGCACATAACCTGCTTATAGTTTTGGGTAAATTAAACTCCATTGTACTGTAAGAGACAAACACGGGGGAGAAAACCCTGTACTGTAAATATCAGGTCAGCTAAACTGTTACATGTTAGGACCCACTTCTGATTCATTTTAAGACATTATTAAAATCATGTATTCCAGGCTATAGGCATCCTAGCAACTATTAAAAACACACTAACAAATTCCACCTAGCTCAAAAAGCCAGTTAAGAAAATCTAACTTAATAAAATCTCTCTGCCACCCAGATTCCCAAATGAAACCCATGCCCCAACCACCTCAATTCTGCCCAAATGCCTGTTTGAAGAAACGGGCTTTGCAGCATATTCTTCAAGGGTTAACTAATGAGGATTGTTCAGACCAAGATGGGGAGTAGATTTCAAAGGTGTGGGCCCTAATGGAGAAAACTCTCATGAATGCTCATTTCCTTGTAAACTCAGGGAGTTTTGAGTTCCTCCTCTGATCTCTGCCCAGCTTGACCCAGCTATCTCTCAGGTGGGAAGATTCTAGACCATTTGGGGCTTTACAGGTCAAACCTGACGCTTTGGAAGCCAATAAGCCGTCAGTGAGGATCATGGGGCGCTGGTGCCCAATGCTTCCCTGTGAGATACTGCAACAAAAAATCTGCTATATCTTGTACCAGCTTCGAGCCTCCGAAGGATGTAGCCCCTTATAGATCACCGCTGTAATAACCAAATCTTATAGTGACCAAGATATGGCTCATGACAGCATGGTCAAAATCTGAGAGGAAAAAGTTGCAATCTCCTGACCACATGAAGTTGGAACAAAGTCCTCCTGGCCACTGCTCCGATTGCATGGTCTAAAAACAGCTGGGAATCCCACCAAATGAAGTTGCAAATTTTACTTAAAAATAATGGAACTACACCCTCAATCAGGAGGGTCAATATAATCTCAGCTATGTCCTTCAATTGTTTCTTCAACCCACCATGATCACCTTGGTTTTATCAGGACTGACTCCCAACCAACTCTCTCCCATCCATGGCCCAAACTTATCAGTGAGAGAGAAAATCTACTGCACTATCTAGGCTCGACAAGATGGAGATACAAGGATGATGGATATTGGAGAACAGTGACAGGTCAGGCTGGGGGTAATGTTTAGAAAATATTGATGTGGTTCAATAAATCTCTCTCACTCTAATATAATCTCCCAGCAATATGAGTTCAGTAACTTCTAGTATCAAAAGCAGAGAAACAACTGTATCTTCTGAGATCTATGTTACTGTGTCCTTTACAGTGTTATTATGTGCATTCAAAACATTGCAAGAACAACCTTCTTGCTAATTATTACCTTGAGAATGAAATCCTCTTTCCATGACCCCGTGTTTGACTTTCATGTGTCTGGTGAGGTTTCCCTTCAAGGTGAATTTGCTGGGACAGTAGAGACACTTGAATGGTTTGCTGTCTGAATGCAAGTGCATGTGTCCCATTAAATTGTGCATTCTGTTAAATTCCTTCCCGCACAGCTGTCAAGAATAATGGAAATTAAAATGATTTATTTTGTAGATGCACCTACAAGGCAAGCAGGTAAATACAATCTCCCCTTGAGATGAGAATGTACTGCAGCCCAGACAGCTTCTGCCAGGAACTTCATTTTATCATTCCAAACTGTGTCCGAAGAACAAAAACAAACTGTCACTATAGGAATGTGTGCTTGGGCTTATTCTGTCCAGACACATTCATATACAGCTAAGCAAAGACTTTGTTTTTTGTTTTTTTTTAATGACATAAGAATCAAATTCAAGGCCCCTTCAGAATCAGAAAGCCCATAGAATGGGGATAAGAGGCTCAGTTCTATAGGCACAAGTGCAAAATTCTGTTCAGTCAGGCCATATACTTTCTGCTTTTTAAATCTAGACCTTAATCAGGAACAATACCATACCATGATGGAACGTGGAGAACTTTTGATGAAAGATCAGACAGGTGCAATGTATCAGTAAAGCAGTGAACCTGTGTATAGCTTCCCTATCCATGGACTTCAAATAACAGAAGCTTTTAGCTGAAAGATAGTAAAAGCAATTCCTTCCCTCCCCGTCCCCTCCATTCTTCTCTGATCCTCTCCTCTTCTGTGTACTAGCTTCTGTATTTTGTGCCTGTGATGAGTAAGCTGGAGTTTAGACAGTCTTGTGGCTGCAACAATGACTCAGGTTTCCTTGGAGCATGTTAGTTCCAGCAGCAGCCATTGATCCGGCAAGTTTCCCTTTGATGAAACAATATGTTGAGTTTTTGTTTTGTTTTGTTTCTAGATGTCTCCTTTCATTACCTCTTCCCCTATAAACAAAATGTGCTCTCAAACACACAGGCGTTTGTTAGCCCTGTTATAGACTTCTGGACTTCCAATTCCTGATAAGGATGTAACAAGTAACTTTATTTCTTCCTTTCGGATTGGTGTCTCGCCCAGTCAGGAATGTTTCCAGCAGTTGTAGAACCCGCTGCATGCTGTCCGTTTGAACTCCTTTTTGGAAGAATTTTAGCCAAAGACTTTTCCCAGTTGAACTGATTAATCAGCATCTTCATATTACATGAGCCCAGGGGCTCCTTAGCTAAATATAGTGCTTTCTATAGGGAGAAAATGCTAAAAGTGCATTTCACTAGATTTAAACTAGAAACCTTGGTTTCATTTGAATTTGGATTTAGATATTTAACATAGTTTTGGGAAATCTGCTATACCATTGTTTGAGGGATTATTCAAATTTGTCAAGCTGTCTACCAGAATATCTGCTGTTGTGGGGGAAATTTAAAATTGTGGGCTGATCTTAGGTAGAATACTCTTCCCTCTCTTGCCCCCCCCTTTTTTTGACACTATAACTGCTCCCCACTTTCCTCAGAGAAAAGTTAACTGGACTATTAAAAACTGCATGGTATCTGAGTATTATTTTAAAATCTACGATGATAGAGTTGAATGAATACTGAAAAAATCTGAAAATAGTCACTTGCATTTTTAAATGATTTGCTTCCGCTGTGTTAGTCCTTGTTTTGCCTTCTGCAAATATGCTAGCAAGTTTATTGGCAAAAGTGTTCACAGAAAAAAACAATTTTAACTAAATACTTCAGAATACTCACAGAAAATGAATTATTAGTTTGTAACTGTGAGTATTCACACAGGACACTTGATTCTAAGAGTTACTCATCCAATTAGGAAACAGGACTGTGTGTACTATGCATCCAAGAAAAGTAACAAACCTCATGGGTTATATTTCAAATTTTGAATATTTGCAATGAACAGGCTATGCACCATTTATAGTCAAGAATTATTTGTAGAAATTGTGACAAATCATTTCAGACCTATACATTCGACAATTATAAACTGTTCATAGACAACTGACTCATTTTCTGCTTGTGAAATCTTGTTTCGTCAATTGAATAGTTGCCCACTACTTGACCACCTCTATTCACAGCAGATTGTATACAGAAATAATAACATATGCAGATTTCACCATGATCTGGATCTCTTCCATCCTCAGATTGCTGTCTGATGCTTTTTTAATTTAGTTTTTTGCTAATCTTTTGTAGTGGTAGTGACTGCAGCAATTGACTTATCATAATCTGTGTGATCAAATACTACAGGATCAAACTCTGCTCTCATTCACATTCAGTGAGCAATCCCTATTGAAATCAATGCCTCAAAAAGCATCCTAAATATGTTGGGAGGGGAATAGAGAGGCAAAGGAGTGTTGATTAGCATAGTAAAATCTATGAAGGGCAATAGCTGCTCTTGACAGCAGCTGGAACAGCCTATGATATATCAATGGTTCTCTGAATTTAAAAACCCTTCATAGAGATGAACTGTGTTTTGCCAAACAGATATTTGTTAGCATGAGGTCATCTATTGTTTGTGTTACGGCTAATCTGTTTCTCAGCCTAGTAGATATTAGTACCTATACATCTAAAACACTAACCAAAGAAATGGAAGTAAAACACCAGTCTGGATAATTAAAGTAGTTATTTTATCTAGGAATCTTTATAAGATATTGGGTGTAAAAATGAGTTCTGTAAGAACCTTTTTGGCCAGTAGTACATATTTTTGCTTTCTTTACTCTGGAGGAAACAAAAGGGCATACAATGTGGCACAACATGGGTTTTAGTTTCTGGACAAAGAGGACAGGGTTTCCATTTCCCTGAATCATTCACAGTTTCAGGGATGGAACACAGCTAAATTTGCTACTGACCCTAAAGCCACTTTTCGCTAGAGCTGAGGAATGTAGTTGGAATCTGAATCTGTGATGGGGGAAGGGGGGGGAATGATGCCAAGAGAAAACCCATGGGAGAGGTGCTACAGGAAAATAAAACAAGGGAAATAAAATTATATCTTTTGGGTAGAGGGGATGGCAGTGAAGGGCACTATTACAGGGTGAGCTGGTCCTCTGTGGGGTTTCAGGCTCAGTTCCACTCTCTGCCAGGCTTAGCCTACCTTCCCAACTGAAAAGAATAAGTTCCAGGGTCACATGGTAGAAGATTGTGACTCAGAGTCAGTTCTGTGGGGATATAAATGGCAGCCTGAGTTCAGGGAACAGGCCAGAGAGAAAAAGGGAGCAGAGAGGCTCTCCTTAGGTCCCAGACAGACAGCCTGGGAGTGGAACCCTGCTGGGAGCCGGCTAGGAAGGCTGGAAGCCAGTCTGTTGGAAGAAAACTCCATCAGAATGTAGTAAAGAGGCTCTTAATTCCCAGGCAGTGAGATCAACGGGGAGCAGACAGTCTACTGTGAGAGATCCCAGGCCAGGGGAAAGGACATGGTTTACATGTGGAACTTACGTTAAACTGGTTTATTTGTGAGAAATAAAACTCCGTCCCTGACAAAAAGGAACTGAACTCCTATAGCTGCTGAGAGAACTGCTGCTTTGATGCACTGGCCAGTGAGTTTGGCCCACTGGCTTACAGGTACTTCATTACAAAACTTTGAGTAAGCTGAGCCATTTGCTCATGCTGTGCAGTAACCCATAGCAGAAAGCACCACCCTTAGAATCTGTCAAGCATTTTATGAGTCTATAAAATTTTTTTATAGCATGATTTCATTGTCATTGGCTACTGGTTTGAAACAATGCTCTTGGATGTAATGGGGAAGCTTGGTACACACTAGCACCCTCATGGGCAGTCTTAGAAGAGAAGTCAAGGACTGAATGAGCATGAATTAATCTTTTACTCCAAGATGGAAGCTACCAAGTGTACTTGGCAGTATTGGAGAGAAAACCGTATTGTTCTATATTAAAGGTCCAAATGCTATTGATTTCAGTGCCGACGGCAAACTTCCTATTAATTTCAGTAGAAGCAGTCCTCACATTTTACTATAGCAATAGTGTATCATTGGGAGCAATTGCTGTAGAATACTGTAGTATTTTTTTGTTAATAAGGAAGCCCAGACTTTGTTTTTTAAAAGCTGCAAGGATCTTCACTCTTCAGAGAGCAAGCCAAACGAGATTACAAGCTGCAGCTGGGTGAGGAAACACAAGGCACAACTATTTTCTACTCCCTAGCACCAGATAGTCTGTGCGTGACTGTGATTAGACATATAGGAAAGCCTTGTGTTTTCTTTTGCTATGAGAAAAAAAACACGAAAATTGCGGCCTGCAGTGAGATAGAAAGGCCACTGCTGTGCTGTCCTTCCCTTACATTCTTCTTCTTTTATTTTTTTTTTCTTCATAAGAAGGGTGTTCCTTTCCTCACAGAGAGAGAAGGAGAGGGAGAAAGACTGTAAACTGTCCAAAAGGACCGTGAGAAAACAGGAAACTTTGAAAAGTACAAGAGAAAGCAAGATGAAATCTATTTGCAGGCGGTTCCCTAGGGACATATGAGCCATTGTTAAGCCGGCAGTTCATGCAGCTATATCCTTCCTTCTGCTGAGGAGGAGCTTGGTGCCAAAAGGCTGCTATCTGGTCATTGCCTTAACCCTCTGAATACCATCCAAAAGGGCTTGACTAATCCAAGTTTCCTTTGGGGATTCTGCCAGACAGGCAAGGGAGATCCCAAAAGCTAGGGCCCCGATATACTCCTCACTTATAGCAGTACAACTCCATTTGATTTTAGAGGCATTACTTCTGATTCACACCAGTGTTGTGGGAAGAATCTGGTCCACTTACTTGTTTCTGTTCTGAGAGGGGACATTGGGTGGAGCTAGGAAAAAAACAGGTGTTCCACTGAAGCTTTTGCTACTAGCTGAAAAACATGTTGCTTACTACTCCAGTTTGTTCTGAATCAGAACAAAAGGCTGAAAGTTTTGAAATTTCCCATAGATCAAAAATTTAGAAAATAATGTATTTGGTACCATCAAAACATTTTGTTTTGATAAGGTAAAAATGTTTTGTTTTGGTAATATCAGGACAATAGAATATAACATTAAATACAATATGCTATAATGTTAAATATCACTGTAATAAAATAATATTGTAATATATAAAAATATGAACAAGCAGAATTGAAATGAAAGTCAAAACAAAATGTTTCAACATTATTGGAACAAAACAAGAAAGTTGAAACAATTTGTTTTGACTTTTTTCCATTTAAAATTTTAATTGAAATAATTATATTCCTGTAAAACATTTTGATTTTGACGAAACTGCAGTTTCCAACAGAAAACTATTTAATTGAAAAATTTTTGATTAGCTCTACTCTTGGTTTCCCTTAAGAACCAATCTAGTTCCAGACTGTTGAATGAAGAATTTACAGAGATTGCATCCAGATCAATCTCCAAGTGTTTATGCAGGAACTGGAAAATATTGCTTGCTAGGCATTTATGCTTCACTCAGTTACTGTGTGCGTAATAGTTACCCAAGTGAGAATGAAACATGCAAGTTTGGGCATTTTAAGATAAAGCTATATTACTGAGCCAGGTGGTCAGTTAAAAGAAGTAATACATAAAAGAATCAAAAAGGATGATTGTACAGGCCAGCCTTAAGCAGGAAAAGAAACTTGAATAACGTCTTCCCTATGAATTAGAGGTGGGTGTAAACCAGAACCACAAATCCAAATGCCTCCAAACTTAGGGGAAGTTCAAATCTAGGTGTGTTTTACATCCCTTTAATTTCCTGTGTGCTGTCTTGATGGAGGTAGCAATCCTGCCTAAGATAATCCTATGTTATTTGGTTGACACCACGAATAGGCAAACAAGTATTTTTCAGAAGGCTGTTTTGTTAGGATACTAATGTCCTGGCCAAATTTCAGTTGTAATAGGGCAACTACATTTGGCCTATTCAAAATCTCCCTGTAGTTCTGTTTTGCTATGATATACTTTGTGTCCTGCACCAGCTATGGTGTAGAATTATGGTGCACTGTTAACATTGGTACATTTCTGTGACTCCCAGGGTCAATGCCTTGATCTGTGTGTTTAATGGGTGCATCAGGTTGTTGAGCACTTTGTCTTCCTTTAGAATGAAATATGCCAGATAAATGTCAGGTATTTTTATTATCATCAGACTAGCAACTACATTCAGTACTCACTAAGGAAAAAATACAATTTCAAGATTGAGAATACTGATAATATTTAAGGGTGTGTGTGTGTGTGTGTGTGTGTGTGTGTGTGTGTAATGAAAAATAATCTGGAAGTTCTCCTACCCCTTTTTTTGGATGTTATTCCTGCCCTGAAACTACTTGGCTTAAGAAAAGAAACCAAACTATTATTTTGAAAAGTGAATTTGAAAAAAAGATGTAATATTCTTTTAGGCATTGCTTTTCCAATTGCATCCGGACACACGTAATGAAATCTCGGGAGCATTCACTGATAATGTACCTCTGCAAACTCATGAGAAATGCTTACCTTGCATTTAAAGGGCTTGACATCAGAGTGAACAATCATGTGTGCCTTCAGAGTCTGTTTCTGCACAAAGCTCTTGAAGCACAGGTGACACTGGTAGGCTCGGATATTGGTGTGGATCAACACATGTCTCTTCATGTTGGCTAGCAGAGTAAACTCCCGGCCACAGATCCCACATTTGTGCTCTTTCACACCCTTATGGAAACAGAGAGTCAGAAAACTGAATAGGTGTGCCTGTTTCAGTCATTTATTTTCAAAGCCGTTATATGAATATATATTCAAGCTGTGCTAGTGAAACAATGAATAAATTCAATTCTTGTTAATATCACACTGCTGAAGTGGTAGATATTTGGATACTTTTTTCTTCTGGTCAATTTCTGTAAGATTCTAAAAGGTGGAAAAAGAAACCATAAAATGTCTATACCACAAAACAGTATAAATAGGACTGAGGAACAATAAGTGTCACTTCCCTCAATAAGTTTTACAGAGCAGTCATATCAGGTTATTCTGCCTCAGCTTTCAAACTCTGTTTAGCTAATATTTTGCACTTCTATAGAGCTTTCATCCAAGGATCACAGAGCACTTTATGAATATTAATGTAGGGGAGCATGTTCTCCATTTCACACATGGGGGAAAACCAAAGCATGGGGAAGTGAAATCACTTTCCCAAGGTCCCACAGGAAGTCGGTGGCAGAGCCATTAAACTGAACCCAGGTCTCCTGATTTCTGTTCTGTGCCTTAGGCACAAGACCATCCTGTAGGCTATAAGAGCATCATGTGATTTTATTAGTGGTGAGAAATGATTATACAACACTGGGGGGAAAATTTTCAGAAGTATCTAACTCAGTGGTTCTCAAATTTTTCTGCTGGTGACGCCTTTCACATAGCGAGCCTCTGAGTGTGACCCCCCTTATAAATTAAAAACACTTTTAAAATATATTTAACGCCATTACAAATGCTGGAGGCAAAGCGGGACTTGGGGTGGAGGCTGACAGCTCACGACCCTCCAAGTAATATCCTTGCGACCCCCTGAGGGGTCCCGACCCCCAGTCTGAGAACCCCGATCTAACTCCTTTTAGAAAATGGGTCGTAGTAGCCTGTCGCTTGCTTTTGAAAATTTTACCCTGTATTAATATCACTAGGACACCCAAATGACAAACCAATGGCAAAATTCTGCTACCCTACTGTATAGCTTAACTACCAATTGCATGTATACCAATAGCATGTCAAACATGTATAAACTAATTAAGTGAGACATAAAATAACTTGCCAACATCTGATAACATTGAGCCTGGGATAATCTCTGTTGAAGTCAATGGTGAGACTTTGACTTCAGTGGGTATTGGATCAAGCCCTATGTAACAAAGAAAGAGCCTGCCTCTATTTTGAAGAAAAATATGGAAAAATAGTACCTGCTCAATTTTTGTAAGAAGCAAAGAGTCATGCAATTAAACAATAATATTAGTGGCACTGGGCATTTCATGGGGATTATTGACCATCCCTGGGGATAAGACATTAACTGTGGATACGAATGATAGCTTTGTGATACCCAACTACCTGATCTGAGGCTCCACTCAGGCAGTTAGACAGCTAAGTACTTAAATTGTGCTCACAACTGACCTCACCTGACTAATTGTGGGTGAAAAGTAGAGGCTCTTTCTTGGGCAGGTGTGTCACAAGGGTGAGGGCAAGAAGGTGTTGCATTTTTTAATTGCAAGTTTTTATTAGACTTTTAGGTAAGTTTAAAATTATAGTGTAAATCCAAAGAAGGGTTGATTCTACAGAAGTGACAGTAGGGGAATTGGGAAGAAAATCAGAAGTGAAAATAGAGATTATTCTTTAAAAAATTAGCTTATAATACTTAAATTTTGCAATTTTCTGTGTTCTTAATGTTTAAATTTAAACATTAACCCAAAGTAGACCCCTGGGGAAAAAAACACAAATCTGAAAACAATTCTTCATAAAACATATGGGTGTATTCGTTAGTTTATCAGCACTAGTCTATTAAAATGCATTTTGATTGTTAGATCATTTGATCTTTACAATATGTTTGTGATGTTGGGATAATTCTGATTTCAGTTGTTACACATCATGTTGAAAACTCTTTTCTGTTTTAAAACAATCTTCAGTTATTCATTCCAAATTATACACTTAATCCAAAACCTATTGACGCCAGTGCAAAGGCTCCCATTGATGTCAATGGGCTTTGGATCAGGCCCTTTTTTGCCCAGCTCTAGTCACTTGTACTCTGGATTATTTCTACATAACATGGTCGAGGTTGGTTTGGTTTTTCTAAATATAGTGCAGAAGCTGCTTATACAAAATCTGCCAAGCAGTAATATACTTGTCTATGCACAGGTATAAAAAAAGTTCTGTAGAAGTTTCATTGCTAAAGATCATTATACAAAACTATGGTTTTTATGAAGATAAAAACCAAACTGGAGCAGAGGATGTGAACTGAAATTTGGGAAGTAATACAAGCAACTTGATTGAACTCCTGGTTATGGTCTTTTTCTTGCATTGCCTTTTTTAAGACTAGAGCCAGTTTCTGTTATTGGCCATACTGTTCTGGTTCTCTTTGCATAAAATTCAGATCCATACAAAGGGCCTCTACAAGGGCCTGTATACCATGTCAGTTCTTTTTGGAGACTTAAGTGGGACTTTAATGGTGCATAATCCTTGTGCTGGCCTTCAGAGCCAGGGCAAATTTAATCATTAGTGACTTACCTTGTGGGTTAAAGAGTGTTGCTTGAGATGGTGGGGCTGTACAAACTCCATGCCACATTCAGTACAGATGTATGGACGGATGTCTTTGTGCTTCATCATGTGATTTTGCAGCTGGCTTGGGTACTGGAAAGTTTTATCACATTCTGTGCAATTGTATTGTATAGGACCTCGATGGGTTGTTAAATGTCTCTTCAGCTGGGCCAGGGTTGGAAAGTCAAGACCACACTCCACACAAATGTTCTCTCGGCCACTCTCATGCTTGGACTCGTGGGCTTTCAGTTCACTTGGATAGGCAAAACCTCTGCCACAGATCCTACAGTTGTAGGGCTTGATGTCACTGTGTTGCATCATATGTCTCTTCAGGTGACTGGTTTGGGTGAAAGCCTTGTGACACACCTGGCACTTATGTGGTCGAGTGCCCTGGTGTGTCAACATATGAGTGTGCAAGTGACTCAGCTGCTTGAAAAGCTTGCCACACCGAGTGCAAGCATGAGGTTTGATGCCGCTATGTCCCAAGATGTGGGTGACCAGGTTGTACTTGGAAGTGTAGGACTTTTCACACATTGGGCATTGCCATCGTTTTTGTTCTCCCCCTACATCAACATAATAGCTGTCGTCAATCTGGAGGTTGACATCTACTCTTTCCACCTTCTGTTTACTGTCACCACTTTCCCTCAGTTCAGTCCTCCTGAATGCTGGCTCCAGGGGTCTTTTCAGTTGGAAGGAATTCCTGAAATGGAAGTTTGGGGGCATAATAAAAGGAAACATCAGGCCAGGGTGGACTTTTGGGTAATAAGAGTAAGGAGTCTGCACAAATGCAGAAGTGTTGGGCCACATCATGTTGGGCTTTACTGGTTCTTGTTTAATGGGCGTGGCTCCAAAGTGCTCCAGATTTCTGTAGAACTGAAAGCCAATGTTACACAGATCAATCATTTGGGAGTTGTATTTGGGCTGTGTGGGTTGTTGGTACATCAAAGAAAGACTGGGGGAGCATACATTGTTGTTTTCAGATCCATGTGATGGTGATGTAGGATCTCCTGTGGGGATAGTGTGAGGCATTTTTGTGGGCATGCTTTTGCGTTTCCGGGACCCTCCTTCTAAGGATCCATGAAAGGTTTCTATATCCCCCAGGGAAGGACCATACTGGAACTGTGCAAGCTGTGCCCTGAATTCTTCACTGAGTGGTGCAGTTCTGTGAGACTTCACATCAGGGTCCATTGGCTGCAGGCAGTGTGATGTGTGTGTTTTGTCAACATTGAAACATACATCCTCATTTTTCATCGTATTTAATTCCTTCTGCATTGTCTGCCTTCCTTCAAAAATAATAATAAAGAAATTCCTTTATTTTTTTCTCATGTTCTCCTAAGGCCTGTATTTTATTGTGTAGTTTATATATTTTTTTTAAATTAAGCATTTATAAAATAGTCTCATGACCAAATAAGATACCAGTTTACTTCTGCTATACAAAATCTGTCTGTTAATGGAAACTAAGAAGCTTTGAAATTAGTGCTTTAAATCAAGCTCGGATCAAACATCAGCTTTATGATCTAATGTACTGTACTTGGATACATTGTTCAGCATATATTGTAATATTGCTGTGTAATTCAGCCAACCCACTTGTGGGCCAAATCCTCTCCTTGAATGTGCACGCACAGGCACTAGAGTTTGACTCTGTAACTAAAGGATACAACAATACAAACAAGAATGCCTATATTGCAGTATTGTTGTGACATAAAAATTCAAAGCCAAAACGTTTGAAGGTTGAACTTCTTTATATCATTAACTCATGCTGCTGTGGAGAAAACAATGGCAAAGTGAGTTCAGAACACTGTGTACCATCAGCTTCCACACTGGATTTCCTGGTTCCCAAAAAGTGGAGATAAACATTGTATGTGTGGTTAGGGAGTGAGGGGTTCTTCTGTTTTTAAAAAAGAAAAAAAGGTAAAATGTTGAATGGAATTCATGTGGGCAATATATATATTGTTTTTTTACCTGAAGCTTGTCAGGTAAGTAATGCAGCATTTAAACAAAGAAAACATATTTAACTTAGAATAATATCAACTACCTTTTCAGCTTTCCAAAGCAGCTGACAACCTGAGTTTGCCAGCTCTACTTTGGCAACATTTCACTGCCTTTTCATGCAATAAAGTCATTAGGCAAAATCCCGAAATCCACATGCAGATTTTATGCTATTGACTCCAGTAGGAGTTTAGCCTGAACAAAGATATAGTAAAATATCAAGGATTTCAGAATTTGGTCTATTTAAATTAGATCACTGGAATTTCATATTGACCCTACAATGGTACATGTTTTTTTGGTGTATTGCTGTCTGTCCAGGATGAGGTTAAAAGAAAGAACCAGACACATTTTTGCTTTGCCACCTATGACATGCTGAGGCAAGTTAATTTGTTGACAGCTATTAATAACCCCATTCTTGGGAGGCATGGAGATGGTCAAACAGAGCTAAAGAAGCTCCAGTTTCTTTATCAGGAAGCTCCAGTTTGGTGAAACTTGCTTGTAAAAATAGAAGGAAGATACATGGCCTAGATAGGGTGTGGAGAGCAGAAGATATCTAAAAGACCTGGTCGCAAGCAAATCATTTAAATCTTTTTAGGATATACAGGAGCAAAATCTGAGGAGTTCTGGGGAGGTATCTGAGGCAAAAGGCTAGGTGATGCTACTTTTCAGACACCCGGCAGATAAAACAGACAAACTTTTAGGATAAGAATCCTCACTGATGGTAGTAGAACTAACGGGAATGCCTCAGTTCATGAAGGAGGAACAAGTCCTGGGACCTCTAGACTTATAGTTAGTAAAAACAGAATAGTAATAGTAATAGCAGAATCTAATGTTCTAGTCTGAAAAAACTCTTTAAGACAGGGAGTATAGGGGCTATCATCACCTAGAGCTGAATTCCCACCCAAATCCAGTCCCTCTTTTGGGAACGCACAATGGTTTGGTTTATAAAAATGGGAAATCCTTTGAGACCCAAGAGGGACTTAGATGACTCCCTCTCCCCACATTCGCAGGGGGAAAATGTCAGGCAAATTTGAACTCATTTTAAGTTATTCTAAATGTATGTAATTTTAATTTGAAACCCACCTAGGTCTCAAAATGTAAATCTTCCCTAAATATTATGGGCCAAACCTCTGCCACAGATCTTACAGTTGTAGGTCCTGCTCCTTGTATAGTCATTTACATCTGTGCAAAGTACGTAAAATGTTAAACAAGTGTCAGGTAGTGGCAAATCAGGCCCTGCTGTCATTATTGTAATGCTGTCAAGAATCTATAGAAGCTACAATGAGTAAGTGCCTTGGTAGGTGCTCATTGCTCTGTTGTCTCTATGCTGCCTGCTTCTCTCAGCTTTCATTATCTTCATTGGTGTCTGGGGATTTCAAACCATCCTGAGACTGAAGTAGTGGCAGAGTGTTTGAGAGTCTTTTCCTTGAGGTAAAAGGAGCATTACTGGAGAGGAATCCTTTTATTGCTCAACAAAAGTATTAGTCACTTTCACAAAAAGCTTATGTCATATTATCCTATAATGGATTACCATATAAATCATCAGATCAGGTATACCTGGGGAAGAGGGAGTTCAATTATTCAAGAACCACCATTAACACAGAGGTTGGGTGCAGTCAGACTGAGGTGAATGAAGGACCTGAGGTGGGAGGGAGAATAAAAAAAATGAAATAAAATATGCCTGCAGTACCACTTCTCATAAATAATAAAATAGCATCTAAGGGCCCCAAATCAGGATCTGTGACTTTTAGGCCTGGTCTACACTAACCCCCCAAGTCGAACTAAGGTACGCAACTTCAGCTACGTGAATAACGTAGCTGAAGTCGACGTACCTTAGTTCGAACTTACCGCGGTTCAGACGCGGTCCACACGCGGCAGGCAGGCTCCCCGTCGACTCCGCGGTACACCTCTCGCCGAGCTGGAGTACCGCAGTCGACGGCGAGCACTTCCTGGTTCGACTTATCGCGTCCAGACCAGACGCGATAAGTCGAACCCAGAACTTCGATCCCCAGCCGCCGAACTAGAGGCTGGGTGTAGACCAGCCCTTAGACTCTGTACAAACATAGGGGGAGACACACCCCTGACTGTATACATTTGCAATCTAAGTTTTGCTATGGATCATCTTGTCATTTCTGGCTTATTATTATAGTTCTGTCAAGTCTTATACTATAGAAATCAAATATTTTTGTTGTTCAAGACAAGCAACAAACCTGGGGCCTGCTCCTACTGCCTCTGAAGTCAATGGCAAAGCTCCCATTAACTCAATGGGAGCATGATCTGCCCTTGGTTATAATCTCACTCCATAAAAGATTGCTAAACCTTTCAATGGATGACCAAATTATAGAAAGGACTCCAGACTTGATAACAGATTTAAGGATTAATTCCTTCACAGACATAAGGTGTAGTGCCTTCTGCTTTAAATAACTGTGCTAGAAGACATCATATTACAGTACCTTTTTAAAGAGCATATTTCCTCATTACTTTACTTTATTTCTCTTTAGAAGATCCCTAACTGACTCTAGAGTTAGGTCCCTCTTTTACTCTCAGCAGCTTAAAGAATTTTTTTTATCACCTTCATCTTAATTATTTCATAGATGTCTATCATTTTTAGCATGTAATCACAGCATATCTCCTTTCCTCACTCTTCACCTAAATATTAGTGTTCTATGCATAATAGTGATCAATAAGCTTTAGAAATTAGTTTGGTTTAAGTCTGGATAAACATCTAAAAGCCTGAGTATTTATCTGAGCTATCTAAGCTTCTTGAGTCTGAAAACACAGTCTGGAAATCTCACCAGGACAGAACTTCTCATGCTATCTTGGCACCTGAAAGTTTTAAAAAACATATACTGTATCAAGACACTTCATAGCTTAAAAAAGGTTCCATTTCAGTTGGAGTCTTGAAATAGGTAGAGAGTTTCAAGCGATTCTTATTTACCCAAATGGTCTGCCCATCACCAATGGAATACAAGCGTATGTCTCCTTAATTTCTGTTTTTAATTTCTATACATGAATATATCGGAATATGATGTATTAGATACAAAATAGAACCATGTAAAGCATCTTTACAGTGAGTTGGGAAAGCTGTTGAGGTTTTTCCCAAACAAAGCTTCTGTACCGCTATTTATAAGTAATGTTGTTATTGAATTAACTTCCTTGAAAGAGGAAGAGAGTTTTTAACACAGAAAATGAATCACCTCTTATTTTCTCGTTTCCAGGCATAATATTTCCCCAGAAGAAAAAAACCAAACTTGTACATATATCGTGCAACTCATTGTACCAGCATATATATCTTTAGAGTCCCATGGGTGAGATCCTGATCCTATTGAAGTCAACGGCAAAACTCCATGTATGGAAGCCATTACCAATTATTTGGAGAGACAGAAGGACACCAGTATAAATGTGAGTGGTCTAAATAGCTCCAGCTTAGACTATAACTACCCCTTTGCTTCACAATTGCTCTGCTGCTGCTACTACTCAGCAGAGATGATAAAAATAGAAATGAGACCAGAATGAGTGAGAACTGAAAAATTAAAAACCCTTTAAGATAGGAAACCCATACTAGTTTGATGTTCGAGTGGAGCTTGGGTCGAAGATCTGGAAACAAGCATGAAATGGAGGCTAGTGTGGAAAATATAAAGGTGGTAGATTTGGGCACAGCTCCTGTTAGCACTAATAGGAACTGTGTGTTTAAACAACCACATCTGATTCAAAAACATAGCTGAATGTACCATGTCAATTCATTCCTGCTCTCCCCGTGGGGGTTGAAATACGGATGCTGGGATTTGGGAGGAAAGAATGAATTGTAACTGCATTTTTTTACTATTTGATTACTTTGTTTTGTATACATTATAAAGAGGGTCAACTGACAAATAAAATACTACTATACTCCTTCACTCCAGCTGAGCAGGTGAAAGATTCGCAGATCTCACTGTGCACACATCTGCTTTTCAATAGTGGACATTTGCAAGCAGTCATTTTAATGACCCAGTTATTGCTGACTCAGTAGGTTTCATGAGCCTCTCCTTTACATAACTTGCCCCTAAGTTTTTTGTTTTGTTTTGGCCAAACCCTGAAGTCCTTACTAGTTTTTAATCATTAATCCTTCTATCGACCTTAGGATTCGACTGATTAGAAATTTGACCTGTAAAAGACCCATTTGGTCATTCAGGCCAATGTAGAATTGTTCCCTACAGAATATTAGCAAAATATTTTGCTGAGTACAATTTGAATCAGTGAAAGTATTAAGAGTATTCAGACAAATGTGAATTTGTGTATTACCATCGGCTACAATCTTTCATTTAATTAATGTGAATGAATTTGCAAAGCTCTGCCTGAACCTATGTATCTGATCTTGCCTCACATTTCCCACTCCTCCTTTGCTTCAGCAACAATGACCTCTTCATTTCCTTCTCCCATTCCTACCTTCATGCTGCCTCCTATGCATGAGTAACCTCCAGCTCCCTGTGTGCCTCTCTTCATTCATATCTCTCCTAAAGCCCCACTTCTTCTGTAAAGACCACAATTGGAAAAAAAATGCAAATAATAAAGGAAGGTCCAACACATTTTCAATGCTTAACTAATGAGCATAATTTCAGGATTCGATGTTTAGTATTATTTCTCACTGCATGTGTTGCTCAATATTTGGCTGTTTTCACAATTGCTCACGCTCTTTTAGGCATACTATTTACCAGGGCCGGCTCTGGCTTTTTCGCCGCCTCAGGCGAAAAAGCCTCCGGCCGCCCCCCCCCCCCCCCCCGCGGGGGGGGGGGGGCGGCCGGAGCCCCGGGGGGAGGGCAGCGAGCCCCGGCGGGGACTCGGCTCTCCCCCCCCGGCGGCCAGAGCGCCGGGGGGGACTCGGCTCTCCCCCGCGGCGGCCAGAGCGCCGGGGGCAGGGCGCCGGGGGGGAGGGCGGCCAGAGCCCTGGGGGGAGGGCGGCGAGCCCCGGCTGGGGCTAGGCTCTCCCCCTCTGGCGGTCAGAGCGCCGGGGGCAGGGCAGCGAGCCCCAGCTGGGGCTCGGCTCTCCCCGCCGGCGGCCAGAGCGCAGGGGGGAGGGCAGCGAGCCCGGCTGTGGCCCCGCTCTCCCCGGCGGCCGGAGCGCCGCGCCGCCCCCCTCCAGGTGCCGCCCCAAGCACCAGCTTGGGTGCCTGGTGCCTGGAGCCGGCCCTGCTATTTACTTCATTTCTGCTGCATGCTTGAGGGAGCTGTAGATAGGTCTGAGGTGCAAATTTAGATCCAGATCTGAACTTCCCTAAGGTCTGAGGATGGTCTCATCCGATGTGTCAGGTCAGACCCCTCTGTAGCTGTAACTTTGTAAATGTCATGTGTTCAGTATTTCTCCCCCACACTCCCTCCCCCAATCATCTCCCTTGATGTACAAACAGACACAGGTGCTATTTCCACCTAGCTAATGTGGAGGCGGCTCAACTCACTGTTTGGTACCCAAATGCCAGATTATCAAACCATTGCTCTTGCCTCTTTCTTGTCCACTTAGAGCACAAAGCTGTGAAAAAATGATGGTGTGGGCTTCAGATATGCCACTGTGTGGGCTTCAGATACGCCACTCACTGGAGAAGACAAGGAGCAACTGTAGCTCCAGTTCCCCAGTCCTCTTTCTGGTATCTCAGATCTTCTTGCTGCTGCCAGGCTAATTGATTTTCGTTTTATGCCAGCTATCTCTCTTTCACCCCTGATGTTACATGATTTCATATGCGTGGAAGGTACAGCAGGGTGCACTTTCCGTCTATGCTCTCCTTGCTGAAGTAACCACACATGCAAGCACATGAATATGGAAAATGGGCTGTGGCAGCCTTGTTGCTGAGTGAGTCCTGTTTCTCCCTAAAACACTTGTGGTGTAAGCCTGCACCATGTGGACTGAATCTAGAAGAGAGATGTTTAATGTAGAACAAAAGCATTTTTTCCTACACTTGGCGGGGGTGTGTGTGTGAGAGAAATTGTGCTATCATCAGGCAGAAGTGAGGGTGGGGGTAGGAAACTCCTCAAAAAACATTGGACGTAGAGACGCATTAGGGAGTCATAAAATGGGAAACCTTGGGGAATGAAAGGGCAGAGTTGAGAAATGTAAACTTTCTGGAGCTTTAATAAATCTCTTCTTTTAGTACCAACCGCCCTTTCACTCTCTCCCTCTCTCTCTCACATACACACTGGAGGTCTATAGGTCTTGAGCAACAGCTTAAATTTAAGCATGTGCTTAAGTGCTTTGTTGAAGAGGGCTGTTTTCATGAATTGAACCTAAGTGTCTTGCTAAATTATGGATATCTTTAAGATACAAGACAGGTGGTCACCTTAGCTAGTTTATTTCTCTTCCCTTTTTCTGTTTGCTGTTGTTAATGGCATTGGAATTGGAAACATGTAAACAGTTGCTCATGAACATGATCTGGAATGATTTGAAATCAGGAAGTGGACAGGATCAGGTTTTTCTCCCTGCATGAACATGATACTGTTGAGAGGTTTACTGTCTTTTCACTTCTCCCTGGGAAATTACCTTCATGTGCTGATTAAGGGCTGCAGGATAAAACTTCTTCTTTCCAGCAAGAAACATTTCTCATCAGCATTATCCTGTAAAGTGGAACTGATGATTTGGCAGCTCTTTTAGAGCCTGATCCAAAACCCATTGAAGTCAGTGGAAGGACTCCCAATGACTTCAATGGGTCAGATCCTTAATGATTTTCCATGTAATTTGTCACAAGGCTGGTTCTCCATTGGTAACTTTTCTTTTTAAATTCACTTGATTCACTGTGATTTAGATTTAACAGGTGGCATTCTTGACATGTCACTTAACATGTCACTTAACACTTTTTTATGCAGAAGAGCCTCCAATAATTTTTCATCAGTTACACGCATAAGCCACTCAGCTGAAAAATTTTATTTTCTGAAGGATTTGAACAGTTTAACACGACACACTAAAAGAGCTCTAATAGAAACACGTGGGTTTCATTTATAGTTGTATGCAATTAAATAATAGTTGGTTTCTTGGGATTATATAACACAATACTGTATTCCATGTTAGTTTCGCTGGATCTGTTTTTAGCACATACCTGACTCACTTCAGGATTGATGCTTAAGCTTTAGTTATTTCTCAGGCTCTCGGAGCTATCTCCACAGTCTGAGCTTCCCAAAGCAGCACATCTGCATTTGTCTCACCTGTGAAAATGATGCTAAGAATGAGAGACAGGTCATCTCTAGTCAAACGGAAAAGCAGACAGGTTTTCATTACTTGAGCCACATCTCTGTTGTTTCACTGCACCTTTAAAAATATTTGTTTTATGCCAATCAATCACCCCTCCCCTTATGTTTGGGAAATAGTCTATTTGCACTATACTATCTGGCTATGCAGATTGTAAGGTTTCTGAGTCATTTTGGGCATGCATGTCCATTATTTGTTTTTCATACCCTGGCAGACAGATATTTGCTAAAAACACTTTGCGGGGTACATTTATTTTTGTCACTTTCTATAGCAGGGAATTTTAAAAAATCTACTCTGAAATAAATCATTGTACCATTATTTTCATATATTTTTAAATAATTATTAAAGATGTAGAGCTAGATTCTGAGATCATTCCCACAGGTGCATATCTGGAATAACTCTGTTGTTTTCACTGTCAGAATTCAGGTAGTCTATGGGCTGAATCTGATGCCTTGACCTTGCCAGAAAGCATGGTTATGGTATAATTTGGACTTGGATGGTGCTAGCGAGTATGTTAAAAGAAAATTGTTTAGATGGATGGCTAGGTGTGCAGGTCCTTATGTGTTATCACTGCTTTTCTGCTCTTTTACTCCCTTGCTGATTTTCTCCTGGTCTATGCTGCAGTTCCTTTCCTCCAGAGATGAGTAGTTTCCCCTTAATTTGGCAGAATGATTCATTATCATTCCTATTACACTTTTACATTGTTTCCCAAGGCAACTGGGTACAGGACACTGTGCAGTGTAGTTTGGTTCATTGAACACGGTGCTGTGGACTCCTATATAAAGCTTACATTTGAGCTTTGTAATCTTATCCCCAATGCACCTCTTAACATGCCTCTACCCCTTATTGGGAGATCCTTAACTGACCATCTCCAGCCACTTTAATGTGTCAGTGATGCAAAGTGGCCTTTGATTCAGTTTAGGCCCACTGCTGTTTTTGCCCTTTGTTTCTCTCCTTTTCCCCAGCCTTCTTTCTCTGCTTTTTCTTCCTCTTTGTTTGTTTCCTCTGTTCTTCCCTCAGCATATCTGAAGGGGTTCACTCCTAACCCCTTCCCCATTTTATCTGTTAAAATGATCAGCAATTAAATAATTAATGTTGATAGTGAAGTGTCATCACTGTACTTTATAGCGGACACTCCAATTATATTAATGGGGATCAGGCAGTTCAGTCTCAGAACTATTGTTTCAGGCTGTCTGCAGACTCAGGAAGATAGTTCTGCATTGGTTACACCTAAGTCACATTTGGTAGGTTTTCTTCACAAATTTGAGGGCTAGAAACTTTGTTTTATTAAATAAAAGCTTAAATTATGCACCATCTGAATGTTTCATGAAGGCCATAGTTGTACCTCAAGTAGACTGAATACAGTGTTTGACACTTCTGCATTTTCTGGATATTTATTTATATTTTTGAGAAAGCTCCTGTGGGAAGAGGGATGTCTTTGGAGATGGTATCAGGAGAGGAGGACTAGGCTACAAGCTAGTAGTCCATAGGAGAGAGTGTGTGTGTGTGTGTGTGTGTGTGTGTGTGTGTGTGTGTGTGTGTG
>NW_020664420.1:41608348-41680163 GCF_002925995.2 Terrapene triunguis | reverse complement strand
GTGTGTGTGTGTGTGTGTGTGTGTGTGTGTGTGTGTGTGTGTGTGTGTGAGAGAGAGAGAGAGAACCTCTGATCTAGTACTATAATACTTATTCCTAATAGCTTAATCCACATTTATATCTATTAATCAAAATTATTAGTATAAATATGGATCCAGGTATCAGGATGAAGTACTTTATTAAACAGTTACACAAATTCATCATCCGATATATAGCTCATTTGAAATAAATGAAAATACTCTGGGGAAAATTTGGCCCAATGTATATTATTTACTATGCTTTCCCTTATGTACCAATACTGCAGCCTTTCTGCTGTGTGGGATCTGTCCATCTTTCATTAACTTATTGTTAAAATTTGCTTGGATACATTGCAGTGTTTTTCCCTATGAAGCTTTATATTGTGTCGAACAACTTTGTGTGTATGTGTGAAAAGCCTATACAATCACTAATGTGTAATGGACCAAATTTTGCCCTCAATTCCATCTATGTTTCCCCATTAGAATTAGTGGACTAGTATAGCTGTAACTGAGGGCATTATCTGGACTTTGAGATCAAGTTGTGATCTGATGTCAAAAGGATACATTCCTTCAGACTCTTACATAAAGAATCATAACAGTACTCATGTCAAAATCTGGAACAAGGAGTTTGTCACCACCTTTATAAAATGTACAAAATAGTTTTTTAAATCACTGCTTATGATTTTAAATCACCGCTCATCTCATTCCATCCTTATTTCCTGCCTACTTCCATATATATCATTGGCAATTGAAAACATCACACTTTTGGCACCAGAGCTATTGTACATACCAAACAGTTTTCCTTTGGAATATTACCAAATTAGGTTAACAACTTTTTAGGAAACTTTTCTCCAGGAACTAAAGTTAGTGAAGATAAATTGAGTACAAATAAATGACTTAAACTTTTGGAGGAAGAGGACTTCAGTGATAAAATTGCATCAGTTGAGTGCAGTCTCTGTGGTTTCCTCAAAGGAAGACCTCAGACAGAATAGTGTCATTTACCAAACATAACAATTACATACTATATATATGAAATTCCATTTACAAAATCTTCTTGGACTGTTTAGGATTTTGAATTTTAGATAAATAATGGAGCCCTGCAGAGAGTCCAGAATGAAAAACTAACCTTGGCTAAACACTTCTGCTTTAGGGCTTTGTTGCAAAAGTGAACCTTTCACTGCTATTTATGGACCTTTCAAGGGGACTTAGGTTGGCTTAAGATTCTTCCTTCCCACCATAGTTTCACTCCTGCTACTATCTCATAGAGGGCCAGGGAGTGGCCTGGTAACCTCCCATCTCCCCAAGTCTTAGTAGCTGGTAGATGGGGACTCCTGTTCTTGATCTGCAAGCTAGCCAGCCAGTTGGCTTGCTCCCACATCATGAGTCTTTTGGCCCAGACAGTCCATCTCCTGAATGCTTCATTTGCACATAAACAGATGCCTAAAAGAAGAGATCTCCAGGTAAAGTGTGTGTGTGCACGGACATGCGTGGAGGGAAGTCATGTGAAGAGAAGGGGTGCTACTGTGGGGATACTCAGCTGAGTTTGATCAGTTTCCATATGTCACCTCCAAAACGAGATTTTAGAAGAAAACCTGGCCCTATTGAAGTCAGTGGGAGTTTTTTGCCATTTACTTCAACACGGCCAGGATTCCACCCTTTTTTAAAGTTTTGCTTTGAATTTTTGGGTTCACACAACTCAAAGTGAAATTCAGAGGTGCTGAAACGATGGGAACCAACCTACCACTAAGATTCTGTGGAACTTGTGTGAACTGAAACAGGAGGACTCAACTCCAGATACTGACAGCAGGAGATATAACCTATCTACTGCTCACATCTGTCTCATCTCCAGTTCCTTAAAAATAGTTTACAAATTATGCATCCCTCATCATTATGAAGCTTAGGTGGATTTAGTTGTGTACACTTTTAGTTATGAACATGTAGCTGAAGTTTGATTCAATCTCTTCTGGAAGGTCTGGACATTTATTTTTAATATATATTGCAATTGCTAAATAGCCCATTGACTTTTTATAAGAGAGAGGTTCTTAATACAGTGTGCTGGCCCAATTCTTATCTAGGTAGTTACCTACAATTCCCTGGCTATTTCAATTAGATACATTATTACTCACTTTAGATCTGATTGTGAGCGGTTAACTGCCTTCAATTCCCACTGACTTCAGTGGAGTTACTCTTGTCTTACATTTAGTGTAAAGGAAATCAGGCCCTTTTACCTTTTAAAAATAACACTTTGCACGGTGGTAGAACAAGGACAGAACCCAGATATCCTGAGACCCAGTTTGGCACTTTAACTGTAAGACCATACTGCCTCCCAACAATTAAAACTCCCCAAAACAATTATGGTCAACTATTTTGAAAAGTAGAGATGCAATAAATATACTTGAACAGGGTCACTACAGGCTGCCTTAAGCCGGTCCTTAAAATGATGTATTGAAAATAACTAATTTGAAAAGCATGATTATTTAAAAAATGCCACTTTCATTTTTAAATAAAATGATACAGGGGAGAGGCTGTCAGTATTTTGTGGATTCCTCTGATTTTGTATTAACCATTATTCTGAGAGCTAATAGTACCTTAGACAGGTGAGCATTTGTTAGTTGCCTACATTTTGGTGAGAGCTACAGTACTCCAAGGTGCTGTTAAAAATATGACTATTGGTATGTATACAATTGAGTGTAAACAATGAACCAATGATTAGTTTTTTCATGGATCACCTTGGAATCCCACTTGCCCACAGAGACATTAACAGAATAGTGTTCAACGTGTTGTCATCTTCAAATCATCAGCAGAGGAAAAGGGTATTAAATAGTGGAGAGTCTGGGCAGGGTTCTAAAAAGAAAAACCTGCTTACTTTTGAAAATGCTTTTTGCTGGAGAGACTGCTTAGCTGAGATGGCTAATTACTTTTAACTTCTATGTTCAGCTTGAAACCAGCCTGAGCCAACAGTGACTTAGTCAATTACCCTTTAAACAAATGTGTGGTGGTGATCTCAGTCCAGTTCCTAGCAGGCCACTGTACATATGGCAATTGACACCTTTTTGGCAATATCAGCAGAGTCCAAGGACTAAATGGGCAAAACGACTGAACTACTGAACTCACTCTATAAATGGCCCCTCCAACTTAAGGCAAATTGGTGGGGCAACGTGAGAAAATGTTATGTGCTAAAGCTGTCTGCTAAATAGAGAACTCTTGTTTCTAGGGCCATCCATCTACTATCTTTCACAAGCACTAAACAAATGCAAAATGTTCCCAATCAATATAATTTTAGAGTACTGTACTTATCTGAAGACGAGTAAAGGGAATTGAGCCAAAGCAGCCAAAAAGTGTATATCTTGAATGATTAATTATAAATTCCTGTATTATCTACTGGAAGGTATAAAAGAGAATTCGGCTCTACACTATTGAAGGGATGTGGTATGAAAGTCTATGCTTACAAAGTATCATCTGGTACTGGCCACAGTCAGAAACAGAATAGTGGACTAGCTGGACCCTCAGTCTAATCCAGTATGGCAATTCCTATGTTCCTATTTAAAGTTCAGGGTAGAGCTGAAGAGGAGGTTAAACAAAAAGTTAACATAGGCCTTTTTTGAGTTAGCTAGTTTTCCTAGACCACACTGGTGACATTGACAATAGTATAGTAGTTTAGCTGTTCTCTCAGTCCAGAGAAAGCCCTCCAGAATTGGGTGCATTGTATGCAAGCCTTACCCCAGAGCTTAACTAAACTTCCTTTTCTCCCATTTTTAAGGGAAAATACTTCCCTAAGCCAAGCATATATCATGGTAAGACCACACTGAAACCATGTTAAAAATTGTAAAACCTTCATAGAATATAAGGAAACTAAAATACAAAGTTAAGGGCTGTATTCTCCTAATTTCTGGTCCATGTGCTTCCAGACACATGCATATCCGAGGGCAGACTCTGGCCCTGAAATTTGAACTTGGAGTTTTCTCTTCATCAGCAAAGTGTGCTGCCTAATTCTCAATGCAAGTAAACAAAAATGTGGCTGCAAGAGATGCGATGAGTATGTAGCCATATTGCATTCATCCCAAAGTGGCCTTGCTCCCGTTCTATTCTTTGTATTTCTTTAAGTAGGTGTAAGAAATACAGGCTACAAGTGTACAGAAACAATTCTTATTTGAAGCAGTTCTATCAGAAAAAGAACTTACACTACCAGATTCCTGCCTCATCTATGTGCAGGTGAAGGGCAACATCCTTGGTGCTTTAGCTCCACCTCAGAACAATGTTTCTGACTGACCAGGTCAAGAGCTCACAAGAAAGTAATTTAAGATAACTTCCTCTCTGTTTTTTAACCTTCCCCTGTGATCCCAAAGTTGAATCCTGTAATTGGTTGAGTAACAGGCTATTTCCTCCTTCTGATCCACCAATGTACATCCCACATACAACGTTTAATTATTATTTTACTAACTTTAGTGATTGCAAAAATTAAGGTTTTAAAAATAAGCAATAGTTAATATATAAGCAATATAAAAATAGTTAATTGCAACAGGTCAAAAAGCACCTGAAATTGGCACCATAGTTGTTGTTTGGTTGGTTTGGGGGGAGTTATTATTATTTATTATTATTATTAATATTTTATTATTTTATTTTATTATCATTTCAGAGCTAAAGTTCAGCTTCATCATTTTAATCCAGTCATAGGGCAGAAATGCACTATGGCTGACAAGTTTCAATCCAATACAATTTTAAATGGCATTGTTACAAAACTCTGAAAAAAACGAAGCCCAGAATTGTAATGGCAACTTTCTCTTAGCTTAGCATCACAAACGTTATACTATAATAATGATTAGAAGTTGTCAAAAAAGGGGATGTGGTTTTTGAAAAAATATTCCCAAAAATTGCATCCAGTTTTTAATCAAAGTTTGAAATTTCATCAAAATTTTCAAGCAGCTCCAATAATTACTTAGAGCTTCTATTAATCACTTTTAATCATCAGTCATCCCAAAGGCCTCATTTAAAAAGTGCTTTCCATCACAAGAACAATGCTCAAAAAACTGACACACCCTTATACTCAAAAACCTCCTTCCAACCAAAAAAACCCAATCAAACAACCGACGGCTAAAATAAATAAACCTTGAAAAAGACAAAGCAAACAACAACAAAAATAACAGTAACTTAATAAAGTTAAAAAACAAAAACCTTTCCCCATGCAGAGTTTTTGTTTGTTTTTTTCCTGGGAATGGAAAAGTGCCAGAGATTCCATGAAGTTCCCTGGGGACTTCACTGTTGCTCTTGCCTTTATGTGGAAGGTACACATCTGCTACAGTGATGGACATCTGTCTAAAACCTGAGGATAGACAGAATTCTCATGCATTATTTTGACTTACAGGTTTGGGCATGTTGCACCACTGCACAAAATATGTTACGCTTGCTCATATGTATCGTTGTTGCCAGTAGTGGATGACTAGTGGACTTGTTCATTAAGGTCATCAGATAGAATCCTGGATCATGATTCTCTCCCCACAGGATACAAGTAACTCCCATTGAATAAAATTTCTTGATTTGTGACTTATATTTAAGTTGAGAGGTGTTTCTTATCTCCTAGGATAGGAGAATGGCATCCTGTATACTGGGAGTCAGAAGTTTCGAGACCTGTTCCCAGTGACACACAGTTGGTTGATGCTGGTATCTGTATCATTGCAGGTAAAATTCTGCCTTCAGATCTGTACTGCTTCTCGTAACTGGAACAATTTAATGTTTTGGGTTCAGCGTTAATCAGACATACTTGGTGATAATTTGCATGGTACTCTGAGTCTCTATGTTTTGAAGGGACAAATTGTGTGGCCAGAGTTCTTTTCCCTTCACTTCCATAAATACTTACTGTGAGATGAGCATCTCTTATTCCTGTTAAACGTGGGAGCAATTAGATAATTCATCCTCTACCAGTGACTTCCCTGTGGTTTACTTCAATTTCCACAGGAGAACTCTAATCCTGTGTTGGCTTCAGTAGACACAGCACAGTTGCAGAAATCTGCATTAGTGAATTGCAATATGGGGTAGGGGGCCTACACATAGGTTGTTCTAACAAGTTTTTTATTTAATTAGAAAGAGAGGGGAAATGTTGCCCTCCAAAAAGAAATCCATAAATCTAAATTATTTTTCAATAGTGCATATTATTTTCATTAAAGCTACAGAGTGCATCAATAAATCCATTTACGAAACATGTGCACATGTAGAAAGAGATACGCTTACCTTCTGGGAGACCTGCCATGAGGAAGACATCATTTTCAAATTTTATGCTTCCTCATGATTTTATCTGGTGCCAAGATACCAAAGGAATGGGTGCTGCAGTAAATATGTGCATTTTTAATGTCCTAGATTTATACTATTTAAATGTTCCTATTACAATTTTATGTGTGGAAAAAATATTGTGAAATACATAAATACTGCAAATTTAGTCAAGGGTCAATTGACTCATTCAGAAGGGCCCAATCCTGCTTCAATAGACGCATAGACTTTAAGGCCAGAAGGGAAGTCAGTGGGGTTTTTTTACCATTTACTTCAATAGGAACATGAGCAGGCCCAGTGTGAGATATTAAGAACATATTTTATGACCGAATAGGGCCCACAGACTCCATCAAATTACAACTCTGGTCATGGGGGGACAAGCAGAGACTGCTTAGCCAATATTCCCCCCACCCTGCAAGCAAGTGGGTAGTGAGAAAAGGCATAGGAGTAGTTGTGGCTTCCCTTACCCGCCCTTTACTTGCCAGCTGGAGTAGTTGTTCAGGTATCTGGGTAGGGATGCGTAAGTTGCTCTGTGAAAAGGGGTGAAGTAATTTACTCCCCTCACAGAATAAGGAGAAAGCGGGAAAGGAAATGGAACATTTGATGGCTCATAATTCATTCTCTTTTCTGCTCCTGGCATAGTGCAGCTATGTGCTACCCCATTACTCAGAGCAGACTGTAAAATTACAATCTAACCCAGAGAAATTATATAGTTTCCATCCTTGATCAATTAATAAGGAGAAATTATTGCTCCAAAGCAAAAGATCAGACAATGGATACCTCATTGCTAATGTTAGCGTACTTCTTTAACACAGCCTCACAAAATAATAATAAAAACCCATGGTATGATCTCACTGCCACTTTGCTTCTGATTTCAAATCAATGGCACTTCTTTCTAATCCAATAGAGAAAAGTGGAGGGGAGAGTGTTTTTCAGTGAAAAACAATCAACCTACATACTAACTGAAATCACCTTACTCTTTTGTAAATTCAGCATTGTGAACCATCAGGCCCAATGAACATTTAAACTTTTCATTCCTTTTACAGCTTCCAAAATCCTGCTTATGTGAAGTGGTGCCCTACATTCACAATAAGCATGGGCCATTGAAAACTAGGGTAGTTTTAATTTTAGTTGTTTACAAAAATTGCCAGAAAAAAAACAAAAATTTGCTATCCAATTAATGAAAAACAAAGTTTTCCTAAATCTTTTATAAAGTGGAGTTTTCAGAATTGGGATCAAACTATTGTTGGCTTTCATCTAGTGTCTTTTCTGAAAGGTGAAAGTGAAAGGTATTTGCATCTTTTGTTTTTCAGGGTAGTGGGAAAACAGAATAATAGCTGTGTTACTGCCTGATTCAAGTTACTGACTGCCACTGATAACATAAGCTTCTAAACCATGCAGCAAGAAACCAGGAGCAAATGGTGGAAGAGGGGAAATTAAATCATCAGATAGTGAATATCATTGCAGTTTAAAAACCTTTAGAAGTATCCCAATTTCTTTTAGTACAAGACTTATTTAATGTAACCCTCTTGCAGTACCTTATAGTTGTCAATTTAGAGGAGAAATTGCTTTGTTGTGACTATATTTATTATATGGAGATATATCTATCTTATAGAACTGGAAGGGACCTTGAAAGGTCATTGAGTCAAGTCTAGTCCCCTGCCTTCACAGCAGGACCAAGTACTGTCCCTGACAGATATTTGCCCTAGATCCCTAAATGGCCCCCTCAAGGATTGAGCTCACAACACTGAGTTTAATAGGCCAATGCTCAAACCACTGAGCAATCGCTATTCCTCCCCTTTCCTGTACAAAAACCACAGTAGCACCTGTGTAGTTCCATTTCTGTTACTGCATAGGTATAAGTTCCCTGGGCATCAAATGAAAGCATTATCTTCTTTCAAAAATATAGGATTCTTTCCTAGAATCATTAGTATTTTATACACTGCCAAAGGGATACGAAGGCAAGTCAGACATCCTATACAGCGCTTGATCTTAGCCATTACAAAACATTGCATAACTATTAGGTGTTCACCCAGTCAGAGCTTTTGACTGGATGAACATTCTTAACCCTCATGCTGAATGTTATCCATTTAAAAAAATGTTATTGTAACTTTTCCAGCAGCAGACAGCTGCAGGCTGAGTTTCATAACTGTCAACTTCTCAACATGAAAATGAGGGTAACATCAGGCTTTTCCAGTGTCTGCTTCCTCTCAAGCAAATTTTTCTGCCTTTTGCCTTCTTTTTAAAGGCTTACATTCATTTTTTCCTTCTAAAATCCTTTCTCTGAGACATTTTTCTTCTCTGATCTCACTACTCCATGCTCAGTTTGTCCTCTTGGATGGGAAGTGGGAGTGGAGAAGCTACTAGGTTTTAAAAATACATGGTTCATTTGGTTTAACAACACTTTTCAAAAAGGTCCTTAATGCAGATGTTCAGAACACAGAATTGTTAAAGGTCTGTCAGATAATTAATACATTTATCTCCGGCTATATTTATCTTCTTTTACATAGGACTATTGCTATTGTATTTAAGGGACCAACCTGCAAAGGGATCTGCATGGGTTAAATGGTCTATTCATGCAGATTCCTTTGCTGTATTGGAGCCCCGGTGATATACGTTCAATATGATCTGCCTGGGATAATCAATTCTCCAGCCTACTTAGGGTCTGTCCAGGACTACTTCTAGGAATGTGGTGGTCTCCACTCTACTTCGGGTTTATCTTGCGTTACTGGTTTGAGGCTGCCAAGAAGTTTTCTTCCATTCTAATTCTAGACAATTAATAGGTGTGCCAACACGTCTATCTTCTGGATATACATTCTGCAGTGCCTCAAAAAATATGCAGTATTGTAGGTACAGCTTTATAACTTATCTGTATCCACATTATGCCCAAGTTGCCTTAAGAACAATTAGGCCAAGACTTTTCAAGGTTTGTATGTAAAATACCTGATAATTCAAGGTAAAAATTCTCCCATTGCCAAAAAACACAAACAACACAACAGCTATAAGAGATGCCAACATGTGAGAGGAAATAGTACATTTTAAACATTTAGAACCCAAGAGCCAAATCTCAGCTGGTGTATATGAGCATGGCTCCATTCGCACAAATTTGTACTAGCAGAAGATCGTCTTTCTATCGAAAGAATCCCATTGACTTCAATGGGCTTTGGATCAGGCCCTTTCTCCTGCGACTTCCATGGAGCTACTCACAGAAGTAAGGCTGCAGGACTGGGCCCTTACCCTTATACTATATGGCTAGTTAGTACATAATAGTTCAAAACTACGGCTGATCAAAAATTTTCCTGCTAAACATTTTTTGTTGAAATTTTCAATGAAAATTTCTCAAAATGATTCATTTAGATAAGGTTGAAATATTTCATTTCAACTTTGTTTCAACTTTTGTTATGGTCTGTTATAACTTATAAGATAACAATGTAATATAATATAAAAAAGTTGAAATCTTTTGACTTTTATGTTATATAAAATTATATAATTATATAACATAAGAGTCAAGTCGGTTAAACTTGAAATGAAAGGTTCTGACCTTATTTAAAAAAAAAAAGGTTTGACTTTATTGAAATGAAATATTTCAATTTTTCCAAATGAAATTTTGGAATTTTCATTTCATGGGAAATTTCAAACTTTCATTCTAATTTTGGAACAATTAAAAAATATATATTCAGAATATCCTGTGGAATGGTAATTGGGGATCCAAACAGCTCTATTTAAAACTACACTGTAACTATGTTTTTATTTTTAACAAAGGCACCAATAAGCTTTTAAGTAAGATTTTAAAAGTGTGTCTCTGGTAAATACCTGTTTTATTGCCTTCCATGAAAACAATGTTTCAAATAATATAGGAATTAATCACTAAAATATATTTCAAGCATTAAGCTTATGCTATAAAGTAACAAATACTATAAATTTAAGGAGGCTGGCATTCATAACCTATGATACTCTGTCTATAACTTTTTCACAACAATACAAGACAAGGGCAAAACTTGATTTCCTAAACTCTCAAAGAGAAGTTAGTTAGTTTGTTTGTTACAATTGTATTATTATATAAAATCATGTTGTATTGATTTTATAACAAAAAATGCACAATGTAAAAGACATTGCAAATGACCAACAAAAATGTATTGTATCAAAGAGAAATGTAACTGAAAGGTATAATCCGAGAATGAAGTACAAAGCTCAGGGTCTATATTTACAACTAAATTATAAACTATCATTCTGCATTGCTATTTTATTTAAACATTAATAGAGAACTGAGTTTAGAACTGGCACTTTATTTTTTGATTAGCTACTACAACAGCAAGTATACACACTTTTTTTGCTTCAGGATCATAGAATCCCCTCTTTTCAGAGTTCTCAAAGAAAGGATATGTAGTAAACATGGGCCCAGATTTCAAGCATACATGAATTTGTAGATATCGTCAAAACTGAAGTCTGGATCTAAATTTTGCAATTGGCTCCTGTCTTAATTGTAGATTGAACCTAAATGCTGGATCCAACCTTCCCAGAACTTTGGGGTGTTTGCAATCCAGATCAAAATTTTGCAGCTTGAGCACATCTTTACTATGGTAACAGCAGTGGAATAGAGAAATTCCGTGGCCTCAGAAGCTGTAGACTGAGCAAATCGCATACTTTACGAGCTAAATTAACAAAACGACTTCTCTATTTATCTTATTTGGCATATGAATGGGGGCCCAGTTTTCAAATGTAGTCACCTAAATAGATGTCCAAAGCCCACATTTGGTTATCTGAATCAGTACTTGGTCACATAAAATGACCTTTTGTCCAGCTAAGTGCCAAACTGGGTATCCAAATAAAAAAAGTACACATCTCATTTTCACGTATGCATTTGAGAACTGGTCTCTCTACCCTGGTAACCTTAAATACTTCACCTACAAAATGTTATCATCCAATGCTTATAAATAGCACCAAACTAGACAAACTTGAAACATTTCACTTCAAACCACATTAAACAATAAATTGATTAGCTCCTTCTATTTATTAGCAGTTATAAAGTGCTGGAGAAACATATAATTTTATCAGAAAACTTGCTAATTTGGATAGATCACTCCCTATCATGGGGGTGGGGGTGGGGGAAGGAAGCTATAGAAAGGAGCCACAAAGAGGAAAAATATATTTGTTCAGTCATTTTGGAAAGATATATCCCCACTGCTGAGAAGGAGGCTCAACCCCCAGAACCCCTGGATTTCAGAGGATCCACCAGCAGCCAGAGTTGTCTATACCAGCTCTGGGGTTCCCTGCCCTGCATTTGGAGCAGTGCTGCCAGGGACTTGCATGTCCCACAGAACATTCTAAAGCTCAGAAGGTCTCACTTGCAAGTTAATGTAGGCTCAAGAGATGTTCAAGCTTCTCTTTTGTATAAATGTGACCTATTCTACTCCTCATCCGCACTGCACCTTCCTGTATAAAAGTTGCTATTTCTGTTGAGTTGCCTTACAAAAATAAAATGCATTCTTAGATCATACTCTTTGCTGACAGTGCAGTCAAACTTTGCTAGCTTAACATGTTGTACTTGATACTTGGAAACTGTAGGTGACCAGCAACTGGCTGATAAGGAATATAAATAAGTAGCCAGCATTTTATCATCTTACTGACATTGGTGGTTAATCTTAGTATTTGTGACATACCTTGTAACTTAGTCTTTTTAAAATGAAACTGGATCTCACTTAACTGGTCAAATGTCACTGCCTTCAGACTGCATATACCACAGGCACTGAGATACAAACACTTGCACTCTCTCACACACACTACAGAGCTCCATTTAAAAAAACTCTAGTAATTCTTTCTCTTTTATGGCACAGGTTGATGACAGGTCAGTTGCTCAGTGTAACACTTGAATGAATATGTCTGAAATAATGGTCAGAGATGAACAAACTATACTATCCTATCAATTACGAACCTACTTATCCTATCTCTGCCTTTGCGAGGTCACAGTAAACCTTGCTGAAACTTTCAGTATAAAGTCAGTGAAGTCTAAAACAAGCTACAGTGGCTGCTGGAAAGGTAAAATCAACTACTCAGCTTCATATGAAAGAATTCACAATACTAAATACTGCAGATATTATCAACCTCACTGAGAAACTATTCCTCAATATTGGTTAAATCTCATACTACTAATGGCAGTATCTAAAAAGCTGATTATAGATATTTTAAAAGAAAATATATACTGCATGCCAATGCATACAATCATAATCTTTTATCTGGTAGTTGATAAATGTCTTTCCTGTATTTAAAGGTGTATATATTAAAATAACAGAGATTTAAGTAAAATGCTTTCTTGGTTAACTTACCAATTGTTGAAGTGGAATGAGCTAAGCTCTCTACCTGCTTTCCTGTTGGCAATCTCTCTTGCTCTCTGTGTAGAGATTGCAGTAAACTTAGAAAACTAGCAAGGACAATGTTTCAAATGACTTAAGAAAGAGAACGGGAACAATCACTTCGTTCTCTTTTTTCAGATGAGTACAGTACCTTCAGAAAGAAGGAAGGAAGGGAGGGGAGAGGAAGTCAACAACCCTTTGCTTTCCTGCAAAAAAATAAGGAAACAGTAGATAGCCATCTCATTTTCGCTCAAACAAAATGTTTGGAAAAATAAATATAATTGAACCAAAAGGAATTCCTCAAGTATTATATCTGAATTATTGGCTTCATGAGGACTAATTTATAGCTCTCTGTGTGCAACTACAACAAAACAAATGAAGTTCTAAAAGTAGTGTCTAGGATTAAAATGCCCATATCTCATGTAGAGCACTCCATTAGCCAAAAAAGTACAGATAACATAATCCTACACGCCAAACAAGGAGAAATCTTACACATCACAATAAAAACATGCATTTTGAAAAATCTCTTGGTGTGTTAAAAAGAATTTAACAAATTTAACTTTTACAGAATGTTATAGAAATGAGATACTTTTTGAGTCTCAGAGATAAAGTGTAGGGGTCATATTTATCTGAAGTCAGAATTACACCAGAGATTAATTTGGCTTTTCTAAGACTGGAAAAGCATAGGATTGATGTAGAGTGCACCTTAATATATCAAAATTAGAATTATTTATCATGCTCTAGATATATTTTCATGCTTCTTAACTGGAAAAAGAAGCAGAATTCAGGTTGATATCCCAGCCAGTGAATGACCATACATATGAGTCAACTCACTATGACCCACTTGACATTTTTTATAGCTGCTTACTTTTATCAAACTCCAATCTCAATAACAACCAATAGAAAATTACCTTTCTTTCACAGATTTGTGAATTTATCGACATTTTTAGTCTATCTAGTACAAACGTTGATGCCATTAAGGGTTTCAGGTTTTTACCTGGATTGTGTCTTCAGCAAGCATTGAGAAAAAAGTAATCTCTGTGCCCTGTTAGTTTACCCATGTGATAGCCAAATGTGGAAGGCTCTTGGATGAACAACTACATGTCATTCTCCATGAAAGATGAAAACAAAATGCTGCTTCAAATGGCCTCTCAGAGAAAAACGTAAGGTTGTATTCAGCTCTCAGTTATAAGGGTATAAATTTAAATGAACCTTATAAAAGTTAATGGAGTTATAGTGGTGTAAATCCATTGTTAATGAGAGTAGAATTTGGTAAATTGTCCTATATCAATAATAAATTGCTATTTCCTTTACAGTACAATAATGAAAAGTGATAGATAGACAGACTGTCTGAGAACATGCAGCTCTTTACATGCAACAGTTCTTCATGCATAGAATGAGCACTAGTACTATTTCCAGGAGAAGTAGAGGAGGCCAACCAGTGACTTGATTGTAAAGACCTTCAATTTGTATTCTGAACCACTTAAAACTTTAGTTATGGAAGTCAGGCTTTGACACAACTGGGCAGGTGCTAGATGTGATGTTTGGAAGTATGATGCAACCAGTTGTTTCCTGTTGTGTGTGGAAGGGATGAAAGAGTAATGAGGGGGCAAATAAAAAAACAAAGGATGCAAAGGGTTAACTTTAAATATATGTGCCATTGCAGAAGTATTTAGTCATTCCTCAAGGAAAGAGTATTCAGCCAAATGGAGTTTCCACCAAATACTGAGCATGAGGAATGTTAGAGAGTGTGCTAACAGATGATGGAGGCATATTATGCACCAGTTTAGCAGTCAGAGTAAAATTTGTATTTATTTTGAAAAACATTTCCCAATAGTCCTATATAAGTCCCAAAATATGACAACAACTTCCACCTTTTCAAGCTGTTAGTGAGTTATTTCATGGAGATCCACCTTGTATACAGGATTGCTAGGTAGCCCAGACTACTGAAGACAGTGATCAAATATAATCATTTGGTTGTCCCCCATTTGGAACATATTGCAGAACTTAGTCAAGAGCTGATATAGACAAAATTAGGAATATTCTCACAGAGATCAAGACAGGCATATCTGAGTCACATTGTAGTTCATGCTGGACTTAAACTTCATTGTGACTGAAGTCTTACTTTTCAAAGAGAGGATTTATTTTTTTTCTTTTGAGGCTTTACAAAAGCTAAAACATGCTGTGCTGTAACCCACAGCCGTGAAAGAGAATCCTGGCCCTTCTATCAAAACATTTCCTTGGGGATGGACAAAACATATGTTTTTGATGCTTTTAGAAATGAAGCTTAAGAAAAATCAGATCTATGTGCTATCACTTAATATAAGGATTCCAGATTCACCAGGCTACAGCATGGCTTCAGTACTTTGTCTTCAGACAGTGACTGAAAAATAAAAAAGACTCATTATGACATCATTATGTTAATATGTAAATTAACAGTCTACTAGACTGCTTTATACTTCGGTTTCTAAGTGAGGAAGAAGAGGAGAACGCCCAGTTCAGTAGTTGCCTCTTAAATTACGATAATCCAGTCAAATTCACAACAAATGGCAGTGTGCACGCATATTTAACAAAGCTTTTCACTACCATGTGCAGCTGTCTTTTAGGATATATTACTGGCGGTGGAAATACTCTTGTCATTGTCCTGTAGTGCTGCAGTAGTGGAATACATGTTTCCACAATTAATTTATCAAAACAAACCCATTCACATATTTGCAGCAAAGTAGAAGCTCCTGGCCCATCAGCCTATTCTCTATAAACCTGAATGGGAATCAGAGACAAAATATATTCATGGACAGCATGAATGGAGGACTTGACTAATGCTGTCCTGTATGATCAGCTCTAGATTTGAACCAGATGGACACTAACTATGATTAATTGGGTATTGGATTTGTTTTGCTTGAATTTGAAATAATTTTTTGGAGATTGTTAATTCTGACCCAGCCTCAGTCTGGTGGTAGCAGATACATTTTAATTTACACTAAAGTGAGCACACAATTTAATATATCAGACCAAGCATGAGTCAGACATGCTGAAAACAACAACAAAAAATTAAAATATGAAACCTTGTCTCAACAGTCCACAACAAAGCAAGCAGAATGTAGAGCAATGCCTTTAGACAATCTCACCAGCAACAATATTTCATTTTAATTTGACAGAATGAGACCACAGGCAACAAATTTGGACAATCACATTATCTTGTTGGACAATAAAATTAAATGTCTTAGTTGCCTGTGGCCAAGTGCATAAGAACACTTTCCTCCCAGCTTCATGTATGCTGGTAGCACTATTTAAGTAATACATAATCAGAACATAAGAATGGCCATACTGGGTCAGACCAAAGGTCCATCTAGGCCAGTATCCTGTCTTCTGACAGTGGCCAATGCCAGGTGCCCTAGAGGGAATGAACAGAACAGGTAATCATCAAATGATCCATCCCATTGCCCATTCCCAGCTTCTGGCAAACAGAGGCTAGGGACACCATCCCTACCCATCCTGGCTAATAGTCATTGATGGACCTATCCTCCATGAACTTATTTAGTTCTTTTTTGAACCCTGTTATAGTCTTGGCCTTCACAACTTCCTCTAGCAAAGAGTTCCACAGGTTGACTGTGCGTTGTGTGAAAAAATACTTCCTTTTGTTTGTTTTAAACCTGCTGCCTATTAATTTCATTTGGTGACCCCTAGTTCTTGTGTTATGAGGTGGAGTAAATAACACTTCCTTATTTACTTTCTCCACACCAGTCATGATTTTATAGACCTCTATCATATCCCCCCTTAGTCGTCTCTTTTCCAAGCTGAAAAGTCCCAGTCTTATTAATCTCACCTCATATGGAAGCCGTTCCATACCCCTAATTATTTTTGTTGCCCTTTTCTGAATCTTCTCCAATTCCAATATATCTTTTTTGAGATGGGGCGACCACATGGATTTAAACATAATAATAAACCCTTCACCTAACTACCATAAAAAATCTAATTGTTTCTTGTAAGTCAGTGTCAGATATGCCTCTCTCACTTTTTATTTGGTTTAAATGTTTGCTTTAGGCTGTTTTGGAGTAAGCTGTCAGAATATGAATATGAACACAGAGACTCAGACTTGAATCCAAAGGACTTCCCTTCTAAAATTCCGGTGCATGAAGAATGTCACATTGAGGCTTATGCTAATATTAATATCAAGTCAGTTAAGTCTAATTATGACTCTTGCATTGTCTGCATACCATATGCATACATAATATATTTTGGATAATCATATGATCTAGTATCAGAGCTATTCTGTAAATATTTTAGTTTGTTTAGCTGAATAGCTCTCATAGAGAAAAATATTTGAAAAGTTTCATTCCACCTATCTATCTCTCATAATCAGACTATGATCAAAGTATTCTCACTACTATATACATGTACTGACAGATATAATACCTTGGGATGTAAATCCTTTTTATATTTATTGAGAAAGGTAACATCTAATCAGCATTTAATAGGATATTCAAGTTTAACCTTCAAGGCATCCACAGTTTGTTAATTTACTGTTGTGGGGTGAGGTGAGTTGAAATAAGTACTCAAAACTATTAAAGAGTTGCATTTCCTGGAAATAAATGCCTTGTAATAATTTAAAGGTGCCCTCATTCAGGATCAAATTAATTTCTTGTGAACTCCATTAACTACAGTCATTTCAAAGACAGACTTCCTAGACCTTTTATATGGTCACTACAATTACCTTTATTACAACAATAGCACCAAAAGCTTACTTTACAAAGATAGTATGATGGATGTGTGTTTTCAAGTGTAACATGAATGAATTCATTACACACTGCATATGCACAGGATAATGAGCCTCACTGAAGTCCACAATGAAAGAAGATATAGTTTTGTTCAATATGTCTGAATTCACTGCAGTGTTTGCAGATCTACAGCATGTGGAAATTTGCCAAACTCTCTGGAAGTTTTATAAGTTGGTCTTCATTAAAAAATCAACAGTTACCAACCAAAATATCCGATGTGCATACTGCAGTTTTGCTATACAGTTAGACTCAGAAATTAATGTGCATCTGGAGTGGTCACTGTTGGTAAACGTTGATATTTCAGTGGTAACCACTCTACATTTTTCTTTACTGACATGTTCACAGTGTACTGTAACATATGAAATTCTCCCATCTACCTACCACATAGTATAGGAATGTAATATTGTAAAAGGTGTTGTCCCTGAGAAACTTATGCAAATGATCATTACTAAGCATGTTTATCGTATGCAATGATACCTTTTACACTTTCCAGCATTACTATAATTTTCTCTGGTGTATGCCATAAGTCATAAAATAATATTTCTGCATTTTCTCCCAGAAGTTTAATTTGACAGCAAATTTCAAAATTAATAAGAATTTAGGTAAATTATTTTAATCTGCAATTCATTCATTTAGTCCCTCAATCAGATAATCTGATTAATGTGGAGTCCTATTACATGCTTGCCTACTAGTTATGATTTTGCGGTAAATGTTTCTGGACCTCAGCTGGTAAAAAGTTAGGATGTGATGTTCAAAACCACTCAGCATTGGCCTAATTCTGCTCCCACTGAAGTCAGTCCAAGTTTTACCATTCAATAGGAGCAGAGATGGGCTAATGGAGATTTCTTTTGAAAATCTCACCCTTAATGTTACTAAATATTGAATTAACAATATAATCTCTGGTTTATAATTATCATAGGTCACATACTTGGGACCATGTTCCACTCTTGAAAATCCAGTGGCATTACTGTACACGTGTTAACGAGAACAGACCATGCTCCTTTGTCTTTTTCAATTTCCTACATAAGTAGCTTTAGAGAAAGGAGGATTCCCTTCATTTTCTCCTCTTTGGCTATGTAGAGCACCTACCATTTCACTGTCATGTAGTGCTCAAAGTGTTAAATCTTTCAATGTCAATAATAAATGCTATAGGTGACCGAACCATGGGAGAATGTTGGACACAGCAGACAATTTAAACAAAGGATGGTCCATACTCAGCCAGTAGTACCATTGACTCCAACAAAAGCTTTTCCTGAGTAAAGACGGCAGCACTAGGCTCAACGTATTTTAAAGGTTAGAAACAGTAGTTTTGTTGTCAAATCATTTAAATTTAACATTTGCTTGTGGCAGAGTATATGGTTTGTGGTTCAAAGCAGTTATCAGTGAATAAAGAGTGAGCATCAAGAAAGCTAACTAGCCAAAAATAATTACTTAGGTGAAAAGAAAAGCAGAACTCTTAGGTCTGTTAGATTTCCTCGGTTCTACAAAAAAAAAAAAAAAAAAAAAAAGGAGATTGTGGTTTATTTGTTTTTTTAAAAAGGAAAACTTTTGCTTAGACTAGTATTGTTTAGTAGAAGAGCAACTGATTACAACTTAAAGCACAGGAAAAACCCCCATTTACAGGAAAAACCTCAGACTGGCCTAGAAGTCTTGCCATTGGGATTTTTTCAGCTGTACATTTCCCCTTTATTGTCAGGACAAAGGGTGTCCTAAATAGTATTAATCTGAGATTAGACAACCTTATTGGCAACCATCCTCTTTATATGCAACTCCAGAATATCCCAGGGCATTAACACTCAGAAACAGGAATTCATATAAACTGATTTATTTTAGTGTTGCCTACTCATTTGACAAAATACCTGGACATTTCTGAAGAAATTGTGGTGGGAGAGGGAAGGGTTACACGGTTAGTTTGTTTGTAAAGGCTCTTGTCTGTGTTTTAAGAAAAAAGCACAGTTGTGATTGGCACCAAACACAAGTGTTTGTAGGATAGGCCCTACAAGCACTCTGCACAGTAGTGTATTATAGGATTGGGCAACTGCTAACAAGGAAGATTTTCACTGGCCCTTTATTTTTAAGAGAGAATCTACCACTATTAAAACTTCATTGGTCATGGTGCTGTAAGTCTGCTTCTCCATTGCTTTGCATCTTGAGCAGTCATTTACACCAGTCCAAATCAGAGCGGCAGCCTTTTACATACACTTCATACTCATTTTGCACCAGAGTAAATGATTGCACAAGGTGCAGGGCAACAGAGAATTGGACCATTAGTCTTCTAAGTTTGTCATTTCCATAATGCAACTGCTTTCTACTAGCTTAAGGGGTCCAAAATGGGCTCCCAAATCTCATCCTTCCTTTAGGGCAGCACATGCCATCAGACAAGCATGTTGGTCACGTTTCAAGTCAATTTGTCACTATTCTGTTCCATTGAAACCACCCACATTAGAAAGATTGTTAGCTTATATAATAAGGCAATTTACACTTATCAGAGAGTGAACATGAAAAGAGAAAAAAGCCTCAGTTCTTGACAAGCATCCCCAATAACAAGAGTTGCACCTGCACACTGAGATCAGAACAAACCCAAATTATTCCAATTAAGTGGCTAAAAAAACCAGCAACCACAAGTTGTTTTTATAGACATCTCCAAAGCAATATTATGTGGAGTAGGAAGTGAATCAGTTTACTTAAGAAAATACTGTAAATAACTGCAACTGGTAGTGAATTCGGTTTTTGCTCTAGAGTACCTTATTGCTTCTATTTAATTTTAAACATGTTAAATCCTGATGGATTTAGATTTTTCTAACACATGAGAAGAATAATTCCAGCATACTCTCTGTACTTCTAACTATGAGCTAGATGCTTATCTCAGTTGTGCAGGTGTAAATCCATTTAAGTTAATTGAGTTATTTTGGATGTACATCAATGTATTTGAGATCAGAATCTGGTCAGAAATGACTGTGGTATCTGAGCCTTGCCAAAATGACAAATCACCAACAAGATCTTTGATTCTCTTCACCTTCCAAGAACATACATCACTTTTGTTATCATTATTAATCTAGGAATACTGTGGAGCAGAGAGGAGTTTTATATGTCCTATTGAACATGATAAGATTCATCATTATTCCTATTTCTTCTGTAATGGTGTTCTCAAACACTGGGCCAGACACCAGAAAAGCTACAGTAATTAAAATCTAGTATATAAAGGAATACTTATATCTGGGTATATGGACAATAAGATTATGTAAAGGTAGAGACAGATAGCAGATCTGAAATACAATAATACATTTTACATATACCTGGGTTTTGTATGAATATTGAATTGATTACATTTGATAGGAAATTGCTGCATCAGCTGTTAAATGCAGTGTTGTTGTAGCCTTATCAGTCCCAGGTTATTAAGAGACAAGATGGGTGAGGTAATGTCTTTTATTGGACCAATTTCTGTTGGTGAGAGAGACAAGCTTTTGAGTTACACAGAGTACTTCTCCAGGTATGGGAAAAGCAATCAGAGGCCTTGGCTACACTTGCGAGTTACAGCGCTGCAAAGCCGCCCCCAGAACTGTAACTCACTCCCCATTCACACTGGCAAGGCATTTGCAGCGCTGTATCTCTGTGGTTGCAGCGCTGCATGTACTCCACGTCCCCGAGAGGAATAGCGAGTATTGCGCTGCCGCTGCAGCGCTGCGGCGCCAGTGTGGCCGTCCAATGCGCTGTGAATGGCCTCCAGAATTATTCGGCAGTATCCCACAATGCCTTTTCTAGCCACTCTGGTCATCAGTTCAAACTCTACTGCCCTGGCCTCAGGTAACCAACCATGTGACCCACCCTTTACATTCCCCGGGAATTTTAAAAATCCCCTTCCTGTTTGCTCAGCCCGGCATGGCGTGGAGTGCTGTCAGCGAATCTTTCCAGGTGACCATGCCTCCACGCGCCAAGCGAGCCCCAGCATGGAGCAATGGCGAGTTGCTGGACCTCATCAGTGTTTGGGGGGAGGAAGCTGTACAGTCCCAGCTGCGCTCCAGCCGTAGGAATTACGATACCTTCAGGAAGGTATCAGAGGACATGATGGAAAGGGGCCATGACCGGGACGCCCTGCAGTGCAGGATTAAAGTGAAGGAGCTGCGGAGTGCCTACCGCAAAGCCCGCGACGCAAACGGCCGCTCGGGTGCTCCCCCCATGACCTGCTGATTCTACAAAGAGCTGGATGCGATACTTGGGGTTAACCCCACCTCCACTCTGAGCACCACCATAGACACTTCAGAGCCGGTGTGGCGGGGGGAGGAAGAGGAGGAGGAAAACGGGAGTGATGGTGGTGGGCTGGATGGAGACACCCCGGAATCCCTGGAGCCATGCAGCCAGGAGCTCTTCTCGAGCCAGGAGGAAGGTAGCTAGTCACAGCGGCCGGTACTTGGTGGAGGACAAACAGAAGAGCAGGTTCCCAGTAAGCGGGTTTTATTTCGGGAAGGAATTTTTTCGGTGCGGGCTCTTTGGGAGAGGAGGGTTAGGCATGCATGCCTAGATGCGGAATAGTGCATTGATGTGGTTTATCACATCGCGGTAATCGGCCTCGGTAATCTCCTCGAACGTCTCATCCAGAACGTGTGCAATGCGCTTGCGCAGGTTTATCAGGAGAGCCACTGTGGTCCTTGTCCCAGTCAGGCTAACATGTCCGCGCCACTGTGCCGCGAGGGGCGGGGGGACCATTGCTGCACACAGGCAAGCTGCATATGGGCCAGGGCGGAAGCCGCATTGCAGTAGAAGACCCTCCCTTGCTTCCCAGGTCACCCTCAGCAGCGAGATATCATCCAGGACGAACTCCTGTGGAAAATGTTGGGACAGTGTTCAGTGTAGGTGCCCCCGAAGCTGTTGGCTCTCCCCAAGGCACAGAAACCCAGAGGACAGTGCAGCCCTGAAACAATCAGTCCCCCTTACTCACCATTTTGAGGCTCCCGTGGGATATGTGTGCTCTGTTTCGGACGGGAAAATTATGCAATTGTGTAGACCCTGTGTGTTTTCTACTCCTTAAGTGCGGGGGGAATCATTACTCTGTCTGGTATAAACAATGCTGCCTCTGTTAAATGTTGCATTTTGCCTATACAGCAGCATCAACCTTGAGACCTCAGCCGTCCCTCTTATCGCCTGCTCAGAGACTGCAAAGACTCAGGAAGAGACCGCGAAAAAGCAAAGAAGACATGCTGCAAGAAGTGATGCGGCAATCTATTAAAGAGAATGAGAAAGCACAGAACTGGAGGGAGAGAGAAAGCAGGATCCGCCAAGAAAACGCAGCGCACCGGCGGCAAAGCACGGAGCACCGGCAGCAAAGCATGGATCGGCTCATAAGCATCCTGGAGCACCAAGCAGACGCTATCCAGGAGCTCGTAGCCATGCAGAAAGAGGAGCAGTACCGCAAATGCAAACGCCACCCCCCCCCTACAGCCCTTGTCCCAAAACTCTTTCCATTGTGCCCCACTGTCACCTCCAACCCACTTTCCCCAACTTCCGTGTTCTTCACGCCACCCGCTGCCTCCAACACCAGTATCTTCACCACCCAGCCCTGAAAACCACGACCCTTACCCTCTGCACTCAACCCCCATCACCATGCAGTATAGCTATCCTGAAGTGCAGCACTCACTGCACAGCACACCAGACAGGACATACACAAATCTGTGATTGTACCGGTCCCCACTTCACCCCCTTGTTTCTTTTCAATAAATAATTTTTTTTTCTTTTCAATAAATGGATTTTTTGGCTTTGAAAACATTCTTTATTATTGCATAAAGTAAAAGACTCCTTAGCCCAGGAAATAAACAGGCACTGCAAGTCTGCTTGTCTGCTTAGCAAACACTGATTCCTAAAGATTGGAACTACTGCACTTCACTCCCGTGCAGGGCACCAGATATCACTGCTGGTTTTCAGCCTCAAATTGCTCCCTCAAGGCATCCCTAATCCTTGCAGCCCTGCGCTGGGCCCCTGTAATAGCCCTGCTCTCTGGCTGTGCAAATTCAGCCTCCAGGTGTTGAACCTCAGAGGTCCATGCCTGAGTGAAGCTTTCACCCTTCCCTTCACAAATATTATGGAGGGCACAGCACGCGGATATAACCGCGGGGATGCTGTTTTCGGCCAAGTCCAGCTTCCCATACAGAGATCGCCAGCGCGCCTTTAAATGGCCAAAGACACACTCCACAGTCATTCGGCACCAGCTCAGCCTGTAGTTGAACTGTTCCTTGCTGCTGTCAAGGCTCCCTGTGTAGGGTTTCATGAGCCACGGCATTAACGGGTGAGCGGGATCTCCAAGGATCACAATGGGCATTTCAACTTCCCCTACCATGATCTTCCGCTCTGGGAAAAAAGTCCCAGCCTGCATCTTCCTGAACAGCCAAGTGTTCCGAAAGATGCGTGCGTCATGCACCTTTCCGGGCCAGCCTGTGTTAATGTCAATGAAATGCCCACGGTGATCCACAAGCGCCTGGAGAACCATAGAGCAATACCCCTTCCGATTAATGTACTCGGATGCTAGGTGGGGTGGTGCCAGAATAGGAATGTGCGGCCCATCTATCGCCCCTCCACAGTTAGGGAACCCCATTTGTGCAAAGCCATCCACTATTTCCTGCACCTTACCCAGAGTCACGGTTCTTCTGAGTAGGATGCAAGTAATGGCCTTGCAAACTTGCATCAACACAATTCCAACGGTCGACTTTCCCACTCCAAACTGGTTTGCGACCGACCGGTAGCTGTCTGGAGTTGCCAGCTTCCAGATTGCAATAGCCACCCGCTTCTCCACTGGCAGGGCGGCTCTCAATCTCGTGTCCTTGCGCCGCAGGGTGGGGGCAAGCTCCTCACACAGTCCCATGAAAGTGACTTTTCTCATCCGAAAGTTCTGCAGCCACTGCTCATCATCCCAGACTTCCATGACGATGTGATCCCACCACTCGGTGCTTGTTTCTCGAACCCAAAAGCGGCGTTCCACGGTGTTGAGCATGTCTGTGAATGCCACAAGCAATTTCATGTCGTACGCGTTATGCGGCTCGATAGCATCGTCGGACTCCTCATTCTCACTGTCACTTTGGATCTTAAGGAATAGTTCGACAGCCAAACGTGACGTGCTGGCGAGATAAGTCAGCATACGCCTCAGCAGTTCGGGCTCCATTTCCCGCAGACAGATCACGCTGCACAGAAACCGTTGAAAGATGGTGCCAAAGGTGGACGGAAACAAAGGGATTTCTGGGATGCGAAGCGATGCATCACGGGGCGTTGGGACAGGACCCAGAATGCCCCACACCCACGCCCCCTTCCCACAACCCACAGCGCCAGAATGGGAAGAGGTGCTCTGTGGGATAGCTGCCATAATGCACCGCTCCCAATAGCGCTGCAATTGCTGCAAATGTGGCCATGACAGTGTGCTGGGCAGCTGTTAGTGTGGACAGACTGCAGCGCTTTCCCTACTCAGCTGCACGAAGTCAGGTTTAACTCACAGCGCTGTACATCTGCAAGTGTAGCCAAGGCCAGAGTGTCACAGCTAAATACAAGGCCAAACAGATAGTTTAGCATAAGTAGTTAGCACATATTTTAACGGACCATTCAGAATGAAGTGGCCCGTAATCATAGGACAAAATGGGGGTTAGTGGGTTACAGATTGTTGTAATAAACCATAATCCAGTTTCTTTATTAAGTGATTTTTAGTGTCTAGCAAGATTATGAATTTCAGCTCCCAGGCTCGTCTTTTGAAAGTGTTGTTCAGGTTTCCTTTGAGGATGAGGACTGATAGGTCAGATATAGAGTGATCACTTTGTGAAAAGTGTTCACCCACAGGTTATATGGTGTTTTTGTCTTTTATCATTTTCCTGTGTGAGTTCATTCGAGAGTGTAGTGATTGTCTTGTTTCACCCACATAGTTGTTGTTGGGACATTTAGTTCACTGGATGAGCTACACCACATGTTGTGATACGCATGTGTAGGACCCATGGATCTTGAAAGATGTTTTTTGGGGGGTGGGGTGGATCATCTGTTGCATCTTTATCTTTTAAGTCTGGAAACTTTTACTTGCATCAGTGAAACATATACTACAACTGTTAAAACTTAAAAATCAACACTTCAAGGGCTTCTGAGAACAATATGTTCAACCTCTGTAGCTGCTAGTTTAGGCAGCTGTGCTGTGGACCCTTTCTACTTTGGCCAGACTAGCTGGGCACACTGAAATAGCTGTTTCTGGTGCAGAATCTACCTTTCAGGATCAGAAACAAAAATCACAGACTGAACTTCATTCTGGCTGTGTCTTGATTTCCCTAACCCTAAGCAAACAGGATGATTCCAAAGACATGTTTCTCAGCCTCAAACCTGGAGACCTAATAAATGCCACAAGTCAGAAAAAAAACTATTCCCTCTGAAATGAATAGAATATCTTTATTTTTGTTTGAGAGAAACAAAAAGCAGTCAAGTTTTAAGTCAGTGTAGTGAGGCGGTGTGGCTCCCCGCCGCCCCAGAGCGGGATGAGCCCATCCAGAGGCCGGAGTGGGCAGCGCTAGGGAGCTCTGAGCCCACCCCTCAGAGGGTCAGGCAGCGACCCGGAAGTATAAAGGCTCGCCCTCAGAGCTCAGTAGGGCCCCAGCCACCGGGGAGGGCAGATGCCTCCAACCTAGCCCGCGACTGGGAAACCCCCGCTGCCCAACGTGCCCGCCAGGACTGGTCGGACCTGCCCTGCAGCCGCTACCCGGAGGAGCTGCCGGGCCTGCCGCCCGCCCACTACCCCGAGGAAACCCTGGTGCTGGACCCCCCGGAGGACACCACCGTGACTCAGGTACCACAAGAGGGGGAGGCCGGAAGTAGACCGGGGGCAGCTGACTCTAGTGTGGCTGCAGCACTGCCAGAGCCCATGTCAGTGTGTTGTGGCCAGGATCCCCACTGACACAGCAGCAGGTCTTCTGTAGCTGCTAGGGCCCTGGGCTGGGATGCAGTGGAGTGGGTCGGCCTGCGTCCCACCTGGTGGCAGTAGCCCCCTCTCCCAGGCCTTTGGAGGCTTGGGCCTACTATTGTTGCTCCGCCCTGCCTGAGGGCCTGAGCTCCTGACTCATTATTGCCCCGCCCTGACCTAGGGCATGGGCTTGCTACTGTTTGTACTGGTGTTGCTCAGCCCTGCCTGAGGGCCTGAGCTCCTGACTTATTACTGCCCCGCCCTGACCTAGGGCCCCAGCAATAATTGTTCTTATTTCTGTCTCCGCAAGGGCTGCCAGGAAAGACTCCTGCGGCCAAACTAATTCCCCAAACCTCAACGGTGTGCAGTGAGCCGGTCTGGCTCCCCGCTGCCCCGGAGAGGGTCAAGCCCCAACCAGCGCCTCTACAGTCAGACATGGATAACTAAGGGGGAAGACCCTCAGCTACTGTAAATTGTTATACTCCATTGAAGCCATTGACTTCCCAAGAAGTACTGTCTTGAGTAACTGGTATATGTTTTGTGAGTGAGGGGATTCAAGACTAAAATTCAGTTTCTATGATAACCTTTCAGGAGATCAATAGGGTCAGTGTGGCAGGACCAAAGTGACCACAGTTTGATCGTTTGATCAAATCACAAATTATTGAGCCATTTTCCAGATGGGAAAGGGGAGAATTGGGTCCAAGAAGGTGTTCTTTGCAGAGAGAAATGAGAGGATCCATGTAAGGGGACAGGATCTGGATCTCCTCCTGCAGGAAGGTATTTGTAGAAATTGACATTTGATATAATTCAGTGCAGGCCAAAGGCCAAAAATAATCTGACTACTGGAGGAGAGAGTGCTCTTTAGCAATCTCTACTGGCATATCTTCCCCAAGGAGCCATTACACATTGCCTGTAAATCACACCATGGCTGAACCAGCCATTAGCAGCCCCAGGGTTCAGCACATAGGGAGCAGAAAGTCACCTGTGCTCCCATTTCAGGTGAGCCAAACAGTGCCCCAGTGCGGCTGAAGATCTGACCCATATAGATAATTATACACATACCACAAATTAAGATTGCTGTATTTGTGTTACTAATAACACCTCCGATTTAAAAACAAGCAAAAGCATTCTTTTAAAAAATCCAGTATACTTATCATTTCTTCTTTTTGCTTTTCAATCAGCTTGGACAATGAAAATTTAAGCTAATCAGGTTCACTGCAGTTTTCATAAATCAGCTTTTGTGTCACTTACTTGTTTTCATGTCCTGAAAGAAGGCTCGGTTGTGTGACTGAAATATATAAATCCAAACCAAAAACTGTTTTTCAGTGACATTTTAAAAATAAAATAAATTAATTGATGAAATATTTCTATAAATATTAGGTTTTGCAAAACCTAATTTTGGCCTTGAATTACTTGACAGTTTGCCTACAATAGTTTCATTCTGAGTAGCACAGGTACATACTCTTTACTGTGCTAAAAGAAATCCACTAGTTTACACAGAATTTAAGCATTGTTCCCTATGGTTTGTCTACAGTGTAGATTTACTTTTCTTCCCCTATTGCAGCAGCAGAAACTAATCCAGATGGATGAAGAAATCACTAAAATAAAGATCCTCTAGAGTGTTAGCACTCAATAACTTGCTGCTATAATCCCCGAAATAAACAGTCCTCTTAGTCTCTATTTCTCTCTGGCGTGAGTCTGATCTTCTTCACAAGCTTAATGAAAATACTGTACCACCAAAGGATAAGACTTGTAATACTTTGCAGTTGTAAAACAGATCATATCAGATTAGAAAATAAAGCAGAAGCTAAGCACTTCATAAAGACCTCTCACATTGCTAGCAGAGACCAAAAATGTATTGTTTTTGTTTGGCTGGTTGTTGTTTATTGCTATAATATTTCTGGCTTCGAGGATTCCCATCCTACTTCCTTTGAAGTTACTGGAAATTAAAGTTTTGCTATATAGTATACTTCAGCAAAAGGGAAGCCTGGCCCAATTTTTCATAAGGAGAACAAATTAATACAAAAATTCTGCAGCTTCCTCTGATTCTGAGGCCTGAGCTAAGACTCCACAGTTCCACTACAGTGGTAAGGGATGGGTCATCAGAAGGCAGTGGAGAACCTGTGATGCATGGGGATCTGGGCCCCCAGGCCTATTAATCCTGGCTAGCTATGCAGAGGGAGTTCTGCTCCATACTGTCTAGCAGGGCTGGCTCCAGGCACCAGGGTATCAAGCAGGTGCCTGGGGCGGCCAATGAAGAGGGGGGCAGCACGTCCGGCTGTTCGGCGGCAATTCGGCAGCAGGGCCGTCACTCCGTCTTGGAACGAAGGACCTGCCGCCGAATTGTCGCCATAGAATGAAGCGGCGGTAGAGCTGCCGCCTATCGCGATCGTGGCTCTTTTTTTTTTTTTTTTTTTTTTTTGCTTGGGGCGGCAAAAATGCTAGAGCCGGCCCTGCACTGTCTAGCCATGACATAGAGAAGTTACAGCTGGTGCACTGGGAATTAATGCTGGCTCAGACAGCACTAGCTTTCTACAGATGTACCTGTGGATCAGCCACAGTTGGAAATGGAGCCTACCATTCAGTGCATCTCCTCTCTGCCCTCGCCCCTTCACTCATGAGCCCATCCTCTTCTTCCATGCAGCATGTTTTATGGAGGGTAGGGAGCATCTTGTTGGGGAACAATTAAACATGTAGGCCCTAAACTGCATGAAGCACCTCAAAATGCAAAAGGCCAAATGACTGAGAAGGCTTTTTAATGATCTATAAGCTGGGGGCAAAACTTTAAGTGAAAAGTCCCCCCGAAAACCCATCTTTGGAAAAGAGCAGAATATGCTGACATTGGGGCATGTTGTGCTCCATAACTTTCCTACTCACATGAAAAAATAAAGGCTGTGGTGAGGGGCTCTACAAACCCCACATTACACAAAGGGTTACAAGAACATAAGAACGACCATACTGGGTCAGGCCAAAGGTCCATCTAGCCCAGTATCTTGTCTTCTGACAGTGGCCAATGCCATGTGCCCAGAGGGAATGAACAGAACAGGCAATCATCAAGTGATCCAGCCCCTGTTGCCCATTCCCAGCTTCTGGCAAACAGAGGCTAGGGACACCATCCCTGTCCATCTTGGCTAATAACCATTGATGTACCTATCCTCCATAAACTTATCTAGTTCTTTTTTGAACCCTGTTGTAGTCTTGGCCTTCACAACATGAAGGTTAAGGAGCTGCTCGGGGCTCAGGCAGCTCCACCCCACCCCACCTGCAAGGCATGCACAGGCTGGAGGAGTTGGTGAAAAGGGGAGCAGAGCAGCTCACTTGTGGGCAGACAACAGATGTTTAGGTCTCAGTGCCTGAGGAAAGGGCTGATTGAAGGCAGGAGCTACCCCAATAACCACTGCCTGAAGGCCCTCCCTTAGGGAAGGGAGGACCAAGTTCTGATGCGCCCAGAGAGGGAATTATTCCCCTCTCTTTCTTATCAGTTTATTTGTGTTAGTTCCCCTTGATTTTTGTTCATGGACTAGCATGGAAGGGGAGATACTTATAGTGACCTGGTTGGAGGGCCAAGTCACAGGAGGAGGTAGGTCACCACAGAGACACAACAGCCATTGGCAGGAGCCACCCAATGGGGAGAGAGGTGCTATGCTATGCCTGGCCATAAGGAGCTGCCAGTGCTGAGTGAGCCTGTTCAGGCATTCAGAGGTGACATGTAACTGTTGAGAGTGGAGGGGGGCACAATTTAAAGGTTCTGGGGTGGCACGTGACCACCCCACACATCGCCTCAGGATCTAGAACAGAGGTTTTCAAAATGAGGGGGGCGTGGAAGAACACTTGTGGGGGCCAGCAGCAATGCCAGGCAGCTTGGACTGGCCCCGCATGGTGTAGCTCGGGGAGGAAGTGCAACCTCCACCTCCTGAGTCACATCAGCAGGCCACCCAGCCTGTCTCAAAGGCCCAAGCACTCCCTCCCCGAGCACTGCTGCCTGGTGTCACCGCTCGCCCCACCTGAAGTTGTCTAAGACACAATGCTTTATGCTGATTGGAAGAAAGATCATGAATATGCAGCATGGAAAGATATTTTAAAAAGAAGTGAGCAAGGGCCCAAGTTGTATAATTCCTGTCCAGAGATTGAGATGATCATTGTTAAGTGGAGAAGAGCTTCCCGGTACCCTGGAATTTGGTGACTTGGGCCCCTATCTATTCTGTTTTAGCTGTTTTATAATAATTTCTGTATATATAAGAGAGAGAAGCGACAATGATTCTGTCTGGAAATGTATAAATAAAGGTGAAAAATTGAGGCACAAATCCTCCCAATTTAGGCTTAATCAGTTGCCCTCCTTACAATCTGGTATCGACACTTTCTCTCTGTATGACCCCACCATGACTCTTCCATGGACTGAGCCCTCTCTGTAGCATGATAGAGAACATAGTGGAACTTAATGTACACATGTGAACTTCAAAATGTGTTGGATGATTGACATCCACTTGAACAAAACATGTTTGCAGGATTGTGCTCTCTGTAATGACTGCAATTGCTTCTTTATGCAAATAGATCCCTAAGGGATTGTAATAGCTGGCTCATTTCAGGGCATGAACAGCACGGAGAAAGTTGGATAGTTTAGTGTTCCCAGGGGGATATTACTAGAAGTTATGGGGTGAAACTGAGGGGACAAACTTCAGGAAAATCAGAACGTATACTAACAATTGTGCCTATTAGCTGGTGAAAAGGCCACTGCTTGAGTCTCTTAAAATTTATACTGAAAAGAATATTCTGCTGAAACATTTCTGCACTGACAGGGAATTGGACTAGATGACCTAACAAATCTTTCCCATCTCTAATTTCTTTGAGTCCATGATCCTATTGTATTGGCCTTAGTGGTAAATTAGGAAATACGGTTTTAATTTATGTAGTGGTCCCTCATTATGCAGCTGTCAGGTATGGGCAGGGCCGGTGCAACCACTAGGCGAACTAGGCAGTGGCCTAGGACGGCAAGTGGTTGGGGGCACCCAGGGCTGTCCTTAGGCATAGGCAGCTGGGTAGGGCACCTGAAAATTTGGGGCACCACTGGGTCTTAGTGTCCACCCTACTGATTTTCCTATCCCTGTTCTGACCCTTCCTGCAGGCTCTGAGTCTTCCTGAGAAGGGGATCTAGTAGTTAAAAGAGAAAAAGTCTCCAGCCTGCCAGACCTATTAGCACAACACCGGAACTGTTAAAGAGCCATTCAAGGGGTAATGAAGACATTTAACAGGCATTTGCCAACCCCCAGATATCTACTGTCAGTTTCTGAATGTACTGACAAAAACAGTTGTGCATGACTGTAATATTTACTCAGAACATGTTAGTCTACAGGACCTTCGTTTAAAATTTGCTTTAAAAATATTTCATTAGTGAGTTGGTGAAGATTATAAAATCACATCTCTAAAAAATCCTTGCATAGATTTTTAGATGCACAATCATCTTTAGCCTTAAATGCTTGGATCTTCAGACATATGGTTTTTTAAATAAATTCTTCAAAAGACCACCATTATCTAAAATACAAATTTTAATTACTATAGTAAAAAAACTTACTTCCAAAGTCTTCCTGTCCTTTCTGTCCATCCATCTGTCCATCCATTTATCCCTTCACCCCCTCTCCCCCACCCCCACTGAAGGAAGCAACAGCCCTTTGCTTCCAGATAGCTGGACAACGAGTTTCCCTTTCTTTACTTCTGACTATCTGATGAACTAGTTTTAAGCAAAATCAGTACCTTAGTAAGATATAAAATCCTTTTGTTATGCCTAAAATCTTTGGAAACATATTTTTTAAAGTTGGTGAAATTTCATAAACATGTGTATTGTTATGGAGATCACACACAGTAAATTAGTGTTCCCCTTTTCTAAAAGCAATGAAGATTGTTATGAACACACTAAACCTCTGTGACTGATTAATTTAAAATAATGTCTGTTTCAGTGAGTTAAATATGTAGTAATCTGGAATGAGTACATTTAAGAGTACATTTAAAATATAAAATCAGCTTAGAAATACTGATTAAGAAAATGTAAAACAGAGAAGAGCTGCATCATGTATTCCATAATATTTAATGTTGTATTCAGCAAGACAGCTGACTCACCCTTACTACAAAGTTTTTGCAAATAAATGTCTGACAAACTTCAAGGCATATCAAAAAACCTGTGACTGACATTTTTTATTCCCAAATTTAGTGCTTTTAATTAGGTACTTTCTGCATGTCCATTCTGCGTGAGGGAGAGGGTACAGGGGTCTCTGTGGGGAACTGTGACTCTCCGCCACCGTGAGGTGGGCCGGGCATCTTGTTGTTCTTTCTGCCTTGTCCTTCCACCCCCGCCTCCACCCCTGCCGGGCTGCAAGCTCAGGCTGCTGTCGGGCGTAGGGGCACCAGTTTAATAATACTGCATAGGGCCGCATAAATCCTAAGGACGGCCCTGGGGGTGCCAAAAAGTGGTGCCCTGGCTCGGCAGGGAGGAGCCGCCTTCGGGAGGCACCGGAGAGCCAGAGTGTCCTGCTTGCGGCGGCAGCAAGCCCTAGCCATGGAGGAGCCGGCGCGGCGCAGGGGGGCAGGAGCCCTGCAAAGGCAGCGGCGCCGCTAGCAGGGAGCAGCTGCGCCCCCCACCCCTCCTGCCCAGGCTGCGGCCTGGCGCCTCCCCAGGGGCTCCTGCAGGCTGTAGCAGATGCATGTGGGCAGAGGCCCCTGTGCGCCCCCCATCTTCCCCCTCGCCACGCTCGGGCTCTGCGGCTTCTGGGCATGTGAGGTACCGCCGGGGCGCGGGGCCCTGAGCCTGCTCCGAGAGGGACAGCGGCGGCAGCGGCTCACGCTCCCGAGAGGCACAGAGCCCGAGGAGGGAGCTGGGGGGGCGCACGGGGCCTCTGCCCACATGCATCTGCTGCAGGAGCCCCCAGGAGCCCCCAGAAGGCAGCTCCTCCCTGCTGAGCTGCTGAAGCGGCCCAAGTCCAGCAAGCCAGTGAGTGGACTCGGGGTGGGGGTCGCCGGGGTGGGGTGGGGAGGGCTTACGGGGGGGGGCAGTGCACCCTCCAGGGGAGTTCAGGGGGCGGGGAGGGGGGAACCTGGTCTGGGGAGCAGCCCCGGGGCATGGCTGGCCCCTGGGGTCTATAAAGGCTCGTTGGGATTTGCTCCTCAATGAACCAATGTTACCAGGGGGGAGGGGAGGGCGGGCGCAAGGTGGAAGTTTCGCCTAGGACACAAAATATCCTTGCACCGGCCCTGGGTATGGGGCTATCACTTATAGAGATCTAGTTCAGTGTTCCCTCTGTCTTCAAATTGCATCAATATCACAAGTGCAGTAAGTAACACATACTAGAAGGTGTGATGGGGTACACAAACCACACTAGCCAGGAAGGGGTTAATGTGCGCCTGTGTACCGCGTCAGTCCTTCCCTGCTACACCTGTGAGAAAGATCAAGCCTGGAGGGAGGAGTAAAAGGGGCAAAGCCCAGTTCACTGGTAGCTGGCTGGGGCCCAGTGGACAGCCAGCGAATGCCTGAAAGAAGGTGCACTGAGGCTAGGATCTTACTGGATGCTGAAACATTGCAGCTGGGAGTGAGCCCCTGGCATGATAAGGTAAATGGATGTTGTTCAAATAATTATTTCTTTCTGGGTTCAATCCTGCAGTCTTTCCTCATGCAAAATATCCATTCCTTTCTTAAATGTTTTGTATAAATAATGACTGCAGGATCAGTCCCTCTGGCCATAGGTTAGGTTTCAGATTGGCAACAGGGCACCTATGTTTTATCTGATGAGCCCAGTTTTCAAATATGGGGGGGAGGGGGCAGAGAAAGATGTCCAAACCCTGGTTTGGAATGTTGAAATTGGCCTTTATGCACGTAAATGCTCTTTATGTGACCAAGTTGGGTTTTAGGCACATAAAAATATAGAATTTAGATTACTTGGGAAGGCCCCTGTTTTAATTGTCCCCAAGGAATCTTTGTAAAACTGTCCATTTCTGATTGAGAGTGAGTGGCTTCTGCTATGGTTCCCTTTTCTCTCTCAAAGCTACATACAGTATATATAGAATTTTCCCCTCTTGCTTCTGAGTGGGAATGTTAAGACTTTTTTAATATTTATCCTTTCATAACCTCCACTCCCAGTAGCAGACAGCACTGAAATAAACAGAACACCTAGTTCAAAATCACTGTCTATAATAAAGTAAGGGGGGAGGGGGGCAGAATCCTCCTCTCATTTGGAAGCTTAGCCCTTAGTTTGGAGACTAACAAAACAAAATGTTTCTTATTAATTGCCAATATGTACTGGTCCTAAATAAACACGGAACTGTCCCCTCTTCAGCATCACATTTTATAGAATTTAAAAAGGCACCACTTAGAGTCTCACAATGAGTCATACTGATATGCAATAAATTATTTTAATCCCATTAGTATGAAAATACTAACAATAAGGCTTTGTGAATTATGCCAATATGTGCAAGAAACACAAGAGGAGCTGGCTCTGAGAGCAACAGAGTGCTATAGGAAGAACACAATATTTTATTTGTCTTGCACAACATGTCTTGAGTCTGCTGAAGCAGAGGAAGCTAGGAGGAAGAAGTGACAGATTTTTTTTTGCTGATGACCTAAAGAAAGAGGGAAGGGTCATGCATAACATAATGGCAGCAGTGGCAGACAAATCTCTCAGATAGGTGGTCTGGCAACTTCTTTAGGTCGACTTCCAAATGGCAAGAGAAGCAACCGCAAAATGCTTTCATGCCTGACCAAAAATAAGAAACAAACCTCACTGACAAGTATTTTCCTGCGCTAAGATGAATAATACAATGTCATTCACAGCCTGACCAATTTAGGATTAAGCTGTGTGAAATGTTTACCTGGGTTCAGATTTAAAATGTGTCTGTAAACCAACAGGGGTTTGCTCAATTTTTTATTTCCATAAACTGTTCATAGAAGCTTCTAGCAAATACTTTTTGCTTTACGCATACAGGTAACTCAGGAAAATGAACCTTCCCATGCTAGTTGTTCTCCTAGGCTTAGGCAGAGACCATCAAACTGGGACTCCCACACATAAGTGCTGGAACTCAGGGTGCTGCCTCACCCGCTAGCTTGAAGTGCTTTCCATCATATACAGGGTTTACAGTTTGGTTCAATGGCTCTCAGCACCTCCACTACACAAATTGTTCCAGCACCGCTGCTCCCACAGGCTGGCAGGGGAACCAGTAATATTCTCCTCCCTCCACTGTGATGTAGCAGGCAGCCAACAGGGACGGGACAACAGCTGTGCTGATTGCTCCTGATTTCTAGCCAAGATGTTCCAAGGTTGGCAGGGGAAGTGGTTCCCCCTTTGCTCCTCTGCCATAGCAACAGGGCTAATTTGAACACTTCTGCAGCTCAAGTACCACAAGTCCAATTCATAATCAAATGAAAATTTTCTTCTTAAGACAGACTCTTCCAAGCCACAAACTAGACACCCTTGCACTATCCCAGTGCCTACAAATTTTATTGGGCTGCTGATCTGGTGTACTTCAAATTCAAAATTGATTTGCTGTGATTGCTCATGTGGAACAAGTTGCATGTTATCTTACTGTGCACCTGATTGTCTGAACCTATTCACAGACTTAGAAATGTAGGTGTGGAAAGGACCTAACTCTGTCATCTAGTCCAGTCCCCTGCACTGAGGACTAAGGGTATGTCTACACTACCCGCCGGATTGGTGGGCAGCGATCGATTCAGCAGGGATCGATTTATCGCTTCTAGTCTGAACGCGATAAATCGACCCCCTAGCCCTCTCCCGTCAATGCCTGTACTCCAGCACTGCGAGAGGCACAGGCAGAGTCAACGGGGAAGCGGCAGCAGTCGACTCACCGTGGCGAAGACAGCACGGTAAGTCAATCTAAGTAAGTCAACTTCAGCTACGTTATTCACGTAGCTGAAGTTGCGTAACTTAGATCGATTCCCCCCTCCCCAGTGTAGACCAGGGCTAAGTATTATCTAGATCAATTTTGACAGGTGTTTGTCTAACCTGTTCTTAAAAACCTTCAGTGATGGAGATTTCACACCCTCTCTAGGTAATTTGTTCCAGTACCTTTACAATTAAGAAGTTTTGTCTAATGTCTAACCTAAATCTCTGTTGCTACAATGTAAGCCAATTACTTCTTGTCCTATCCTCCGTGGATAAGGAGAACAGTTTATCACCCTCTTCTTTATAATAACATTGTATGTACTTGAAGACTTATTGTGTCCCCTCTGTCTTCTCAGCCTAAACAAACCCAGGTTTTTTAATCTGTCCTCATAGGTTGTGTTTTCTGTACCTTTGTTATTTTTGTTGCTCTCCTCTGGACTGTCTTCAATTTGTCCATCTCTTTTCCCAAAGTGTGGTGCACAAAACTGGACATAATACTGCACTTGAGGTCTTATCAGTGCTGAATAGAGTGGAAGAATTACTTTTCGTGTCTTGCTTACACCATCCCTGCTAATACCTCACAGAACAATTTTGTCCTTTTTTTTTTTTTTTTTTTATAATTTTTTATTTTTTTTTTTTTTTTTTTTTTTGTTATTATTATTTTTCCTGTTTTTTTTTTTCCTTTCTTTTTTATTCCTCCCAGAAATATTTTTTCTTTTTTTTTTTTTTTTTGCAACAATATTACATTGTTGACTCATATTTGGTTTATGATCTACTATAACCCCCACATCCTTTTCTGCAGTATTCTTAGGCATTCATTTCTTATTTTGTATTTGTTCAACTGATTATTCCTTCCTAAATGGAGTACTTTGCATTTGTCCTTACTGAATTTTGTTCTATTTATTTCAGACCATTTCTCCAGTTTGTCAAGATCATTCTGAATTCTAATTCTGTCTTTGGATTTGTCAGGCTTGCAACCCCTCCCAGCTTGGTATCATCCACAAACTTTATAAATGTACTCTCTATGCCATTATGCAATCATTTATGAAGATATTGAATAGAACCAGACTCAGGTGAGATCCCTGCAGAACCCCACTCAATATACCCTTCCAGCTTGATTGTGAATCACTGAAAACTGAGTACACTTTTCCAACCAGTTGTGCACCTGCCTTCTAGTAGCTTTGTCTAGCTTATCTGTCTCTGGTTTATTTATGAGGCGATCATGTGAGAAAGAATCAAAAGCCTTACTAAAGTCAAGATATATCACATCTACTGCTTCCCTCTATTCACAAGGCTTGTTACCCTGTCAAAGAATGATAGTAGGTTGGCTTGATTTGTTCTGGACAAATCCATGTTGACTGTTACTTATCACCTTATTTTCTTCTAAGTGCTTACAGATTGATTATTTGCTCCATTATCCTTCCATATGTTTAAGGCAGGGCCACCCAGAGGATTCAGGGGGCCTGGGGCAAAGCGGGGGAGTGGACATAAAAAAAAGGCGCCACCCACTGCGGCGCTTGTACTCACCGGGCAGCGCTCCGAGTCTGCGGCGGCGGCGGGTCCTTCAGTCGCTCCGCGTCTTTGGCAGCACTGAAGGACCCGCCGCCGAAATGCCGCTGAAGACCCGGAGCGACTGAAGGGCCCGCCGCTGCTGAAGTGCTGCCAAAGACCTGGACCGCCGCCGGGTGAGTAGCCAGGGAAGGGATTTTTGGCCAGGGCTCGCGGGGCCCCTGCAGGGCCTGGGGCAGATTGCCCCACTTGCCCGCCCCCCCGGGCGGCCCTGGTTTAAGGAAGTGCAGTTTAACAAAGCCATTTTCATTTGAATTCTCCGATGATATGGATATGTCAAGCTCTTTGATCTACCTGGAAATGTCATGGAAAAGAAAATCATTTTCTGCTAACATTTGTAGTAGCAACCTAGACTAAGTAATTGGGAGTTGTGTACAAATGTACATTCAAAAGGACTATTTTAAAAAATTAAAATCCTTTTTTAACCATCAATTTTTGCTAAAGGATTTTGAAGAAACTAAGAACATCTTAAAATCTTTTCCTTTCAGTTAAAAAAAAAAAAAACAGATTTTTTTCCTCCTTAAAAAAAAAAGAAGTCCTGTCTGTTTCTGTAGGTTCTTGTCTACGTTCTAGGTGTCTTAGTTCAAAGACCTCTCAGGTCTCAACTGATGATATCTTTGATTTCAGTATAATTAAACCAGGGGTGAATTTGGCCTATAATCTGTAGCGATGTGTGGGGAAAGGTGTTGGTTTCTGTGGGAGAGCTTTCCGTTAAAGTGTCTGGCTTTCTCATAAAGTCTTACATTATAATGCTGCTTTCATGCAGAAGATTCAAGCCCTGAAATGTTTTATTGGCAAGAGACCAATCACTTCACCTACTGCTGAAACACCGCTATCTCTGGGGAGAAACAACAGACACTTTGCATTAGTAACACTGCACAACAGTGTTTGGGAGGGGAAGTGAAGAATTACATATTCACTTTGAAATTTAGGAAAGATAGGCTAGCTCAGCAGAGGGTAAATATCCAGATTGGAATTTGACCAGGATAACAGGGCTAACCCTTGTATTATTGCCAAATGTGCCCTAGGATCTTTAATCATCACAGCAGCTTAACATGTCATTTAAAAGACAGCACCTCCAGAAGCTCAGTGCCCCCTACCATCATGTTGGATCATTACTCAGTTGGTTCATAGGGTAGACTGCCACCTACTGAGCTACCAACAGTAAGGTTTTGGTGTAACAATCACACAAGAAAATGCAGACTGAAACAGTTGGGAATTTTTTATAAGGAATTATGCAAGACAACGAGGAAAACTAAGGTGGAAAAAGCAGCTTCAGACAGAGGTTAAAAGAAAACTTGTGCACAGGATAGTGCTGCTGTGTTTAATCGCCAAAGATATATATTGATATTGTAATTTTAGCACAGATCTCCAGTGCAAGGTCTAAAAATACTGCTTGGGTAATGCACCTCCACTATGCCCTCTTCTGTGTCTGTTAGGAACCGTTTTGCCCTTCATTTTGTGCAGTTGGGACACCCATTGGCTCTCCAGAATCTAAGCTTGAAACTGAAATCGGACAAGATGCCCAATATGAAATAAGCTTCCTGAGAATATTTTATATGTCCTCTCAGTTTACTCTGATGCCTGCAGGTAAGTACCACCCTTTCAAGGTACAAGCAGTGCTTGTGCTCCCTGATAGACTAAGCCTCATCAGGATGCAAGAGGATGGGGTCTGATGAAGAGCCATTGTGCCCTCCTCCCCTCTCTTGTACACTTGTGCCAGCCCAGCCACAATCAAGACCCAAGTGTCAGAAGGAATTATTTACACAAGTGTATTATATTAGAAATATCAAGATGAAATTAAGAGAAGGAAATTTTAGGATGACCTAATAATGATTTTCTATCTCTAAAAAACAACAGAGTCCTGTGGCACCTTTAAGACTAACAGATGTATTGGAGCATAAGCTTTCTGTAATATGTTGCTTTCACAGTACAGAGCTGTGAACTGGTCTAAAGCCAGGTTTATAGCAATCTAAAATATTCTGAGAATTTAACCATTCCATATTTTGTTTTGGAACTAACTTCCCCCATGGTTGAGAGATGGTAGAAAGAAATGCATGTGGTCACGGGAAATGCAGTGTTCCGTAAACTTTCCTAATGTCTTTGTCACTGGGTTTATAAACAAACTAAACTTGGATGGAGGCCTGACAGTGCGGTCAGAGAATAATGATGAGGGAATGAGTAAGGGATAAAATATTACAAGATAAAGTCAGACCAAGTATAAGTGGGCAGAACTTCATTGACTTAAGTGGAGTTGCATTTCTTGTACTGGGGTTGAATGTGACTCCAAGAATAAAACTTCTTTCAAATCTTTCCACTGACATTATCTGAAGATTATGAAAAATTAACATTGTAAAAATAGTCCCCCAATGGCATTACCTCAGGTCCATTGAAATCACTGTAACATCATGGAACTGTTGTAGTTTTGACTGAAATATGTTGTCAGCTTTGTTCATAGTGTAGTATAAAAAGTAATGAAAGGTGCAGAAGCCACTTCTCAACATTAAATAATTTAGAAAGATTAAAAATGTACAAATCATAAAACAGAGAAATATCTGGGTCAAAAATGTATTGCTACTTTTTAACATTCCTCCCAATGAACCCACCAGCTATCTCAGGAGGATTGTAGATCGACAATAGAAAGAGCAGTGCCCAACCTTCCTGAGTTAGGGTTACTGATGTGGCGCTGAGAATAGAGGAGGGATCCAGAAGGGCTAAGGTATTGGTCCCATGTTCAGTATGTTGTGAGCCTTATCCTTCATTCCTTTTGCACTCAGAATGTCTATTGAAGTCACAAGGGTTGTAATCCTGTATTAGTTGCTTAGCAAATCAGCTTTCAGATACAGCAGAAATGCTGATGTTATGTTCCTCTGCTAATTGAGGGAATGTATGTGCTTTTCATGGATGGGTTCTTGAATATGCCAGTGGTTATCTAAATGTGACCCCTAGTGTTCAACTGGGGTGGCAATAACTTACAGAAATATATGCCTCTGTAGATTTCTCTTCAGAAAAAGGACATCTTTTCTGGTTAGACCAATATCCTATAAAATATTCTGTTAATTCCTGTTTGTTTGCACAGAAACAGTAATACTAAATTGTTCTTGTTTTTAGAGGGGAAAGTACTGACTACCTACAGTATACAGGTTATAAATATCACACTGACAACCTACAGTGTATAGAATATCACTATCATTTCAGGATTTTACAGATTATCAGTACAGTCAGTATATGGTCTACATTGTGAAATTTTGCTTCAACTAACAGTACTGTTCCATCTCACAAAAATATAGTTAAACAATAAAATTGTCATATTCACAAGAGTATCAGAAAAAAAAAGCAAAATTCTACAGAGCTTTAGGATGAAAATCCATTGATGATGACATTATGATTCAGTGGTTAAAGCAAGGAACTGGGAGCCAGAACTCCTGTGTTTTGTTCCTGATTCTTCCATTAGTTTGCTGTGTGTCTTTGGACTCACCGCCTAACTACTCTCTTCCTCAGTCTCCCCATTTGTAAAACGCAAATGGTATCTTTTTCACACAAGTATTATGAGGCTTAATGTTTACAAAGGTGTATGAAAGCTTGGATGAAAGGTGCTAATACAAATGAAAAGTACTATTAGTTACATCCTATCATTGTTAAACTACAGAAAAGAGCAGTTAGGGGATTTACATAGGTTAATAAGAAGGATGGGCATAGTTAGCCAAGGAAAGTGCACTTCAGAATTACAGCTCAATGTGTTCGTCACCTGTAATATTGTCATTATTATTTATCCATTCAAAAATAGTGATCATGTTACAATATGGACCAAATCATGGTCATTGATCTCTTGAGAATATTACTGGGTGGCAATTAAATATCAAAGTCAAACAGTTTAACTTTCAATAACTGATAGTAGCAAGGTGGTTTGAAAATTAGTTTTATGCCGTTCAAATTAAAGGATGGCAGATGAACCAATGATTTCCATCAAGTGACATGTCTGGCATGTTGTAACAGGGTGGCCTTCACCTTTTTAGGCCAAGAATTCAGGGGCTGGCCAGCCCAGTTTAATCAGCCCTGACTGGCCACTAGTGCTGCGTATAGGACTTAAAAAAGAGAGGAAACCCACCAGTTTGGGCCTGGCTGTGGAGAGCAGTTGAGCTGGCTTATGACTACAAAGCTGAGCCAAAGGAGTAGAGCAACTTCAGTAGGCCCCTGGAACAAGTGGCCAGGATCCAGGTAGGCAGCCCTATGACCAATGTTCTGTAAGGACCCGGGAGCTGAAGAGGGACGAGAGGCTCAAGCTCAGAGAGGGACAGAGGATGCTTCAGTAGTGCTTGGCTTGTTTGTAGCTCTGAGCTCTACTGAGGGGCCCAAGGAAACGCCCTAGGACTTGCTACTCTGGAGAAGAGTGATTTTTTTTTTTTTTTTTAATTTTTTGTTTGAGTTCTGTGGTTATTTGGCAGGACTTTGCTGCTGGCCCAGGGGGAGCTGTGCAAAGAGATGTTAGAGGCCAGCTGGGAGAAGCCACCTTAGGGTCTGTCCAAATACAGCTACATTTGCTTACCCTGGAAGGGAGACTGAATTTTTAAGTGACCTGGCCAGAGGGCTAGACCACAGAAAACCCAGCCAGAGGTGACCAACCAGGATGCAGTGACCAAAGGGAAGGCCCAGCAATCCTGCACCCAGTCATAAGGGCATGCTGGCTGGTGAGTCATTTCTGTGTACATGGGCCTCACGTGGGCAGGACCCTATTGTAAAAACGCCTAATTAAGTTTCTCTTCGCTTCCTGATTTGTTTGCGTTCTAGGCACACAAGCCTTTCACAGAACAGACTACTTTAGCATATTATTCAGAATAGTTTCAAAGGAATCTTTACTCTGCTCCCATTCAAATGGTTCAAGCATTAGGGCATGCCCTTGATGCACTTCACAGTACACCCAAAAGCCTCATGAGATGGCTTGAAAAGTGCTGTCACTAGAAAAAATTCTGCTATTTCAGCTTTGTCCATAGATGTTAAATCATAGATGATGTCTATAAAATTGTTATATAAACTGATTTGGTCTTCTTTGAGTGTCAGTGAGGATCCACTGCAGGTGTGAATGCACAAGGGATTGGATTTTTTTTTTAATAGCAGTCTGTCAGGACCATGGATGTACCCAGTGTCACCTAATACACCCATGCCAGGGTATAAAGAGTGGAGTGGCTGCAACTCTAGTTCCTTCTTACCTGGCAACAAGATTCATCCTTGTCTGACCTGCTACTTTCCTCTAGCTTCAAACTCCCCTTCTTAACTTGTTTGTGAAGAAAATGCTTCTTCAGCCTCCTTAACTTCATAGTTCTTTAAAGTAGATGTTCCACTCCCCACAAAAAGGAAATGAGGATACATCCCCCTGAATAGTGAGGCAAGGTGCTTTGTGCCAACCACTATGGCAGACTCTGAACCTTCAAGGTTTCAGCCCTGCCTGACCAGTGACTGACTCATCTCCCTGACTGATGGGCATAGCCAATGCCTATTCTGCCTGGGGGAAAGTCACATCCTGGGCAAGTGTACAGTGTGCAAATCTTGAGGAATACTACTCCTCATCACCATCTCTTCACTATGTGTTCTTCCCCAACATCGAGAAAAGATGCTTCTCCATTACTCTTTGAGAATGGTGCTAAGGCTGTTGCAGGCAACCCTTCTCACAGGCCATGAACCCAGCACAAGCCCAAATGGCATTAGGCTGAACAGCCACAACTGAGCCAGTACCCAGTCAACATTCCACCCTGGCCTTACTGGCCCTGTTGTGGACAATCATCTCACGTCTCCTGTTGCAATCTCCTTCCTACCTCTAATAAAGGGATCAACATCATCACCTAATAAGGCAGTTCAATCTGCCCTGACCAATGATGACTCTAAGGCTTTTCAGGATCTACAAGTTCATCTAGAAGAGACTGTCGACATTGAAGGGATGGTCACACAGGAGAGATCCCATAAAATTCCACATCCCCCACAATAGACTTTTATGCCAAGAACAATGCAAAATGTCCTTGTAACAGGGTGGACTGGCCCGTTAAGTCTAAGAGGGGGCCAGATGACCCTGTTCCAGGAATGTTGCTGTGAGCACAGGCTTAGGAACTGGTCGGAACTAAAAGAAAGGGGGAGGTCCTTGTCAGGAGTGAGATCCTTCAACAGAACCCGAGGCCTAGATAGCCCAGCATCCAGGCAGATTAATGAGCTCAGCGGGGTTGCAGTAGGAGAACCTGATTGGCTGAAGGGAGCTAGCAGGTCTGCTTTTAACTGCAGCAGCAGCAGGTTGCTGGCTGCTCGGTGCTTGTGCCCATAGTAGTAATCACTTCTGTTACCTGCCTTGCTCCAGCCTTATTCCTGTCCTCCTCCAGCCCTGCTTGTTCCTGTTGCTGGCTCTGACCCACAGCTTGACTCCCAGTTCCTGACTCTGGCCACTAGGCCTGACTGCCCATGCCCTGGTTGTGACAGTCCTGGGGAGCTAGCAATGGGATGGGAAGATCCCAGACACCTGGCAAAGAATTCTCTGTAGTAACTCAGAGCCTTTTCCATCTAGTGTCCCACCACCGGCCATTGGGGATATTTGCTACTAGCAGTCACAGATTGGCTACGTGCCCTAGTAGGCAGTTTCATCTTGCCATCCCCTCCATAAACCTATCAAATTCAGTCTTGATGCCAATTAGGTTTTTTGCCCACACTGCTCCCCTTGGAAGGCTATTCCAGAACTTCACTCCTCTGATGGTTAGAAACTTTTGTCTAATTTCAAGCCTAAACTTGGTGGTGGTCAGTTTATTTCCATTTGTTCTCGAGTCCACATTAGCCCTTAACTTAAATAACTCCCCTCCCTGGTATTTAACCCTGTGATGTATTTATATGGAGAAATCATATCTCCCCTCAGCCTTTGTTTTGTTAGCCTAAACAAGCCAAGCTATTTGAGTCTCCTTTCATAAGGTAGGTTTTTCTTCCTCTGATCATCCTAGTAGCCATTCTCTGCACCTGTTCCAATTTGAATTAATCTTTCTTAAATATGGGGGACCAGAACTGCACACACTATTCCAGATGAGATTTCACCAGTGCCTTGTATAATGGTACTAATACTTCCCTATCTTTACTGGAAATACCTCTCTTGATGCATCCTAAGACCCATTAGACTTTTTCATGGCCACATCACATTGGCAGCTCATAGTCCTCCCGTGATCAACCAATACACCCAGGTCTTTCTTTTCCTCTATCACTTCCAACTCATAAGTCCCCAGTTTATAACAAATTCTTGTTGTTGGTTCCTAAGTGCATGACTTTGCACTATTAAGTTCCATCCCATTTCTATTACTCCAGTTTTCAAGGTTGTCCAGATCTTCTTGTATGATATTGTGGTCCTCCTCCATATTGGCACTACCTCCCGACTTTGTGTCATCTACAAATTTCATTAGCCCACTCCAACTTTTTGTGGCAAAGTCATTAATAAAAAATGTTAAATAAAACTGGTCCCAAGACTGATCCCTGAGGAACTCCACTAGTAATCTCCGTCCAGCCTGAGAGTTCATCTTTCAGCATGACCCATTGTAGTCTCCCCTTTAACCAGTTCCTTATCCGCCGTTCAGTTCTCATATTAATCCCCATCTTCTCCAATTTAACTAATAATTTCCCATGTTGAACTATATAAAATGACTTACTGAAATTCAGGTAGATTAGATCAATTGCATTTCATTTGTCTAAAAATCAGTTATCTTCTCAAAGAAGGAGATTAGGTTGGTCTAGCTTGATCTACCTTTTGTAAAACCATGTTGTATTTTATCCCAATTACCATTTACCTCTATGTCCTTAACTACTTTCTCTTTCAAAATTTGCTCCAAGACCTTGCACACAATTGAGGTCAGACTAACAGGCCTGTAGTTTCTTGGATTACTTTTCCCCTTTCTGAAAAATAGGTACTATATTAGCAATTCTCCAGTCCTAGGGTATGGCCCCAGAGTTTACAGATCCATTAAAAATCCCTGCTCTTGGGCTTGCAATTTCAGGTGCCAGTTCCTTTAAGATTCTTGGTCATGCTGGTGGGGGCAGGTCCACAGTGTTCCCAGAAGAATGTCCAGTATTCTGGGAATGCAGCTGCTCTGTTCTGTATTTCCTTTCACAGGGCACATGTGGCCCCAACAGCTAAAATCTGACTGCACATTTATGAGATGCATGCCCACCTATAGTGGGATCCACACTGACAATATCTTGAAAAAAGAGTTACCATTGAAGAATATGAGACCTTTTTGTGGTCCCCTGGATCACTTCAGTTGGTATATAGGGAGCCTTTAATCTGTAATATCTGTAATTAGCAAAGTAAATCCTCCTGATTCTTTTAAACTGTTAGACCCCAATCCTGCAAGTGTTTAAGCATATGAGTAGCCCCATTAATTACGGTGGGACTGCTTGTTATTTAAAAGTTAAGTATGTACATAAGTGTTTGCAGGATTGGGCCTTAGGCAGTTTTTAATCAAGGTGTGCATATACAGAGTATTTTATATTTAAAATGCATGTAAAATTAGTAGGGGCCTTTCTCAGTTAAAAACTGAGTTTATTTAAGTGAACAAGGGTGGCAGAATCTCCCCCAAATGTATAATCTCTCAGGGCTCTGATTCTACTCTCACTACTTTCACACCAATGCAATACTGCTCCATATTCACAGAAGTATTAATAAAAATAAAGGACAATTGAGCATAAAATCTAAAAGCTCTAAGACAGTGTTCTAAACCAGGGGTACATGTACCCCTGGGGGTGTACACAGATCTTCCAGGGGGTATATCAACTTATCTAAATAATTGCCTAGTTTTACAGTAGACTACATAAAAAACAATAGTGAAGTCAGTACAAATTAAAATTTCATACAATGACCTGTTTATACTGCTCTATATACTATACACTGAAATGCAAGTACAGTATTTATATTCCAATTGATTCATTTTCTATTTATATAGTAAAAATGAGAAAGTAAGCAATTTTTCAGTAATAATGGCTGTGACACTTTTTGTATTTTTATATCTGATTTTGTAAGCAAGTAGTTTTTAAGTGAGGTGAAACCTGGGGGTATACATGAGAAATCAGACTCCTGAAAGGGGCATAGTAGTCTGGAAAGATTGAGAGCCACTGCTCTAGGATCAGACATTGGCACAGCTTAAAGTCTTTTAGGGAAACCAATCAACTCATAAAGTGATTCAGTAGTCTGCAGAACTTGAACTCTGACATTAATGGTAAAACTTCCATTGACTCCAGAGGGAACAAGAATAGGCCCGTCTCCTCTATTGCTTTGGACAAAGATGATAGACATTAAAAGCAGCAGCAATGTCACATGGAGGAATTTTGCAGAACAGCTGTGTTCACACTGCCTGCTGGCCTGCTAGCAGTGTTTGCATACAAACTGTCCCCGACTGCTGTGGAAAAACTTCACAGCCCTTTCTTTCTCCTTCTCTCCTCTGCCTCCTTTTTCCCAAATGTTGAATGTGCCTTGACCATGTGGTTCTGGATGCTGGGAGAGTGAGTATTCCCCTTTGTCCTGCTGTTCTGCAACATAAGACTATTAAGTTCTGTGAACTTAAAGGCTTCTAAAAGCCAGCTTCCGCTGTCACTGATTGTTCTCATTTAAGCACTGAGCTATTGTATTACACGCACAGACTTTACTCTCTGAGTATCTACAGTGGTTGTTATACCCTCTTCTGCAGGTTCCCAACCTAAGACTTTTTTTAATTAACATTTCTGGTTTCATAACTTTGCCACTCTGCTATCACATAAAGGGTATGTCTGCATAGCAGTTGGGAGGTGTGATTCCCAGCATGGGTAGCATGGACTCAAACTGACTTTGCTCAGGCTAGCATACTAAAATTAGCACTGTGGATTTCTGTGGCACACCCGGAGGCTTTGGCTCTCCACCCAAGCTCAGGCTCAAGGGGTCAGGTGGACTACAACTCGGGTGGCTAGCCTGAGCCACTGCTCATGCTGCAACATCCATATTGCTATTTTTAGCATGTTAGTCCAACAGAGGTAGTGCGGGTCTGTCTACCCAGGCTCAGAGTGATGCCTCTCAGCTGCACTGTAGACATACCTGTAGAGATTGGGAGACTTTAAAAGACACAAAGGGCACTTAATTGAACCTTATTAAAGGGGATGTGGAATTTGGTTAATGTGTTGGCTCCTTTTTGCCCTGGGCTGTTAAAGTGAACCTATGGCAGCTCCATGTGAGGATGTTAAGGTGGGGCACACCAGGAGTGCTAGACTGGTCCACAAGCAGGTGTGGAGGGACTGCCCATACCTTTACACTGGGATGCCCATAATGTTCCTTTAATATAAAGAAAAGGTTTGATTTATAAAATTAGGGCTGGAACCTACAATCCCATATGCATGTGAACAGATTCTCCTAGAATTCTCCAGGTGCATGGAGGGAGCTGGCAAGCGGTTCTCACAGTGATCCCACACTGTCTTACGTATACCAGACACTATCATGGAACCTGCTAAAAATCCTTGTGAAGAAGGACCTCAAGGGAGAAAAACCTAACAGGGGTTCACCTCAGCTTTGTTTCCAGAACATTTGCCACCTTCCCTTCTTCAGCACCTTGGGAGCGATCTGGAAAAGCTCTCTAAGTAATCTCATGGGAGTTCTCCTCCCTTTGGAACCTGCATGGGTTTTTTTTCCCTATGGGAGTGACAACACCCATCTGCCCTTGAATAAAGATTTCAGGATTTGGCCCATATATCTCTTCAGTTTTCTTTTTATATTTTTCATTGCTAAAATCAAATGTCCAGTAATGAAGTGTGGAAAACAAGGTGGTTAGAATAAGCAACTTAGAGTCAGGACTCCTGGGCTCTATTCCCAGCTCTGCAACTGATTCATCTTGGGCAAGTCACATAACCTCTGTGCTTCTTTAGAGCAGGAATAATAATTACCTACCTCAGAGGTGCTATCAGACTTAACTTATTTATGTTCATAAAACCCTTCAAGATCCTCAGATGGAAAGCTGATACAAGTGCAAAGTATTAGTTATGTTGTATCTACAGTTGTAATTAATAATTAGTAGAGAGCCAAAAAGGATTGCAAAGCAGACTTTAATGTTAAGTTTCTATTATGTTAATGATACAGCAAAGTAAGATCATTTAAAAAAAATATAATTTCAAGGTTGGCCATGTTCCTTTCACACAAAGAAAAGGGGCGCGTTCACCTGCACATCTACCAATGTGATATATGCCATCTTGTGCCAGCAATGCCCCTCTACCACGTACATTTGGCCAAACTGGACAGTCTCTATGTAAAAGAATAAATGGACACAAATCTGACATCAGGAATCATAACATTCAAAAACCAGTAGGAGAACACTTCAACCTCTCTGGTCACTCAGTAACAGACTTAAAGGTGACAATTTTGCAACAGAAAAGCTTCAAAAACAAACTCCAACGAGAAACTTCTGAACTGGAATTAATTTGCAAACTAGATACCATTAACTTGGGCTTGAATAGAGACTGGTAGTGGCTGGGTCATTACACAAATTGAATCTATTTCCCCATGTTAAGTATCCTCACACCTTGTCAACTGTCTGAAATGGGCCATCTTGATTATCACTACAAAAGTTTTTTTTCTCTCCTGCTGATAATAGCTCATCTTAATTAATTAGCCTCTTAGAGTTGGTATGTCAACTTCACCTCTTCATGTTCTCTGTATGTGTATATATATCTTCTTACTATATGTTCCATTCTATGCATCTGATGAAGTGGGCTGTAGCCCATGAAGGCTTATGCTCAAATAAATCTGTTAGTCTCCCTAAGGTGCCACAAGTACTCATGTTCTTTTTAAAGAAAAGAAGGTTTGATTTATAAAAATAGGGCTGGATCCTGTAATCCCATACACATGTGAACAGACTCAATGTGCTTATCCTAAGCAGTTAGCAGAGTTACTCAGAGAGTAAGGGATTGTAGGTACAGACCCTTAAAAATCACTCCTAGTAATAGCCCCTGGGTGGCATGTGTTTCAGCCAAGTACTTTAATTTCAATACCTCATTGGCTACTCTCCAATGTATGCGTAGTTTTTTTTTAATCTATACTCCACTTTTATTTCAGTAGCAAGGAGCTGGCATGGGGCAGTGCAGTTGTACTTTTCCTTTTGTTTTTGTGAGATCTAAAGATAATAAATGAGGCCTTTTTGAGAAGGAGGCTTTCCTTTTTTTTGCTGGGGAGGTGTTTCTCCTGGTTTGTGGTGGAGATCTAGAACTGGTGGCCTCATACCACTGGACTTGAGAACTATGTTTGGAATTTTATGCCTTTATCTAAGGGAGACTTCCATGTAAGCCATCTAGCAAGACTTTTATGCAGATTGAGGGCTAAGCTTTCAAATATTATCACTGGATTGGCAAAATATGTGTGTCTGCGAAATTGTGCACACAGCTGGTGCTTGTGCATGGAAGTATCTGTTTAGAAGCAAATGTGTGATTATTGTGCATCATTACCTGTTTGCATACATATGTGCTGAGGGTTTGGCCATCAGTCCTTCAATACACAGAATTTTAATGGACTATATTGCATTTGGTGGCAGAAGGCAAATTAGGGTTGCCAACTTTCTAACAGCACAAAACCGAGCACCCTAGCCCTGCCCCTTCTCTGAGGCCCCGCCCCCACTCACTCCATTCCCCCTCCCTTCATGGCTCGCTCTCCCCCACTCTCACTCACTTTCACTTGGCTGGGGGGTTGGGGTGCAGGAGGGAGTGCAGGATCTGGGAAGGAGTTTGGGTGCAGGAGGGGGCTCAGGGCTGTGGCAAGGTGTACGGGCTCCGGCCGGGTGGTGCTTACCTCAGGAGGCTCCGTTTGGCGGTGCAGCGGGGCTAAGGCAGGCTCCCTGCCCGTGCTGGCTCCGCGCGGTGCCCCAGAAGCGGCCGGCATGTCTGGCTCCTAGGCATATGGGGGACCAGGGAGGCTTCTTCTGCTCAGAGTCTCCAACTGCAAACCCTATCCTATCCACTGTTGCACATGGGCAGTGTCACTGTGGCCTGCGGTGCTGGGTCCCCGCAGGGGGTGCTGGGTCCCGGCAGGGGGTGCTGTGCAGCACTGGCCCCCTCTCTCCAAGTTCCTCTTGACCAGGGCGCCCGCCCTTCATTCTTTGCAGCCAGAAGTAGTGTCCTGGCTGGGGGTAGAAGACAGAGGCAGCGGTTCTGCTGGAGGATGAGTGTCTGGGAGGGGGCTGCCGGGTCCATGCTGCCTAGGAGCCAGACCTGCCAGCCGCTTCTGCGGCACCGTGTGCAGCCAGCGCAGACAGGGAGCCTGCCTCAGTGCCACAGCGCTGCCGACCAGACTTTTAATGGTTCGGTTGGCGGTGCTGACTGGAGCCACCAGGGTCCCTTTTTGACCAGGCGTTCTGGTCGAAAAACGGACACCTGGTCACCCTAAAATGCAATGCATTCCTCATGCAATTGCTAAGGGTCAGGTCTACACTACAGACTACTGCCAGCACAGCTCTGTTGGTTAGCAGTGTGAAGAGGTGTGATCCTTGACTTATCTTACATGCCAGCAAATCCCCTAGTGTAGATTTTTGCCAGTATAGCTTATTTCATTCAGGAGGCCAGAATAAGCCATGCCAGCAAAAGCACAGTTTTGCTGGTACAATTGCATCCACTCTAGTGCACTTTACTGTTATAGAATATCAGTATAGCTATACCAGCAAAACACTCCTAGTGCAGAGCTGATCTAACTTTTGGAGTAATTAGTGATGCTGGATAATGGGTACACATAAGGCACTCCAACATCTGCACACACAAATATTTTCAACAGACAAATCAAATTTCTACCTCCTTCAAGAGGTGTGTGCATTCAAATAATTGTTTTTAAAATATGGCAAAATATATTGTCCATACTTAATTAGACATCAGGATGGTTCCTGCAGTGCTACACCAGGCTTCAGATAACCTGTCTTCCCTTTCATTTGAAAGCTCAAGACCAAAACTGGCCACGTATAAATGATAACACTGCCCCCAATAGAGAAAGAGGCTAGTGTTCAAACTGGGTGTCCTGTTCTGGGTGCCAACATGGGTATACTGGTACCTAAATTCCAATTTGGGCTCTTAGGTGCCCACATTTGAAAATTGGGTCTGTAGTCAAATGTCAGTATTTCAGGACAGAGGCAGCAGCATCCACAAAGCACTTCATTTCATCCTCTTCGGAAGGAGATTCTGTAGTAAGCCCCTTTAAGTTAATGTCATATGCCAAGAAGTGACAGGATAAGAACAGAAAAGGGTAATAGTGCTAGCGGGAGTGTTCTACAGTGACTAATAACTTTTTCTGATGCTTTTTCTGATGCTTGGTCCTTGAAGGAGCTTTTTGCAGTTTTTATCACTATCCAAATGATCTCTGGCTTACAGAGTGAAACCTTATCTCCAGGGAATCTTTTGGCAACATTTTAGGTTGCCTTCATGCTGCAGTAGATAAATGACATCTTTGAATCAGGAAGCTAACCATGTAGCAAGGATGTACTCCTCTTTATGCAAGATTCCGCTTTTATCAATTATTAATATACTCTGCCTCTGATGCATAGAAACAATATCAGCAGGCACTTTAAAATGCTCTTGCATTGGCTTTTTTCCAGCATGCAAAATAGAATGTTGATCTGGCTGAGGAACAAGCATTATCCTAAGTACTTGTGTGGACTTCTTCAGAAGAGGACCGGTTTTCCATAAGATTTCACTTATTAGGTGTCAGATACAAGTATCGCCTTTCCTTCCTCGATATTTTGAAGTCACTATCTAGCTTTGCAAGTACTGTACTCAATGATATTTAGACATTTGATATATCTAAACTTCATTGATATTTCTTACAGTATAGTATCTTAGATAGTACCATAGCCCAGCAATGCTTTGCACTGTGTGTGTGACAGATTGAGAGGTGAGAAAGGTAAGCTGTGGTGCTATGTACCATTTTTCTCCAGTAATCAAAGAAGCAAACACCAGAAGGATCACCCCTGCTGTAATCGTAGCTTTATTTATGGTATATTATTCTGCCACTAGAATCTCTGTTGTACAAACAGAGGTGTGGTCGCTGCTGAACATTGGAGTCAAAGCTGGAATTTGAGCTGTGTGAAATCACTTTAGGTGAAAGTCTCTTTAAGACCGTGATTCCATATATTATGACTGATGGGATTCTAGTCCTGACCCTGCCTGCTATCCTAACTCAGTCACACTTGAGATCAACTGGTAAAATAATCTGATGTGTGTGCATGTATGTCTGAATTTTATATTATTTTAAAAAGCTTAAATTCCCAATTAAGCAAGCTGTTAAATATAGAGATGGGGGGAAATGAAGATCCAGTATTATGTTCTAAGCTCTGCCTGAGGAACCACTAAAAAGGGTTTTATTGCTGCCTTGCCCACAGACTATGACCTGATCACAAATAGTAGTGATAACAGGAAGTGTAGGCAGCTCGAGATGGAACAATCTGGCCAGCTAGCCACTGGCCAAGATCACCATGCTCCTTTCCTTCCTGAGTATGTAGGGTGTGGTCAAAGCAGCAGTAGGCAGAGGAGTGAGGGATGGATTTAGTCAAGCCACCCACTCTGGAGATATCTGCACTTTCTCCCTGAGATGGGGGAGTATAGGGTGGTTTCAGGAGCTGGAGCCACAGCCACAGGGAGTGGTGGGGCACCCAGGTCTGATGATTCCTAGAGCTGCCAGTTGCTGAATTAGTGAGATATAGGGAAAGTGAGTACAGGGAAACTTTTGGGAAATGGGGAGAGGAGGAAGGTGGGAATGGAAGAGTATGTGAGAACAGAGAGGGAGAAGTGAAGAGAAATAAAGGGAGAGAAGAGGAAAAAGAAATAGACTGAAGACACAATTAATGATGTTTAAAGCAAGAGAGGCTGAAATAGAAAAAGCTAGGAAAGACAGAACTTTAAGATCAGCGAGTGTAATGTTTTATTTTAATCTATATCTGTGCTGGTCTGTGTAGTTCATGGGCGTTTCCCAAGGATGAGATATACAGATCTTTAAAACAAATTTACTGATGGTATTAACCCTCACTGCTTCCTTGTGGACTAAGTGGTGGGGACACAAAGTATCTTTGCCTAAGGCACCAGCACATCTAAGGCCAGCCTTGCCTGGAGCTCAAACTTAATGGTGTACCTGTTCTGGAAGCTGTTGGTTTCTATCGTCTCTCTCCATTCCTTCTTTTACTTTTCCTCCCACTGTCCCCTGTTTCGCCATCTGTGCTTCTCCATAAGTGTCCTCCATAGCTCAGCATAGTTACTCTTTTAAAGGGGGGGGGGAGGACTTTTTAGGAGCAGATGTTCCCATTCCTTCTTCCTCTCTACTTTTTTCTGTACAAACAGCAGATTGCATTGCTTCTGACATGTCAATTTGATTTACAAAGGAAAAAGCAAATGTTTGTTTTTCTGTTCCTTCTCTCTGGCCTCTTATCCCTGGCATTCCAGCCAGATGATTACTGTAGGCCTTCCTTCTAAAGTCCCTGATTCCTTTTCAGTATAGTTATTTAACTTGGCTTTCTTTTTGAGCATCTGCTTTCTTTAATACTTAGCACTTACATAGCTTTCTAAAAACATCTAACTGGTCCTTAAATGCTGCTGTGAGGCAGATAAGTATTATCTCCATTTGTACAGCTGGGGAAACTGAGGAAGAGAGGCTACATGACTTGCCCAAGTTGAGAGAATCATTACCATAGCCAGGATTGGAACATGGAATTCCCAATCCTCTGTCCCATACTCAACCCACAGCTCTGTTTCTTACTACGACTGTCACCAACACCAGCGCTGTCAGCCTTCAGCTCCCGAATTTCCCCTTTGAGTAGCATACACATGTACATGATGGTGCCTAGGTATTATGGTAATGAATGAATGCTTTAAAAATTCCTCACAGCCCTGAGTATAGTGACCTTCCTTACTTAGCTAAAGAAGGCTACTGGGAATTGTGTGATTATGGGAGACTTTAATTTCCCAGATGTAGATTAGAGGACAAATACTACTAATGGTAGGATCCAGATATTCCTGGATTTAATAGACAGATTTCTTCACCAATAGTCACCAAACCAACAAGAGATGATGCCATTTTAGAATTAGTATTGTAAGTAGTGAGGACCTCATAGAAGAACTGGCTTTAGAGGACAATCTTGGTTCAAGTGATCATGAGTTTATTTTTCTATATTATTTAAATGGAATTAACAAAAATAGTTCTGCAACTAGGATCCTTGATTTCAAAAGGGCAAAGCTTTATTTCTAAGGGAATTAGTTAGGGAAGTGGACTGGACTGACGAACTCAAGGATCTGAATGTGGAAGAGGCTTAGAATTAGTTTCTGCAACTTTGATGTATAGTATCTGGAGCCTGAATCTCAAGCAAGGTGCGGGAAAAACTCGTAGGAAAGGGTTGCAGACCAAACAGCATGAACAAGCACCTCAGACGGGTTAAGAGAAAGCAGAAATCCTACAAGCAATGGAAGAAAGAATGGTCAGCAAGGAAAGCTACCTCTTGGAGGTCAAAAAGTGTAGAGATGAAGTAAAAACTACCACAACCCAAGCAGAGCTGGAACTTGCAAAAAAATTAAAGCCAACAGTAAAAGATTCTTTAGCTATATAACTAAAACAAAAACAAGGAAAGCAGTGGGACTGCTAAGCATTCAAGACAGGGTGGAGATTAAAGATAATCTAGGTATGACTCAATACCTAAATGAATACTTTGCCTCCCTTTTTAATAAGGGTAATGAGGAGCTTGGGGGCAATTGCAGGGTGGCTAGCAGGAATAAGGATATGGAAGTAGAAACTACCACATCCAAGGTGGAAACTGAATTCAAACAGCTTAATGGGATCAAACTGGGGGGCTGGATAATCTCCATCCAAGAATATTAAAGGAACGGTTACATGAGGCAATATGGGCAATCATAGCACGGACAAAGACAAGAGGGGAATATAGAGAGGAAATCTAATGAGCATCTTAGATATATGTATACTAATGCAAGAAGTATGGGGAATGAACAGGAAGAACTAGAAATGCTAGTGAATAATCACAGTTATGACATAAATGTCATCAGAGACTTGGTGGGATGATTCACATGACTGGAATATTGGTATAGAAGGGTACAGCTTGTTCAGAAAGGACAGAAAAGGAAAACGAGGGAGGGGGTATTTTCTATATCTTTGATATACAAGGCACTTGCACTGTGAGGTCATGATAGAAGTGAGAGGCAGACCTGTTGAAAGTCACTGTGTAAGGATAAAAGGGGTAAAAAGGTGATGTCCATGGCAGGGGTTTACTATAGACCAGTGGTTCTCAACCTTTCCAGACTATTGTACTCCTTTCAGGAGTCTGATTTGTCTTGCGCACCCCAAGTTTCACCTCATTTAAAAACTACTTGCTTACAAAATCAGATATAAAAATACAAAAGTGTCACAGCACACTATTACTGAAAAATTGCTTACTTTCTCATTTTGTCTCTTTGAAATTTTAGTTTGTACTGACTTTGCTAGTGCTTTTTATGTAGCCTGTTTTAAAACTAGGCAAATATCTAATAGAGTTGATGTAATCCCTGGAAGATCTCTGCATACCCTGAGGGGCACATGTACCCCTAGTTGAGAACCACTGCTATAGATCACCTAACCAGGAAGAAGAGGTGGAGGAGACTTTTTTTAAACAACTAACAAAATCAGCCAAAACACAGGACTTTGTGGTGATGCGGGAGTTCAACTACCCAGACATCGGTTGGGAAAATAATACAGCAGGACACAGATTATCCAACGAGCTCTTGGAATGCACTGGACACAACTTTGTATTACAGAAGATGGAGACAGCAACAAGCAAAGAGGCTGTTCTAGAATTTATTGTGACAAATTGGGAGGAACTGGTTGAGAATCTGAAAGTGGAAGGCAGTCTGGGTGAAAAGGGAACATGAAATGATCACTATTTTAATGAATGGTAGGAGGGAAAACAGCAAAATAAAGACAAAGGACTTCAAGAAGGCACACTTTAGCAAACTCAGAAAACTGATAGGTAAGATCCCATGGGAAGCAATTCTAAGGGGGGGAAACAGTTCAGGAGAGTTGGCAGTCTTTAACAGAGACATGAAGGGCACAAGAGCAAACTATCCCAATGCATAGGAAAGATAGGAAGTCTGTCAAGAGATAACCAGGAGATCTTCAACAACCTGAAACTCAGTCCTACAAAAAGTGGAAACTAGGTTAAATTACAAAGGATGAATATAAAAAAACAACACAAGCATGTAGGGACAAAATTAGAAAGACCAAGGCACAAAAGAAGATAAAACGAGCTAGAGACATAAAGGGTCACAAGAAAACACTTTAGAAATACATGAGAAGCAAGTGGAAGACCCAGAACAAGATAGGCCCATTACTCAACGAAGATGGAAAGACAACAATGGAAAACGCATCAATGGCTGACATGTTAAATGTCCCTCTTGTTTCTGCTTTCACCAAAAAGATTAGCATTGATCAACCAACTAACATAGTGAACATCAGTGCAAATGTGGTAGGAAATGAGGCTAACATAAAGAAAGAACAAGATAAGAGTTACTTAGTCAAGTTAGTTGTCTTCAGGTCTGCAGGGCCTGACGAATTACATCCTAAAATACTTAAGGATCTGGCTGAAGAGATCTCTGAGCCATTAGCAATGATCTTTGAGAACATATGGAGGATGGGAGCGATCCCAGAGGATTAAAAAAGGGCAATGATAGTACCTATCTATTAAAAGAGGAATGAGGACAACCCTGGGAATTATAGACCAGTAATCTTAACTTCAGTATATGGAAAGATAACGGAGCAAATAATCAAACAATTAATTTGTGAGCACCTAGAAGATAAAGTGCTAAGTAACAGTCAATGTGGATTTGTCAAGAACAAATCAGGTCAAACCAAGCTAATATCCTTCTTTGACAGGGTAATACGCCTTGTGGATGGGGGGGGAAGCAGTAGATGTGATATACCTCAACTTTAGTAAGGCTTTTAATACTCTCTCACAGGACCTACTCATAAGCAAACTAGGGAAATATAATCTAGATGAACCTACTATAAGATGGATGCACACCTGGATGGAAAAGTGTACTCAGACAGTAGTTATCAATGGTTCACAGTCAAGATGGAAGGGCATATTGAGTGTGACCCCAAAGCCATCCAGTTCTATTCAATATCTTCACAAATGATTTGTATAATAGAATGGAGAGTATAAAGTTTGTTGATGATACTGAGCTGGGAGAGGTTGCAAGCTCTTTGAAGGATAGGATTAGAATTCAAACTGATCTTGACAAACTGGAGAAATGATCTGAAATAAATAGGATGAAATTCAATAAGGACAAATACAAAGTACTACACTTAAGGAATAATCAGTTGGACATATACAAAATGGGAAAGGACTGCCTAGGAAGGAGTACTGCAGAAAAGGATATGGGGGTTATAGTGGATCCTAAACTAAATATGAGTCAACTATTTAAAAAAAGTGAACATTATTCTGGGATGTATTATCAAGAGTTTTGTAAGTAAGGTCTTGTATACACTGGCACTTTATAGTGCTGCAAATTTCTCACTGAGGGGTGTGAAAAAACACACCCCTGAGCGCTGCAAGTTTCAGCGTTGTAACGTGCCAGTATAGACAGTGCACCAGCACTGGTAGCTATGCCCCTCGTGGAGGTGGGTTTTTTAGAGTGCTAGGAGAGCTCTTTCCCAGTGCTCTGCCGTGACCAGAGAGCCACGTTAAAGCGCTGCCACGGCAGTGCTTTAATGTTGTCAGTGAAGATGTGCCCTAAGACTTGAGAAGTAATTTTTCCACTCTACTCAGCACTGATAAGACCTCAACTGGAGTATTGTGTCCAGTTCTGGGCACCACACTTTGAGAAAGATCTGAACAAATTGGATACAGCTCAGAGGAGAACAATAAAAATGATGAAAGGACTAGAAAACATGACCTACAAGGAAAGATTGAAAAAGTTGGATTTGTTTAGTCTGGGGAAGAGAAGATTTAGGGGATACAAGATAAGTCTCCAAGTACATAAAAGGTTGTTACAAAGAGGAGGGTGATAAACTGTTCTCTTTGTCCACTGAGAACAGGACAAAAACTAATGGGCTTAAATTGCAGCAAGAGAGACATTAGGAAAAAATTTCTAACTGTAAGAATAGTTAAGCACTGAAGCAAATTACTTAGGGAGACTGTAGACTCTCCGTTGGAGGTTTTTAAGAACAGGTTAGATGAACACCCATTGGGATGGTCTACTCTAGATAATACTTAGACCTGCCTCAGTGCAAGGGATTAGACTAGATGACTTTATGGAGGTCCATTCCAGTCCAACATTCCTATGATTCTACAGGCCCATTAGTTTGACTGCCAGTCAGGGCTTAAATTCAGCCAGAGCTGTGGAACAGAATTCCAGTAAATATTTTCCCTAGGCTCCAGCCTGATGTTTCTAAACTGGGGGTCCACAGCCCTCTGGGGGGCTGTGAGCTGGTTTCAGGGGGTATGCAGGGCCCCGCAGCTGGAGCCCCAAGCCCCGGCACACCCTGCGGGGCTGAATCCCAGAGCCCTGAAAGGGGCGGGGGGGGGGCCTTTAGGAAATACTCTGAGAATTTACACCGTGACTGCAGTTATATGCAAGGTCTTAGAACAAATGTTGAAAGAGAGAGTAATGAAAGACATAGAGGTAAACAGTAATTGGGATAAAACACAACATGGTTTTACAAAAGGTAGATTGTGCCAGACCAATCTGATAACCTATTTTTTTAGAAAAATGAAATGCAGTGATCTAATTTACCTGGATTTTAGTGAAGCATTTGATAATTCAACATGGTAGACTATTAGTTAAATTGGGGAAGATGGAGATTAAGACAAGAATCAAAAGGTGAGTGAGGAAGTGATTAAAGGGTAGGCTACAGCAATTCATGCTGAAAAATGAACTGTCTGGTTGGAGGGAGGCTGCTAATGGAGTTCCTCAAGGATCAGTCTTGGGACCAATCTTATTTAACATTTTCATTAATTACCTTGGCACAGAATGGAAGTGTGCTAATAAAATTTGCAAATGAAACAAAGTTGGGAGGTATTTCCAATACAGAGGACCAGAATATCCATACAAGAAATTTTTACAACCTTGAAAACCAGACTAATAGAAATGAGATGAAGTTTAATAGCACAAAATGCAAGGGCCCTTCAGGACTAACAGCAATTTTTTTTTCTGTAAGCTAGGGATGTACCAGTTGGAAGCGACAGAGGAAGAGAAAGACCTGAGTGTAGTGGTTGATCATAGGGTAACTGTGAGCTTCCAATGTGATGCAGCTGTGAAAACTCCTAATGCAATCCTAGGATGCATTAAGCAAGGTATTTTCAGTAGAGATAGGGAAGAGTTATTACCATTGTACAAGGCACTGGTGGGACCTCATCTGGAACGCTGTGTGCAATTCTGGTCTCCCATGCTTAAGAAAGATGAATTCAAACTGGAATAGGTGCTCAGTAGGGCTACTAGGATGATCAAAGGAATGGAGAACATACCTTATGAGAGGAGACTTATGAAGTTTGGCTTGTTTAGCCTAACAAAACGAAGGCTGAAGGGAGATATGATTGCTCTTTAAATGGATCAGAAGGATAAACACAAGGGAGGGAGAGGAATTATTTAAGTTAAGGGCCAATGTTGGCACAAGAACAAATGGATATAAACTGGCCAGCAACAAGTTTAGGCTTGAAATTAGATGAAGGTTTCTAACCATCAGAGGATTACAGCCTTTGGGGAGTAGTGGGGGCAAAAAACCTAACTTGTTTTAAGACTGATCTTAATAAGTTTATGGAGGGGATGGTATGAGGATGTTGCTTACAATGGCCTATGGTCCATCCATAACTGCTATTAGCAAATAACTCCAGTGGCTGGAGATGGGACACTAGATGGGGAGGGTTCTGTGCTACTGCAGAGAATTCTTTTTCAGGTTTCTGGCTGGTGAGTCTCACCCACATGTTCAGAGTCTAAATGATCACCATTATTTGGGGTTAGGAAGGAATTTTTCCCCAGGTCAGATTGGCAGAGACCTTGGGATTTTTTGCCTTCCTCGGCAGTGTGGGGCATGGGTCACTTTCTGATTTGAGCTGGAGTAGATAGTGTATTCTCTGTAATGTGAAGTCTTTAAATCAAGATTTGGGTACTTCAGTAACTTAGACAGAGGTTATAGGCCTATGGCATGAATGGGCGGGTGAGGTTCTGTGCCTCTGAGGTGCAGGAGGTCAGACTAGATTATGATGGTCCCTTCTGGCCTTAAAGTCTAAGTCTATGAGAAGTGGGTCACCATTGCCATCTGGAAGTTGGACAGCCCAGAATGTTACTGGTCTGTAGCCAACCCCTTTGGTGGGAGGAGATCAACTGTTGGGGACACTGTCATGCAGATCTGCTACACCATTGATAAGTTCCTGTCTAGCCAGGTTATACAGCTGGGTAATGCTCAGGAGATTGATTGGCTTTGCACACATGAGGTTACCAAACTGTATTGGAGCAATTGATGGGACCCATGTACCTATCATTTTTGCTCCCCATCCCCAACCCAAGCTCATAATTTATAAACAGAAAGGGGTGTTTCCTCAGGTGCTCCAAGGAGTGGTTGACCACCTGGGGCAGGTTTACAGACATGCATGCAGGATGGGCTGGGAGAGTCAATGTTAGAACTGAGTTCTAAGGGATCCTAATTAAATTATGGAGAAAGGACTGTTTGCACACTGTGATACTAATGGTGTGGAGGTTAGTCTAGTTATTTTGGGAGATCCTGCTTATCCTTTGGTGCTCTGACTAATGAAGCCATACATAGGCCACTTTGACAGAGGACGGAACCTTTTAACTATCACCTGAGTAGCTGCAGAATGGTGGTTGTGTGTGTGTGCATCGGCTGTTTGAAAGGCAGATGGTGCTGCTCTTTGAATCATTTTGAAAGCAGCAGAGAACAACAGCCTGACTATTATATCTGCATGCTATGTTCTGCATAATGTTTGTGAGACCAAAGGGGAAACCCTTAACGATGGGTGAGGCTGCAGTGCGGAGAGTTGCTCTGTAGTTCAAGCAGCCAGCAAGGTGTCCCGTAAAGAATGCTAACACCCAGGAGAATATTGTCAGGGATTCCTGTTAGTCATAGCTGAGACTCATGCTTGAACGTGTGTAGCTGTACGTCCAGCGGCTTATATGTGGGGGTTGGAATAGACAATATTATTTATGGGGGACATTGGCTTATGAATTATTTTAGCTTTATTTAAAGGATTTTGTGTTACATGTAGTGATGAGTCATAATGGACCAAAATGACTTTTAAACAGCTTTTATTATGAAACAGTAACCAAGCCAAAGATGAAGCTTCAGTTGAACCAATGGATCAATAAAAATACTTGAATATAAACTTACCAAGTCAATCTACTGATTAATCAACAGAAAGCAAACCTTTAAATAAAAAGGTAGAAACCAAAGTGCAGCAATGCAAACAGTGAAAAAATAACAAAGTTGGGGAGGGGCTTAAAGTTACAGGCATGTATAGGTCTTTCTTTGCCTGCCCCTCCCTGCTACCTCTTGTATGCAAGATTCTGGGGTTCAGTGCCATGGCTCAAAATTTTCAAGTGTGTTACAGGGCAGAACAGTGCACGGCTCCCAGGAGCCAGTGTTCTCATTGAGCAGATGCTAGATCTGAGAGGGGAATGACCTCTGGGACAAGTGTTGCGTGGTACAGCCAGGAGGGAAGCCATTATTGTCCAGGGGCTGAAGAACATAGCTGGCTCTTGGCTGCAGGGTCTCCTGGCCTAGCAGGAACATGTTCTGCAAAAGGGCAGTCTGGCTTAGGATAGCATTCCTGAGTTGCCCCTTGACAGGGCCAGTAATAGAGCAATCATCTAGGTCATACATGACCTAGTGGTCAGAGCTGGGTTGGGGACACAGTCAGAAGTCACACCAAAGGTTAAAGCCAGAGTTAGAGTTCAAAGCCATGCCAGGGATCAAGCTGGAGTAAGTAACTGGAGTTATGGGGAGGAGCAAGAACCAGGAACAAGGTGTAGTAACAGGAGCAAGGAAGCAAGAACTTGGTCTCAAGGGATCTGGTCAGCATGAGGCCTAGCAATTAGTTGCTCATACAAGGGGTGGAACAGAAACAGGAAGGTTGATACCTGATGGTGTCCAATCAGCAATCTACTGCTAGTCATCTGACCCAGCTCAGTCAACAGGTATAGTCTCTGGTGGTAGGGCATTAGCATCAGTTCCTTCATCTGACCCTGCAATGGGTAAGGTCTTGCTTAACAACCTCTCAGGCCTGGGTTCAAGACCTGCAGTGCCTGACATCTCCCTTTCTCTTGCCACGCTCTCCTAGGCTGCTGCAACAATCACCTGGGAAAACTGTGTTTCTTTCTCCCTTTGGGTCCTCAACTACTGCCTTCTCTGAGCCAATATAGCCTTCCTCTAGGACTCTGCCATGAGTTCACCAAACATCTGATACTGAGTCTTCCTTTTTCACCCCCTCAGGTTGGCCAGCCTCTCAGCCGTACATAGAAGCTGTTGCAGTACATAGAAGCTGTTGCAGATACTGTGGCTGTAGGAATATGGGAAAAACCCAACAACAATCATTTATTGTTCACATTCCCGATAGGCTATGATAGCTTGCGTTTTTTGTTTGTTTGTTTGTTTGTTTGGGTTTTTTTGGTACTCATAGGCGACTTTACTTCACTAAGGCTCTTTCCAGGCTTGAGGTGGGGGGAGAACTTCAGAGATGGTAGACCACTGTCTGCGTGTGAGGAAGTGGTGGGTGCATTGGGATTTGTCTGCTGTACATGCTATTTGCCACTGTTCTTTAGTGGGGTGAAGTGAGTTGAACATGTGCAGCTGTACATCCAGCTGCTAATCCATGGGGGTTGGGATCATAGAATCATAGAATCATAGAATATCAGGGTTGGAAGGGACCTCAAGAGGTCATCTAGTCCAACCCCCTGCTCAAAGCAGGACCAATTCCCAACTAAATCATCCCAGCCAGGGCTTTGTCAAGCCGGGCCTTAAAAACCTCCAAGGAAGGAGACTCCACCACCTCCCTAGGTAACGCATTCCAGTGCTTCACCACCCTCCTAGTGAAATAGTGTTTCCTAATATCCAACCTGGACCTCCCCAACTGCAACTTGGGACCATTGCTCCTTGTTCTGTCATCTGCCACCACTGAGAACAGCCGAGCTCCATCCTCTTTGGAACCCCCCTTCAGGTAGTTGAAGGCTGCTATCAAATCCCCCCTCATTCTTCTCTTCTGGAGACTAAACAATCCCAGTTCCCTCAGCCTCTCCTCATAAGTCATGTGCTCCAGACCCCTAATCATTTTTGTTGCCCTCCGCTGGACTCTTTCCAATTTTTCCACATCCTTCTTGTAGTGTGGGGCCCAAAACTGGACACAGTATTCCAGATGAGGCCTCACCAATGTCGAATAAAGGGGAACGATCACGTTCCTCGATCTGCTGGCAATGCCCCTACTTATACAGCCCAAAATGCCGTTAGCCTTCTTGGCAACAAGAGCACACTGTTGACTCATATCCAGCTTCTTGTCCACTGTGACCCCTAGGTCCTTTTCTGCAGAACTGCTACCTAGCCATTCGGTCCCTAGTCTGTAGCAGTGCATGGGATTCTTCTGTCCTAAGTGCAGGACTCTGCACTTATCCTTGTTGAACCTCATCAGGTTTTTTTTGGCCCAATCCTCTAATTTGTCTAGGTCCCTCTGTATCCGATCCCTACCCTCTAGTGTATCTACCACGCCTCCTAGTTTAGTGTCATCTGCAAACTTGCTGAGAGTGCAGTCCACACCATCCTCCAGATCATTAATAAAGATATTAAACAAAACCGGCCCCAGGACCGACCCTTGGGGCACTCCGCTTGAAACCGGCTGCCAACTAGACATGGAGCCATTGATCACTACCCGTTGAGCCCGACGATCTAGCCAGCTTTCTATCCACCTTACAGTCCATTCATCCAGCCCATACTTCTTTAACTTGGCGGCAAGAATACTGTGGGAGACCGTATCAAAAGCTTTGCTAAAGTCAAGGAATAACACATCCACTGCTTTCCCCTCATCCACAGAGCCAGTTATCTCATCATAGAAGGCAATTAGTTTAGTCAGGCACGACTTCCCCTTGGTGAATCCATGCTGACTGTTCCTGATTACTTTCCTCTCCTCTAAGTGTTTCATAATTGATTCCTTGAGGACCTGTTCCATGATTTTTCCAGGGACTGAGGTGAGGCTGACTGGCCTGTAGTTCCCCGGATCCTCCTTCTTCCCTTTTTTAAAGATGGGCACTACATTAGCCTTTTTCCAGTCATCCGGGACCTCCCCCGGATAGACTAAGCAATGTCCATTTTGGTTTTATAGTTTTGTTTGTGTTTCTGAGGTGCTTCTGTGGAGTCAGAGGGGTGTGGGGAAGATATGCAGGGGCCAAGCCAGATAGTAATCCCCTCTGCGATCCCCAGGAGGTTGTCCTGACTCTGGGACATTATGCTGAGGTGAATGACTAGGAGGCAGAGAATAGTCTTATTCAAAAAAGGCAAAGGGCAGACCAGCAAGATATGCTGTGAGGTTATTCATGAAGATGGTCCTCCTAGAAGTGCTACAGGAGTGGAAGGGTCTTGCAAGCTATCCCGGGGGGGATGGGCATGCAGCTATTCTATAATGCATGAACCAAAACTGAGCAATTCCTTGATCTTAAGTTCTGGTTTATCTCTCCTGCTGCAAGCATGGAGAAAGTGCAATGAAAAATAGATAGAGTCCTGCAATGATTGTCTGCTGGAATGCATGTTACAGGGCATCTAACCCTCAGCAGAGAGCAGTCCTGTTTATACCTTTTGAAATCTTTACCAGGTATGCAATAGCCATGTGTATGTTATGTAAATTATAAACACTAACCAAACTTCTCTTCCTCTAACTACTCAATAAACCGTTGCATCTTGCACAAATGAAGTCTTTCATTATTTGAATCTGCCATGAGTGGGGTGTAGTAGAAAGAGAGATCCTGAGACATGAGGCCTGGTATAAGGGCCTGGTGTAAGGCCTAAGGCCCAAACTAAAGTCAGGCCCTGCCATGTTACAAAGCAGATACCTTCTTGCCAAGTTCATGATTGGACAGCGAACCTGCAAGCAGACATCTGCTTTGTAACAGGGCAGGCCTGACTTTAGTTAGGGCCTTAGGCCTTGCACAGGTCTCATGTTCAGGCTCTCTTTCTAAGGGCAGGTCTTCACTACGGGGAGGGGGGGGGTCGATTTAAGACACGCAAATTCAGCTACGCGAATAGCGTAGCTGAATTCGACGTATCAGAGCCGACTTACCCCGCTGTGAGGACGGCGGCAAAATCGACCTCCGCGGCTCCCCGTCGACGGCGCTTACTCCCACCTCCGCTGGTGGAGTAAGAGCGTCGATTCGGGGATCGATTGTCGTGTCCCGACGAGACGCGATAATTCGATCCCCGAGAGATTGATTTCTACTCGCCAATTCAGGCGGGTAGTGTAGACCTAGCCTAATACATGGAGGATTAGAGGATGTGATTGTGTTATGCGGCCAGCTGCCCTTTTGAGCTGGTGAATTGGGGCGAAGAGGAGGGTTGTTTGCCAGATAGGACAGATGAGGGACGAGGAAAGCAAAATAGGCAGATGAGCAAGTACTCTTGGTCGATAGCTATTGCCTGAATGGAGGCAGCTGCCATTTTGGAAACATGGATGAGGGAGGGGAGGCTGAACAGGCAGTGGGGAGGGAGGTGGACGCTGGTTACACAGAAGAGTTCCTAGCTCACATCCATCTAAAATGGCTGTGGCTAACGGGCAGCTGGAATAGAAGATAGGACGGCACTATAGCAAATAATAAACTGTAAGGATAGTTTCATGCCAAAGTTCCCTCCAGGAGATCTGCCACTTTAGTCCCGGCCTGGCTTTCTGACCTAAGCTCCTGTGTAGACAAGCTCTTAGAGCTGAGTGAACTGCCACCCCAGTGTTTATATTCCTTTCAACCTTTCAGTTCTAATCAACAAATAAAATCCCCGAAACTTGAATTTTTCTACTTTTCATTCTTTGTCCAAAGGGAGGAAATAGAATTTCAAACAAATAACAGCGGCAGAAGCTGTTTCATCAATTGAAATACTCCCATCCACTTCCAGTTAATTTTTTTTTAATTTTTCTTCCAAGAAAAAACTCTACTTTTCCCTGTTCTCACTAGGAGGAAGAATTAAGGCCTAGATCCTTGTTCTTCAGATGTGCAAGTGCTGGAATGGGGGCTTGGACCCCATTTCTGAATGTTTAAGCAGAAAATAAATTTCATTATTGATGTTGGAAGAGCTTTCATATGACTAAAATTAGGAACAGAAAGGTTACTATCAATATGGCTTATCTGATCAATAGCAACTTAGTTAAACCGCTCCAACTTACAATACTGATGATCAATCTCGAAAGTATGAGACGTGAACAGAAATTTGTCAAATTTTAGGAAATTTCAGTCTGTTCATGAACAAGTCATAAGAAGAAAGAAACTAAATACACTAAGTTGTTCACTGCTCAGGTTTTGTAGACTGGTTGATGCTTTGCTTTTTCATGTACTCCATACAATCTTCCTAATTTGTGGAAAATTGTGACTCTTATTCCACTCACAAGTACATACATTCTCCCCTCTCTCTAAACTATGTATAGCTGATCACATCAGTGCTTCAGGTTGCTGGGAAAGACTTTTTACATTTCAAAAATGTCGTAACTTCTGGGTGGTAAATGATTCAATCAAACTTCAAGCAACAAAGGATAACTATTGTTAGTGCATTAAAGATTTTTTTATTTTAACAGTTGCTTAGCTCACCTTTATCCACTACATGTATTTTTGCATTATTAGAAGAGAAAATAAGTCAAATCACTATGATGTACCTAGTATATCATATGTGGTGGAATCAATCAGCTCGGCAATAAATTAATAAATGTCCCAGGTAGTCACTCAGATTGCCTCCTGAATAATAATGAATAGAGCATTTCATTTATCATTTTGTATCTAGGTGGCACTGTTCATTACTATTAAGATGACTCATCTGGTTCTGCAGAACATTTGGTTCCCTAAGACACAGTCATTCCCTCCCCACGCCCCCTCCATATCCTTAAGGCTGAACCTACAGAATACATGTGCATAAAATTAGTGTCAGCGTAGAAAAGATGAAATGAGGCACACATGTCTCTCTATTCACATTGCCACAGTGGAGCCATGCACAGAGGAACTCTGCATGAGCTCTCCCCTTATGTCTTATTTGGTGAGGGAAGAGACTTGACATGAAGTCCCAGTGGCTTTCAGTTTCCAGAGATTAGATGAATTGAAGTATTGAATTGAAGTATTGCCTTGAAGGGGAGAGGGATAGCTCAGTGGTTTGAGCATTGGCCTACTAAACCCAGAGTTATGAGTTTAATCCTTGAGGGGGCCACTTAGGGATCTGGGGCAAAATCAGTACTTGGTCCTGCTAGCTAGTGAAGGCAGGGGGCTGGACTCAATGACCTTTCAAGGTTCCTTCTAGCTCTATGAGATAGGTATATCTCAATATATTTAAAGTAAGGAATGAATATATTTCCTAAACATACCTGTCATTTCAAACATTTAGAGAGACAAGATGGGTCTCTGTGAGCTGAGGGGTGAAAACATTATCTCTTTGTACCAACTTCTGTTGATGAGAGAGACTAGCTTTTTGAGCTGACACAGAGCTATTCTCAGGTCTGGCAAAGATTTGGCAAAGTAACAACAGGTCCTGAAATCCCCCATTTGTCCATTATCTGCAATCTAACCCAGTTCTCACCCTATTGTAAAGCTATTACTGAATTAATTGTTCCAATGGCCCTTTTAGGTAACAATATTAACATAGGAAACTTCTGGGGGAATTAGTTTCATTTACATTTGGTGTGGAGGATTTTTTCACCCTCAGTATTTAATATGCATGTTTTGTCTGATTTGAAAAATGACATCATGATCACTGTGCCTCAATGACTTCCACAGCAAGTGTGCACATTATCACCGGTAATTATTCTGTTACACCTCTGAATTTTACCTAATAAGATCTCGACTGTCAAATAAGTGGAGTGATCTAAAGTTGTTACTTCTAAGAACACTTTTTTTCTGATTGCCACCCCACTGTAGCTTAGGGGGGAAGGATAGCTCAGTGGTTTGAGCATTGGCCTGCTAAACCCAGGATTGTGAGTTCAATCCTTAAGGGGGCCACTTAGGGAACCGGGGAAAAATCAGTACTTGGTCCTGCTAGTGAAGGCAGGGGGCTAGACTCAATGACCTTTCAAGGTCCCTTCCAGTTCTAGGAGATAGGATATCTCCATTTATTTATTTATACATGAGGATGCTGGTTATGTGCAAAGACATGAGCAATGCTGCTTGCATTGAGCTTGAACCTTTGGAAATGGTATTACAACTGAGGCAGGCAGAGACTACAGACAAAGCAGCTTGTCTGGCTATTTGTCTGATGTCAGGCTTAAGGGCAGAATACCAGAATCTCACATCTGAACCTTCACTTTCTGATACAGGATTGTGGTCCAACATTTTCTGAAATGCAAATACACAAAATTCTCCAGTTATCTGAAAACTTGATTATGCATATTCAGTTAAACTTCTCCAGGACATTCAGATAAGCATAATTGCACTGTGTTGCTGTGTTAGACTGAGTCAAAGTAAGGTTTTGGTTGTTACACTGATTCCTTAGGGTGACTTTCACATGGGCAAATCTGAAAAGACCCAACAAAATGGTGTTTAGTTTCCCAGTTATGTTCCTTGTAATTGTAATGAAAACACTGAAATCTGCACTGCACTAAGACTGACTTCCGATATGCAACCCACTCCCTCGCCCGATTTAAGGTATTCCCAGGGTTCCAAACAACTGTTTGACCTTTCTAGTTAGAGACCAATCTCCACTGAGTAACTGATTTTAACTGATCCCTTGGGTGGTCACTTGAGACAGAGAAACATGTTTGTACAAAAAAATCTCCCTCACGCTTAGTTTTCCCCTCATCTGAGTCTTACAATTTATTTATTTTATTTCTTATTTATAGAGTTGCCAACATGTTGTAGGCATTTCACAAACAAATAGCGACAAGGTTCCTTGCATCAGGAGTTCTCAAGCCTTAGGGTCATTGGTGGTGTGTATAAGAGGCTTAGGGAGGCTGAGGCTTGGGAAGGCTAAGTCTCCCCAAAAAAGGCTAGCTACATAGGGGGCAAAAAATGCCAGATGCGGCGTGGGTTACCTTCCTTTGGAGGAGTGCTGGCCTGCCGCCTTTGGAGCGCTGCTGCCAGAAGCTCCCTATAAGTGCGGGGGCTGGAGGGTGGGCCATCAGCGCCTGGACTGTGACCCCGCCTGCACTCAGCCCTGAGACCTCACTCCCACTTGGCCTCTTCCCCCGAGGCTCAGCCCTCGCTCTTCCTCTTCCCACCCCCACTCTGCCTCTTCCCCAAAGGCCACCCTCACCTACCGCTCACTCTTCTCCGTTCCCTCTCCCAAGTTGTTCAGCATCAGCACACACGGCAGGAGGAGGAGTCCCACATCTGGGCCAGCCAATGAGACGCCATGTGCGCTGATGCCGGAGCAATTCAGCTAACGGGCACTAGTCTGGGGGGTCAGGGTGCCATGGCCCCATCACTTTTTTTCCTACCTTAAGGGCAAGTAACAGGGATGGGAAGGGGAGGAGAGGAGCAAGCGGTGGGCAGGGGCTTCAGGGGTGAGGGGCAGAGAGGAGCCAACAGCAGGCATGCAGGCCTCAGGGAAGGGGAGCAGAGAGGAGCCAGCGGAAGGCAGGGGGTCCTTGGGGGAACAAGCAGGGTGGGGGAAGGAAGAGATGGAGCTGGGGGTGGGGCAGAGTGGGGGTGGGGCAATGGTCCAGGTCCAGCGCTCATGTAAGCCTCCCCAAACAAGAGTAATGTGCCATCTATGTTTAGGGTCAAATTAACTGCTGACATAAGCAGGCACAACTCCATGGAGTTCAACTGAGTTAGACTTGTATATTCCAGCAGCAAATGTGTAATCTTGTCTTTGTAATATAAAATGTTACTATGGAGATAATTTTGATACAGTAAATTCAATGCCATGATATCCGTGCAAGAGAAGAAAGAAGGAAAAGATGGGTTTAGAGCATGAGTGCTGTTGTTTATTTGGATAATTAACAAAGAAAACACTTTTTAAAGATGTGAAAAGTGACTAGATACCTAATGAAGGAATGTAAACTTTAGATACTCTTCCTATTGGAGAACTGAATTATTGACAGTGCGTGTTATTTTCTTGCCTAAGTAGAAAAGGAGAGGTGACAGATATAGAAGATAAAAGAACATAGCACAGTTGAGGCAATATGGGTTATGAATTAAAGTAAATATATACTGTAATGTATTAAAAATTAGAACAGAGACTTGTTCTGAATCACTTCAACCCACATGGTCCATCTTTCCTCATACCAATCTGCTGTTAATCTACTACAGGCAGAAAGTTTTTCAGTTTCTCTTAATCCTTTTATTATTGTTATATTCACTGGTAGAATGTGCAGTTTGATTTATTGCAACCATAAGCACTAAACCTACACAGACAGACATAAGGTGGAATGTGCATAGACATAAGGTGTCATCCATGTGGGTGGATCCCTTTGCAGGATCCAGGCCATAGTGATATAATATAGTTAATAATTGCAGTTGCACATGTGAAAATACTTAATCATAACTCCATGGATATTTTCTCCATTAAGGTATCACTGTACAAGCTCAATGATATGAGGATTCTCTAGTAGGAAGAATGTTTTCAATGTTTCATTTAACTTTTGTGATACATAGCTTAAATTTTTCAAACCAATTCTTCATCCTTGCATAGCTGTAGCCTGGACAACAGCTACAATTGTGTAGGCTGATAGAATCAAGTCTAAAATAGCTGGTCAAACAGGGAAGAATTGGTTACAAATCTGAAGATGGAAGCAGGGCCGGCTCCAGGGTTTTGGCTGCCCCAAGCAGCCAGGGCCGGCCCCAGGCACCAAGCACCCAAGCTGGTGCTTGGGGCGGCACCTGGAGGGGGGCGGCGGCGCGGCGGTCTGGCCGCGGGGGGGGGGGGGG
>NW_020664420.1:41575458-41607948 GCF_002925995.2 Terrapene triunguis | reverse complement strand
TGCTCCCAGCGGGAGTGAGGGACCATCCGCCGAATTGCTGCCGAATAGCTGGACGTGCCGCCCCTTTCCGGAGCAGCCGCCCCAAGCACCTGCTTGGTAAGCTGGTGCCTGGAGCCGGCCCTGGGTGGAAGGCAATTTGGGTGCAAGTGATCATGGAATGATAGATTTCATGATTCTAAGGAAAGGAAGGAGTGAGAACAGCAAAATAAGGACAATGGAATTAAAAAAAAAAAGCAGACTTTTACAACTCAGACCTTGTAGGCAAGGTCCAATGGGAAGAAAATCTAAGAGAAAAAGGCGTTCGGAAGAGATGGCAGTTTCTCAGAGACAATGTTAAAGGCATTACAGCAAACTAGCCCCATGCAAAGGAAAGATAGGCCTCACTTGGGGTACTGTGTCCAAGCTTGGGTGCCCCACTTTAAGAAAGATGCAGACAAATTAGAGAGTCCAAAGGAGAGCAACAAAAATCATAAAAGGTTTAGAAAATCTGACCTGTGAGGAAAGGTTTAAAAAGAAAACTGGTCTCTTTAGTCTTGAAAAAAGACTGAGGGGGATGTGATAAGCCTTCATATATGTTAAAGGGTACTATAAAAAGGACTGTGATCTATTGTTCTCCATTTCCACAGAAGGTAGGACAAAAAGTAATGGGCTTAATCTGCAGCAAGGGACACTTAGTTTTTTCTAATATCTAACTATAAGGATAGTTAAATATTGTAATAGGCTTCCAAGGGAGGTTGTGGAATCAGCATCATTGGAGATTTTTAGGAACAGGTTAGACAAACATCTGTCAGGGATGGTCTAGATAAACTTGGTACTGCCTCACCGCAGGGGGCTGGACAAGATGACCTCTTGAGGTCCCTCCCAGTCCTACATTTCTGTAATGCTCTGATTCGTGAGTAGAAAGGCCTACATACTTCCTGAGAAAGCAACTGTGATAGAGCTATCATATGGGAGAGGAGTCAGGCCATTAGCCACCTAAGCACCTACCAAGAGCAACTGGGAGGGTAGACACAGGCCATCACAAAGCAAAGACACCCTCCCCAAAGACACAAAGACACCCTCCCCAAAGGCACCTCTTCCTTTTTAATCATAGAGAACTTGTCCCAGTTCTTTCTCTCGTTTGAAACACTACAGTCCCCTTCTTCATCCCCTTCTTTTAGAAGCAGAGGGGACAAGATCCAGAGAGGGCTACTCAAGGGAGCTTATTCATTTGAGTTTCCATGCCCATCCCTGATCGTATCCCTAAGTGCAGACTGGAAACCAGATGTGGAACAACTTTGTTCCTCCTCTTCCTCATCTGCCCCAACAGTCAGCTGGACCAGTGTGATGAGGACAATGTATACACCCTTTACTGCCACAAATCAACAGGGCCCAGGATCTGGTCCTTCATCTTCTTTATTTTTTTTTCTTGCTAGCAGGTTCTTTTTTGTCATTTTTTAAATTAAACTTGTAAATTCAAGGGGGAGAAAACCAAACATCAAGCCATGGAATAGTAGCTAAAAGAATTCTTATCAGCTTCTAAATTAATTTAATATCAGATGTCTTTGCTAAAAGTCTTTGAGAAATGGAAGTAGATGATGATATGCATCTGCAGAAACCTCTACTTGCAATGCTAATGTACAGTAAGTGTTCTCCCGGTTTCCTGCTCCCTCTCAGCTTCCCTGCCAGAAGCCATTATTTTAATTTAAGGAAGATAAAAATACTTAAGATTTTAAATTCCCCCCCCCCCCTCTGTTCTTCAGAATTACAGGCCCAATAGTCCTCTTCACCTCTGTGAACAGAGGAGACGCAGATCAAGCATATCTGGCCTGAAGATGGAGGGAAGAAAGAATTGGAAAATACGGGATCCATTTCCCCTTCAACTCCATACTCTGGTTTTGCAGAAGCCTCTCTGGGATGCACTTCAAAGGTAAGTCTCCATGGACAGGGAGGAGGCAGAGGTGGAAGGGACTGTCTTCAGCACTATTAAATAACCACCTCCCCAGAAACCTCTGGAGATTTTCCAAGTAAGATCATATCAGCACAGGTGATAGAGGAGGCTAAGAAGCCTCATGGAAGATCTCTCTTCAGGACCTCTAGCCTTTGATTGGTGTCCTTAGCCAAATGGGCTTGAGTCCTTCTGTACAGAAGATATAGAGGTAACCCCACACGCAGAAAGTCAATTTCCTGTCCCCTACATGTTTGGTTTCCCTCTTGTAGGAGTTAATATAGTGCTAATACTGATTTCATTCTTGAAAATGTTTGTCTCTTATATGACATGACTTTGCATGAAAGCTGAGCAACTGGAATCACTTCCAGTAGAGGGCAACTGTAACTGTGACCAAATGGAAAGGACACACATTTGCTCTGTATCTAAATTGCTTAAATCTCTCCATAACATACTGAAACACTTGCTGGTTTACAACTTATATGGTAAACTAATTGCTGAATTAAAATAATTTGGCTTCTGCTATAGTAATTAGTATGCAAATTACTGGTGTATTATCTCTGAATCATAAACTACAATGACAAATTTAACACTTGCATATGCCACATCCCATTCTTAGTAATCTTTCTATTTGCCAGTAGAGATGGAATTTGGATATTAATGTCCTTATTGAACAGTTATGCCTTAAATCAAGAGTGACTAATTAAATACAATTCCCAATGTAGTCTAGGTTCTTGTATCACACCCACCATCATGCTGTGCACTCATTTATTTCACTGAGCATTAAATTAAGACATTAATTATACAATGCTCCGTAGTGTGCTAAATGACTGACTGAAAAATACAGTTAAGGCAAACAGTTCCTTTTGTAACTAAAATACACTCTATTATCTGGATACAACAATGCATATTCAAGTTCTGTATGGTTTTTATTAGGAACCTTAAATGACTGCATATATCCTGTATGTGCAGATTCTGTGCTTGTTGAGATATACTGGAATCTTAAGTAGGCAGACTCTTTCACCACTGGTAGCAGAGGTATATATGACTAGGGCCAGATTTGATCCAGTGACCTAGAGGCAAAAGGATGCATAAGTACTCCTCTTGCAGGGAATGTCATCCTGTACATTGCATAAAGGGGTTTCATCCCTATTGTGGTCTTTGGGTGCTCTCATAGTATACATAGTTATTACTATGATAATTGTCTTAATTCTGCAACCGTTACTCACAAGTACTACTGGCAGATGTATCATCCCACTGAGTTTTGAATATATTGTAGTTAGAAAGCAAACTATTAGTATTCTTATAGGGCCAGATCTATTGCTGTTACATTAAGTAACACTTAGACAAGCTGTAATCCTGAGAACCCCTAAATGTCAACTGGCAATGGGTTCATTGTTCTTTAACAGTTACTCCTAGCAGGAGTGGACTAACCAATCCTCTACAACTAACATACTGCTGTAATAGGATTTACCTATAAAAGGTCATGTGAGATGTCTAACAGAAGCTTATGTCATACTGATCCTCCTGGTGTTGTGTGATGTGTGTACAGGGGATATTTAAGAAATTGTACATACTGGAAATATGCTTAGAATCAGTGTCCCAGGCAGTGTTGTTGGCAAGCCAGTTTTGCCAGACAAAGGGATGGGGAATCAGCTGCCTTCGTTCATGTGTAAGTTAAGCATTGCAATGCCAACATATAGACAGCCCCATTTACATGTGACGGTCAACAGGAAAACAGGTCAACAGGGGGATGTGAAACAAACTGGAATATGGGAGGCACCTTGGAGTGAGCACCCCAGGAAAGAAACCACAGGGAATCATCCAGACTCAGGACAAAAACAGTGGTCTTTGGGGTATAAGCAGAAGAGCCCCTCTCTTGTCCTTTATTTGGGGGATAACTGGGCAGCGTGGTTATGCTTATGAAAACAGTATCTCAAACAACCTTGGTTGAAATGCTGCAAGAAAGGCCTTAGGTGAGAAATTGCTTTACAGAAGGTTAGCTTGTTATAGTAGAGTCTTAGTCTAGTAGAAGCATGTTATATTTCTTGTTTTATTTGTAACCTGTTCTTATTACTCTTCCTCATTAGCTCTTAAAATCTGAACCTTTAAGAAACTTGCTTTCACTATAAATAGATCACAGTGCTGTGTTATATGGGATCTGATACTCAATTGAATAAAAAATGCTGGCGTGCATTTGCTATTCTGTTGGGAATAGCAAATCTGGTAAGTACTATGAGTGTCCGGTGACAAGGGCTGGACACAAGAGGATGGGTCTGAGATGTTTGGTGGACTGGAATATATCAAGTGTTTACTTGGAAGGCAAAGTGAGGCCTGGCAGAGCCCAGTGGAGTACTTGAGTGCCTGAAGGACTGGTAGTATATTGTAGTTAGAAAGCAAACTATTAATATTCATATAGGGCCAGATTCTATTGCTGTTACATTAAGTAGCACTTACTCAGACAAGCTGTGACCCTGAGAACTCCTAAATGTCTTCCAGCTACCACAAGAAACAACTCCCTCTTGCTGAAGACAGGAAGGTAGCACAATGACCCACAGCCCTGGCTCTCTGAGAAATTGTCACACAAGTCATCCAGTGAGTTCAATGAGATTGATAACATGCTGTATGCTGGTGGACCAATCACCAGCCTGGGACAGATAATTGGCCACTCCCAATTTAGTCTGTAGCCCTTTTCCTCTGTGCTCTCTTTATTCTTTAACATACATGAAAAAAGAAAGTGGAACAATAACAGAAAGCAACAGTCTTGTTCTTCAACTCGTATTGCATGGCCTTCTGGCCTCCAATAGCTTACTGCACTGGATGTTCCCCCCCAGGGATCCATAGGGCTTTCCTGCCCTCCTGCAGCATTCTGCTACTGGCAAGTGCACTCCTAGTCTTCTCCTGCTCCCAACTTCCCCCCGGGGCCTGGGGCTCTCATTTATATCCCCTGGCTGGAAATAATCATTTCCAATCACTAATGTTGTCCAGCTGGGACAGATGAGTCCCAGCACCTGTCCAGAACAGGGCCAGCATGAGTGAGATCTGTAAAATCTGGACCTAAATAATTTACTTACAGAATATTCAGACTCTTTCTGCCTTTCCATCTGTGGGGACACATTCAGACTTTGAATAAGGATTGCAGTTCCATTGATTTAATTGAAGCTGTGCCCACCTACACCAAGACTGAACTTGGCCTTTGGTCCATGAAGTGTTTTGTAATAGAACTATGCACAGCTTTCTACATCTGCAACTGTGTACAGACACTGTCCCATGGGTTGGTGAAATCATCGCATTCCAGACAAGCTTTTAGATCCTTTTCTTCAAGGGTTATACTTACTTGGTGTCTCGATTATGTATGTTTTTCTGAGTGCTGAATTTAGAGATTAATTATAGTGGTTATTAATACAACAAGAATTCACTTAGACCACATTCTGATCTGTTAAACCCTTGTATATCCAAAGTAACCCCTCTGAGTTCAAAGAGGCTTCAAATTGAGCAGAAGTATATACACCCTGCTCAACAAATGTTTTAAATCCTATTCAAATTCACTTCTATTGTATGCATTTCTAATGCTGCTGGTAGATGCATTATTTTATTAGAATTTCATTTAGGTTTTTGCTTTGATCTATACATTCACTTTCATTTTCACAAAGCCTACAGGGTCTGATAAAATCTGAAAAAAGTAGAATAAGACTGTTTCTATTAAATTATTTATGTTGCTAGGTTTGACTTACTTTGAGGAATGAGAGATGTGCTATACATACACAAAAGAGAGGGCTGGGTTACACTAGTGTAACTGAGAGCAGAATCTGGCTCATAGATTTCAGGAAACTAGCAGCATGTAAGACTTTCTCTTATTTTACAGGTAATGTGTTGTGTTTTCTGTTAACTCCACGGTGAAAACAAATAGCTTTTTTGTCCAATTCTTGAAGGATTGGAAAAACAATGGGTGGATGAATAGAAAGGCAAGCAAATTCCATCAAGTGGATGTTGATTTTTTTTGTAACCTTTCTCTGAACTGTGGCCAGGGAATTAAATAACTCAACCACGATGGGATAATATTTAGACCTAAACATTGTCTTCTCCATTTCTATATATATTTTGCCTTGCAGGCACAATTAAAGAGTATAAGAAGAAAGAATACCTTGATACTTTGTAGAAATAGGGTTATCAGGTTGGGTTTTTTCCTTGATAATTATTTTCTTTGGAACAATTGAAATACGTCTCATCAGGAAACTTATCTTTATATATAATAAATATTGTAACTCACTATACTGCAGCTGTCACTGTGTGAGTTGTGATATTCCAGTCCCTTAAATGTTTGTAGTGTGCTAGGTGTACCATGTGCTCGGGATCAGGTGCTGTAGGTGCTCCATGCACTAAGCTCTTCAGACTGTAGCCATCACTGAGTTCCTAAAAAAGCTCATAGATTCCCAGGAAATAACAAGATTCCTTTACTAGGGCTGCAAGCAATAAGAGATGCAATTACATTAGGTATGTTTGCTGTAAGTTTTATCACAAACATAAACACAATGTAATCATAAGGGCCAGTCCAGTCCAGGAATATTAAAATAACAGTCCCAGTATGACTTCTATATGCTATCCTGCGTGCCTGCAGGTTGCAACCCTGAGTGTCCTTCTGCTCTCTAAAGCACTGGCCCCCTGCCAGCAACAGGGTATGTCTCTGGTCATCTCTCAGATCCTCCAGCTTTCAAGGTCCTGCAGTCCTTCCCGGGCCAGATTAACTCTCCAGTGGGCCCAGGGCTATTAGATTTTGTAGGGCCCCTGTAGACCACGGTGGGATCCCAGCTGGCGGCGCAGCAGGGTTCAGGCAGGCTGCCTGCATGCCCAGGCCTCACACCGCTCCTGGAAGTGGCTGGCTGCTGGCACGTCGCACCCCTAGGGGAGGGAGACAGTGTGTCTCGGGGCACTGCCTGCACCTGCAAGCCCACCCCCGCAGTTCCCATTGGCCGGGAACCAGCCAACAAGCTGTGGGAACTGTGCTGAAGGCAGGGGCAGCGCCCCAAGACACACTGTCCCCCGCCAGGGGCCCCAGAGACATGCCAGCAGCCGGCCGCTTCCGGGAGCGGCGTGGGGCCAGAGCATGCAGGCACCCTGACTGAGCCCTGCTGTGCCGCTGGACTTTTAGCAGCCGGGAGATTGCGATCAATGGGTTGGTGACCACTGATTTATTTTTACAGGGCCCCCCTTAGCCCGAGGCCCTGGCCTGCAGCCCCATAAATCCCTGTATTAATCCGGCCCTGAATCCTTCCATAATCAACTCCCAGGCTGCTGCCTCCAAGCAGCTGCTCTTGCTCTCACATGCAGCCTCTGGCTCCCTCCTGAGCTTGGTCCCTGCTGACCTCTGGGTTTATTTTCCTTTTCTGTACTCTGGAGATTATGGCACTTTCTGCTGGCTGGAGATCAGAACAAGAAGCAATGGTCTCACGTTGCAGTGGGGGAGGTTTAGGTTGGATATTAGGAAAAACTTTTTCACTAGGAGGGTGGTGAAGCACTGGAATGGGTTACCTAGGGAGGTGGTGGAATCTCCTTCCTTAGAGGTTTTTAAGGTCAGGCTTGACAAAGCCCTGGCTGGGATGATTTAGTTGGGGATTAGTCCTGCTTTAGGTTGGACTAGATGACCTACTGAGGTCCCTTCCAACCCCATATCTACTCTGGCAACACCATCAGAGGACCCAACCACATCAGCCACACCATCAAGGGCTCATTCACCTGCACATCCACTAATGTTATATATGTCATCATGTGCCAGCAATGCCCCTCTGCCATATACATTGGCCAAACCGGACAGTCCCTCCGCAAAAGAATAAATGGACACAAATCGGACATCAGGAATGGTAACATACATAAGCCAGTAAGTGAACACTTTAATCTCCCTGGTCATTCTATTACAGATTTAAAAGTCACTATCATTGAACAAAAAAACTTCAGAAACAGACTTCAAAGAGAAACAGCAGAACTAAAATTCATTTGCAAATTTAACACCATTAATCTGGGCTTGAATAGGGACTGGGAGTGGCTGGCTCATTACAGAAGCAGCTTTTCCTCTCCTGGAATTGACACCTCCTCATCTATTATTGGGAGTGGACTACATCCACCCTGATTGAATTGGCCCTGTCAACACTGGTTCTCCACTTGCGAAGTAACTCCCTGCTCTCCATGTGTCAGTATATAATGCCTGCATCTGTAACTTTCACTCTATGCATCCGAAGAAGTGAGGTTTTTACCCACGAAAGCTTATGCCCAAATAAATCTGTTAGTCTTTAAGGTGCCACCAGACTCCTTGTTGTTTTTGTAGATACAGACTAACACGGCTACCCCCTGATACTTGATACCTTCCAACCCTGATAGTCTATGATTCTATTATGTTGAACTGGGAGTTAACAGAGTGCCCAGCAAAGAGCCAGCAGGTTCATTTTGTTAATTTCTTTGTATTACTGTACCTACACTAAACAATCTGTTCTACCTTGTATTTAGCTGGGACACTGAGTACGTTTCCCAGACCTGAAGAACAGCTCTGTAAGCTCGAAAGCAGAGCTTGTCTCTCACCAACACAGGTTGGTCCGGTAAAAGATATTACCTCACCCACCTTGTCTCTGTAATGCACTCATAGATGCATACACTTCCCTCCAGCTTTCTTTTCACAGGGTGAGGAGCGGGGAAGGGGTGGCCCTTGAGCTTCTTACACCTAGAGCAGGGCCAGTTCATATCCTCTCAACTCCTCTGCATCTGTTCAGCAACAGCAGTGTTACACTCTCATGAGAGGTGACTTCTAGTCTCCCCTGGCTTCAGTGGGACAGGGATCCACTGCCTGGATCCAAATGGATTGGACTTAGATTTCCCCTAAAAGGTCACACAATATGTACAACTCATGAATTCTGGTGGACATTATGAAGCTGTTACTATGAAAATTGCTATGTCATAGAGGCATTCAGTGGAAATGTGGAATTCAACAGTGCTGACGGCTGAAAGCACATCCCTGCCAGTCCAGGGACAAAGGTCAGTCATGAGATCTTAAATGGTCACCTATTCAGGTGGAAATGCCTGAAGATCAGTAGGCTGGCTAAGGCTGGGAGTAGCTATTTTCTCAAGCTTTTCTGCAGGGGAAGGGGGAAAGGGAGAGAATGGAATATCCCCAAGCAAAACAAAGGGACAGAGGTTACAAACCAGGGGTTTAAAAGGGACTCATATGGGTAAGGCTGGGGGGAGAGACACAGGAAGTGTCTCATAGCAGGGGGAACTGATTTAGCTGCATGATCAACCAAGGTCAAAGCAAACTGAGCTGGAGAGAAGCTCTGTGGCTGAGAAGACAAGCCATGTGCTGCAGATGGCCCCTGGATGTCCCAGAGGACTCTGACCATGCCCAAAGAATGCTCTGGAGTGGAGAGGAAATGGAAGCAGGAAAATCTGTTTAGGGTTTATTATTTTTGTATAGATGTGTAGTTCTTGTGCTATTAAATAAAGAGCGATAGTGTGTTAGAATCACATGCAAAGTCTGTGTGTTATACCTATCACATGGCCTTGAAGAGTTAACCTGTGAACCTAGAGCAGCCACATGGCTAGAGTTCTGATAGACGATGTGTTTAAACTATGAGGGAGCCTGCGGTGTCAGCACTGGTCCCAGAGCTATGTGGTTGGACCAGCAGGTCTCAAGAAAGGGTGATAGAGGATCTGAACCTTGAAAGCATGCCTGGAGATCCCAAGCCAGAGGCAGTGCCTGGACTCTGGTGGCTTAAAGCACATGGGATGAGCATTTGGATCCCCTCGTGGAATGTCTGAGAGGGTGCTTGTGTAGATCTGTGACATCTCATAGTGGACTCCTCTTATCCTTATGTGGTTCAGCTGTAGAGTTTGTCCAGGCTGTCTCCAGTGTCCCCTATTTATAGCCTCCTCCCCAGTGAGCTCCAGCTGGCTATCGGTGTCTCCCACTAGGTGGTTTGCCCACAAGGAAAGCCTCCTATATGTAGTTTCACAACTGCTACTAGCATGCATAGTGACTGCCATACCCCAGATTCTAAAAGTTTCTTGCTCCTCCAGTGGGATCGCCCTATCTGCACTCCGTGTGTCTACCGCGACACCATATTGCAAACTAATGGAGGAGAAAAGTTATTCCTTCATTGCTTCCATTCCATATTTGAACAACTGAATGCTGCAATGCAAGCATGTGGGCTACAGTAACACCTGAGGACATCAGTCAAGGGTCAGAGCACCATTATGCTGAACAAGCTGTAGTAAATAAGGCACATTGTATTCTCCACTTTATTTTTAATTGAAGTTTAATTTCAGCCTTGAAGCTGGGGAGGTCCAGTATATTTTTATCAGTAGTAAAAGCTACAGCAGAGAGAGTGCAAAGAAATGTTCTGATGAGGCTTAAAACAAGATAAATTAACATCAGACATATCCTTATCTGTTCAAATATATATGACTGTATCCAATACAAGAGATCTGTGTCTAAAAAAAATAAAACAAACAATCCCCTTTCCCAAAAACCCAACAAATATGAGTCAACAGTGTGATGCTGTTGCAAAAAAAGCAAACATGATTCTGGGATGTATTAACAGGTGTGTTGTGAGCAAGACACGAGAAGTCATTCTTCCACTCTACTCTGCTCTGGTTAGGCCTCAGCTGGAGTATTGTGTCCAGTTCTGGGCACCGCATTTCAAGAAAGATGTGGAGAAATTGGAAAGGGTCCAGAGAAGAGCAACAAGAATGATTAAAGGTCTTGAGAACATGACCTATGAAGGAAGGCTGAAAGAATTGGGTTTGTTTAGTTTGGAAAAGAGAAGACTGAGAGGAGACATGATAGCAGTTTTCAGGTATCTAAAAGGGTGTCATAAGGAGGAGGGAGAAAACTTGTTCATCTTAGCCTCTAAGGATAGAACAAGAAGCAATGGGCTTAAACTGCAGCAAGGGAGGTTTAGGTTGGACATTAGGAAAAAGTTCCTAACTGTCAGGGTGGTTAAACACTGGAATAAATTGCCTAGGGAGGTTGTGGAATCTCCATCTCTGGAGATATTTAAGAGTAGGTTAGATAAATGTCTATCAGGGATGGTCTAGACAGTATTTGGTCCTGCCATGCGGGCAGGGGACTGGACTCGATGACCTCTCGAGGTCCCTTCCAGTCCTAGAATCTATGAATCTCTGATCAGAATGGGAAGAGACTGTCTAGGAAGGAGTATGGCAGAAAGGGATCTAGGGTTATTGTGGACCACAAGCTAAATATGAGTCAACAGTGTGATGCTGTTGCAAAAAAAGCAAACGTGATTCTGGGATGCATTAACAGATGTGTTGTGAGCAAGACACGAGAAGTCATTCTTCCGCTCTATTCTGCGCTGGTTAGGCCTCAGCTGGAGTATTGTGTCCAGTTCTGGGCACCGCATTTCAAGAAAGATGTGGAGAAATTGGAGAGGGTCCAGAGAAGAGCAACAAGAATGATTGAAGGTCTAGAGAACATGACCTATGAAGGAAGGCTGAAAGAATTGGGTTTGTTTAGTTTGGAAAAGAGAAGACTGAGAGGAGACATGATAGCAGTTTTCAGGTATCTAAAAGGGTGTCATAAGGAGGTGGGAGAAAACTTGTTCATCTTAGCCTCTAAGGATAGAACAAGAAGCAATGGGCTTAAACTGCAGCAAGGGAGGTTTAGGTTGGACATTAGGAAAAAGTTCCTAACTGTCAGAGTGGTTAAACATTGGAATAAATTGCCTACAGAGGTTGTGGAATCTCCATCTCTGGAGATATTTAAGAGTAGGTTAGATAAATGTCTATCGGGGATGGTCTAGACAGTATTTGGTCCTGCCATGAGGGCAGGGGACTGGACTCAATGATCTCTCGAGGTCCCTTCCAGTCCTAGAGTCTATGAATCTATGTTTTGAGAAGGAAAGAATGGTTTCCCTTCATCCGTGAGTGGAAGGGCCCTACTTAATCTCCTTTGGATGACACAGCCCATGACAACTCATGTAGTGATGCTGGAATTTTCAGAAGGTATTTTTGGTGTCAGTGGCCTGTTGCGCTCCATGGGATTGAGGCCCAGTGCATGTTTAGCCACCCAGGGATCTTAAAAATGGTTAGTTAGTCCTGCACACATCCCCTGCGTGCTCCAAGAGGGAGGGTCTGAGGTTAAGGGATTGACTGATCTATCAGGATTTTCCAAAACACTTGGAAGCTGACAGGAATTCAGCCAAATGAGGACTGCAGAAATAATATCCCTTGCTGTCATTGCACTACAGTCATTTTATTTATACAAGCTGTTGAGCACAAAATGGCAAAAGTCTGGAGATCAAATCCATTTCTGCTCTATTGAATAAATAAGGCTGGAATTTGTTGCACTTGAAAGAATGATGGGCTGCCCTCAAAAAAGGAGCACAACTTATTTTTGATACAGCCTGGGGCCCTTTTCTTGAAAAGCTGATGTCTCTGAGGATTCTTCAATAGTAATCACTGTTTTCTGTATGCAATGAGAACGAAAATTACTGCCCTATACAAAATCATATGTGCAGGGCTTGTATGCTGAGGCATAGTTTTATGTACATGCCCTTCAGGATACTTGTTAACATATTGTGCTGTCTTTTTTTAAAGGTGAAAGAGAGCATGACTACCCAGTGGTGTTCATAGTCTAGTTACAGTGAAGTGCTCAACTGCCTTCTTTTTCCAAATGCTCCTGTTTTCTCTGTTCTTTATAACTGTATTAGAAAATCACAAATCCTATCTGCAATAGAGATTTCATAATAAGATAGAAACCAATATTCCTGTGTACTCAGTGCTAGAAAACTAATGCTAACTTTGAGCCTCATTCTTCATCTCTTACTCACAGGCGTGTTATGTATTATTTGTATAGTCCCTGGTGTGCATTAGATGCCTTAAAGAACATATAACAGACCATCTTTGCCTTGAAGGTTTTGTAATCTAAGTAAAAACAAATAATAAGAAATGAAGATGGACGATAGGACAGATAGGATTAGGGATGACAAGATTGTCTCAAGTAACACTTATTCATGCAAATAGTTCCATTGAAGTTATTGAGCCAGATGGTTCCACCCTATGGGAAAATCCAAAGGTTGAGGCAAGAAGAAAAGTCTCTTTGCAGAACAATCCTCTGGTGAGAGAAGCAGGGGCGGGGAGAGGCTATGGACTTTTGGAACTCAGGCCTCTCCAATCTTTATCAATTCTAGAGATCTAGAGGTAAGTTTGAGAAATACAATTTTTATTGATTGATTTTACATTTTCACAGTTGTGGGAAATTATGGGAGGGGTCAGACAATTTTATTTAATGACAGTGGACACTGAGATCCAAAAAGCTAAACTTTATAACCGTTAAAACACAAATTGTCAACCTCACATGTCAAAATATACAAAGCACCCTTAAATCAAACTCTAGGTTCTCAAGCAGCATTTATCTTACATTGCCCATCTGTAAACTTCAATTATCAATGGAAATATTTTTTTCTTCGGTTTGTGTGTGTGTGTGGTGAAATCTGTTTACTGACATAAATCTCATTCTTCTAAGGCTACCTATCGGAAATGGAATTGTTCTGTAGAGATGACTCTAGCTTTACTGGACCCTCTCCCCCTTGGCAGCATGGTTCCTGCAGGTCTCACATAATTGCTCAGTACCTGCCATGGAGGGGCCCACACAGATGTACTTCTTCACAGCTTAAGAGCAAGGCAGAGGTGGTGCTGCTCTCCATGGGGTTGTCCTTTGCAGAACTTAGGGACATAAAGCTCTCAGGTATATTACTTCCTTTATGGAAATCCCCAGGTTCTGTCCAGGGCAGTGCCATGGAGCACAGCACTCCATCTTCTTTAGAAGCAGAGATAGAGCTATATATGGAGGGCAAATTCAATTGAAGTCCCTGGTGGGGCTGCTGCAAGCCAAGCTCATCATCCCTGTGAGCAAGATTTATAGGGCTGGGTCTTTAGTTTTTCTATACTGCCACAGTTAGTTAATTCAGTGCAGAAATTTGTAATCTTAAAATGAAAGCCTAGATTGAACTCACTGCTTTACTGTATTAAATAATTCTCCCCATTATAGCCCTACCATTTTAAAAAATCTTATGTTTAGTTGGCAATAACTTCATCTTAGTATCATGTTCTTGTCAGATATATTTGATCATGGATAAGAAATTAAGCTCAGTAAAAGCCATGCTGGCATGAATAATTAATACGATGACTGTCCCTGTGACATTTATTTGAAATAGAAAAATGCTTTTCTTGTAACTAATTTTATGTAACGAATACATTTTATAATCACCAGGAGCTTCAGACTGTGCATTTAATGCTATAGATGTTAACTGTGAATAAGAGTACTTGTCAAAGATTATTTTTACACAGACTTCAAATGTGGATACAAATATTATGAAATATTTTGGAAACAAATTTCAACATCATTTGCAGTGACTACCAGTTATGCATACTGCTGGTTTCATAATCGGTGAATCTTATAGAAACAGTAAAAGCAGTAACTTGGATTGCTTCCAGTGCAAGGACCTATGTGCTAATGGATCTGCATCAGATTTCAAAGTTACATTTAGCTTTCATAGACTGGGACTGGATTGCTTAGAGAACTTGTCCCAGTTCATTTTTGAATCTCATTTCAGTTAGCGAAGACATTTCCCAAAGCCCTGTACATGCCTGCCTCAGCTCCTAGCAGGGCTATGCTGCTGTACATGCTAACCACCACTGGTGCGCCTGTCAAAAGTGTTCAAAATCAGAGAGCTTAATCATATAGATACTTTAAGAAATATTGTAGACACAAATAGATGTTCTCTGAGAGATTTTGTGGTGTTTTAGTTTAGTTTATCATCTCTAAAGTTATGCAAGATACATTGTACTGTTACTTGATCACTCTTTAAGATCTTATGTGTTACAGAGTAGAGCTGAGGTGCAGGGGAAGGAAGGGTGTTTTTCCAGTGAAATTTTTAATTCTTCATTGAAAACCCCAAAACCTGAAAATCAAAACATTTTCAGCCAAAATCTGAAAAAAATTAGGTTTTGTCCAAAATATTTCATTTTCCAGATTTTTGATTGAAAAAAGTCAATTTTTTGAGGAAACCAGACGCTTTCCATGAAAACTTTCATTTAGGCAAAAACCCTATTTATTTATTTATTTATTTTACAGAAAGGTTTTTTGATGCAATTTTGACCTGCATTATTATGGAATAGTGCTAGCCACTCCATAGTTAAATTTAAGATAGCATAGGAGGTGAAAGGGGGCCTGGCCAGAATGATTCGTTGCATCAGCAACCCCAGCTACCAGAGTAGCCTTTAGGGAGCCATTGCAGCTGGCACAGTTTAGAGCAGTTTGAGTTTTTGTATATGCTTTTGCAGGTTTTAGGGGATAACTTTAAAATGTGAGTCCACTGGGGTGATAATGAGTGTTGAAAGATTATATGGCAGCAAGGAATTGTCTTTATCCCCTAACTACTCATTTCCAGACATTCTAACATTTGGGTTTTCAGAAGGTTTACAAAAGTAAAGAAAGTGCAGCGTTGATCCTGGGTGTTAGCTAAACTCCATTGAAACACATCTCCAACCTTAACTCTTTTTTTTTTTTAAATGACATTTTAGATCTGAATTCTGTTTATGCTTGCCAATTTTGTTTGGACATATTCCTGGAGATTTCATCACATGACATAATCTTTAATTAAAGATTGATCTTTTGTTCCTGGAGACTCCAGGACAATCCTGGAGGGTCGGCAACCCTAATTCTGTTGCTTGTTAATAAAATTTAGAGCCTGATCCAGTAAACACTACCTTCCAGGTGTAATGCTTACTACCACGATTAATCACATTAATGTTATCCTCATTACATCTTTACTCACTGAAGTCAGTGGAACACCTCACTGTGGAAATCACTATTCTTGGTAGTAAGTGTTGGCCAGATTGGACCCTAAGATCTGTTGTATGTATTTAGATGTAATACATTGACTAAAGGTGTTTTGTAGCAGGGTGGTCACCCCGCTCCTGCCCGGAGAGGTTAAAACAGCCCTGGAGAGGGCTACAGCTGGGAAAAGAAAGGCTGAGTGGGGGAGCAGCCACAGGTGAGGCCATGCCCCAATCAGGCCATAGCTAGCCCTATAAGAGGGCTGAGGGCCAGAGGCTGAAAAAGATACTCTCTCTAGCTTCTCAGAGAGAGAAGGACCTGGCTGCCTGGGAAGCTGAGACGGGTACCTAGGGTGGAGCAGTGCTGGGGAAGGGCAGAGGGAGCTGGGGAGCTCCAGCCTAGCAAAGCCCCAGGCTGCAGGCTGAGTTAGGGGCCCACAAAGGGTACTGGGGCTGCAGAGGGGCAGCCCAGAGATAGGCAGAGGCAGCTGATCCAACCCCCCCTTGGTGATGAGTGGTTTATAGACTGCAGTCTGCCCCAGGGAGCGAGGGCTAGATGATGACTGGCAGTAGCCACTGAGGCAAGGTGGGGATAGAAGGTTGAGGGTTCCCTTGGGAGGGGAGACCCAGAGTGAGACACCGGCCTGCAGAGGGTGCTCTGGGCTGAAGAGCTAATTCCCAGGACAACCAGCAGGAGGTGCCATGACGGTGAGTCGTCGCCTGCCACAGTGTTAAAGTAACCTTGTTACTGTCCAACATTAAACAGTGTTAAGCAAGGTCCCTAGTTTGGCATACAGAGACCTGAGCCTGTTTAGTACCATGGCAAACACACCATTAAAAATCCTTTAAACCTTTTATTAAAGATAAAGAAAAGGAACAACAGCTAAAGCATTTGAAATGTAAAGTATTAAGGCCTTCATTTTAACAACATCCCTTTCTTTTTAGCTGGAGAGAGTTTTTTAGAAGGAACAAACCCCTTGTTTGACAGTCTCTTATATGGTATCACAGATGGTAACCATGGTCCTTTTGAGGAAAAGAGAAGTTAGTTGAGATGAGCTGGAGCTGCTGCTGTTAAAATCTGATCCCGTTCCATTCTAGATGGTGGTTGGGATTCAGCTAGAGTCAGTAGAGATGGCAATATTATCTCAGTCCCTCTCTCTGGCTGTGATGGGGCTTACCTAGCCCTTTATAGCCCCTGGCTAGAGAGCCTGTGGTCCTACTACACCCCATTGCAGGAAGGAGCATTGGAGGTACGTCTTCCAGGCCTGCCTTGTTACCTGCACCCACTCTAGGGCACCTTGCCTTTACCTTCCGTGGGCTCAAGGCATAACCCGATTAATTTAGGCACCCCTATCTTTTCCCAGTTCCTAGGGCTCAGTGCAAAAGGCATCTACTCTTACCCAGTTCCTAGGGCTCAGGGCATAATCTTCTGCATGTTTGCTGGGCCTTTTACCAGTGAAAGAGACTTGCACAGTAATATCCTTCACCCCTATTTATTAACAGTTACTAAAGCAGAATACACATACTAAGCATACAATGCTCACCACTCTCAATAAGGCAGACAAACTTTCCTTGATGACCTGTCAAGATTAGATCAGCTGGGGCTTTAGTTTCTTCATGGTGTGATTGGCAGGGTGTTGAAGTCTGGCAGCTCTGATCTTGGGCTGTGTCCTAGAATTAGGTTCCAAAGAACTTCCTTTTGGACCCCAGTTTATATAGTTAAACGTGAGTCCTGCTTAGATATACCTTAACCCATCATTTTAAACTAAAGTACTACAAAACAGTATTTTTCACCAATCCTAGTCCATCACAAAACAATTCTTTAACCAATCAGACCCCACCACTTAGTTGATTTAAATCTTGCAAAATTAGTTATGCAACTAACTGACACAATTAAAGAATAAGACAGAAATCATACAGATAAACAATAGAGAAGTAGGAACCATAAAGGCAAAACAATAAAGAAGTATAAATTTCATAATCACAACAGTTGATAAGTGGTTTCTAGCTAGACAGAATGCTATCAAACAAAGTTTTTTTTAAAGATCTTAAGATCTGTTTCTTTATCTGATGATGGTGAGTACTATTAGGACAGAAGCGCCTCCTTAACAGCCCAATATTACATTGTTTTGATGCAATTTAGATGGAATGTGAGGATGTGACTCTCTTATGGTTGCTAGGCGTCCAGTTTTCAACCAGAATACCCAGTCAAAAACAGACCCTGGTGGCTCCGGTCAGCATCACTGACTGGGCCGCTAAAAGTCCAGTCGGCAGTGCAGTGGGGCTAAGGCAGGCTCCTTGTCTCTGCATGGCTCCCGGAAGTGGCCAGCATGTCCGACTCTTAGGTGCAGGGGCTAGGGAGGCTCCACGTGCTTGCCACGCCCTAAGCGCCAGCTCCGCAGCTCCCATTTGCCGGGAACTGTGGCCAATGGAAGCTGTGGGGGTGGCACCTGCTGGCAGCACACAGAGCCCCCTGACCCCCATGCCTAGCAGTCGGACATGCTGGTCGCTTCTAGGAGCCGCTCGGAGCCAGGGCAGGCAGGGAGCCTGCCTTAGCCCCACTGCGCTGCTGACCAGGAGCCGCCTGAGGTAAGCGCCACCCGGCTGGAGCCCACACCCCCTCCCGCACCCTAACCCTCTGGCCCAGGTTGGGACTCCCTCCCGCACACTAACTCCCTCCCAGAGCCGGCACCCCAACTCCCTGCCCCAACCCTGAACCTCCTCCTGCACCCAAATTCCCTCCTGGAGCCTGCACCTTATACCCCCTCCCGTACCCTTGCCCCAGAGCCCCTTCCTATACCCCAAACCCCTCATTCCTGCCCCACCCCCAAGCCCGCACCCCCTCCTACACTGCAACCCCCTGCCCCAGCCCTGAGCCCCATTCCTCACTCTGAACCCCTTGGCCCCAGTCCAGAGCCCCCTCCTGCACCCCAAACCTCTCATCCACAGCTCCACCTCAGAGCCCACACCCCCAGCCGGAACCCTCACCCTTGCCCCCTTCCGCACCCCAGCCCCAGCCCGGAGCCCCCTCCCGTATCCTGAACCTCTCATTTCTGGCCCTACCCTGTAGCCCTCACCCCTCCTGCACCCCAACCCACTGCCCCAGCCCAGTGAAAGTGAGTGAGGGTGGGGGACAGCAAGCGACAGAAGGAGGGGGGATGAAGTGAGCGGGAATGGGGCCTCGGAGAAGGGGCAGGGCAAGGTGTTCGGTTTTGTGCGATTAGAAAGTTGGCAACCCTAGACTCTCTGCTTCTTAGCTCATGGCTGCTGTCTCTCAATCTGGCTGCTGTTTCTACTACAGAAAAAAGCCTCAGACCTAACAGCTTATAGAGGCCTCGTGGAAGCAGCCAATAAGAGCCCAGCAGGCTCAGATAAAAGGAGCTGCAAGCCTTACCAGCTCACTTCCTTGCTAGGCCCAGAGGGTGAGAAAGGGTGTCCCACTCCATCTGCAGGCGTGCCATTGGCTGCATGTACTTAAGCTTGGGAGAAAGGGGACCTGAGAACTTTAACCCTAAAGATAAGGGGCAAAGATAAAGGGATCCAGTGGGAAGAGGCCCAGGGACGTAGCAGCAATCAGCTGAAGGAAGCAGTACGTGTCTGCTGTTTATAGGGTCACCAAGTTGGAACCCAGAGTAGTGGGCAGGCCTTTGTTCCTCTAGTCGTGGAGTGATCTAAGCCCAAGGCTCATTTAGAAGCCCAAGTTTAGGGCCCAAAGACAGGGCTGAAGACGCTGGTATAGGCAGATAGTTTAGTTGGACTTTTGCTACCTTGGAAGGGGTTCATTCTGACCATGTGACTTGGTTGGAGGGTTGAGCCAATGAAGACCAGCCTGGGAAAGGAAAAGGCCTGCAATACCAGATGCAGCAGCAGGAGGCATTCAGGAGGTGAGAGCCCCCGTCACACTGGCCCAGAATGGTCAGGACATCTCTCAGGATCAGGATGACAGTGGCCTGGTGGCCCTGGAGATAGTGGGGGTGACAGCAGTGGAGGTGAAGCTTGCTCCAGTAGCCAATTTTTCTCCCCAAAATCTCTCTGTGGACCCCAAAAGAAAGTGATGGGTGGAACAGCCCATCCCCTCATTATTTTGTCCACCAATTAGGCCTAATATCCAACCAGTTTAGTATCAGAGGGGTAGCTGTGTTAGTCTGGATCTGTAAAAAGCGACAAAGTGTCCTGTGGCACCTTATAGACTAACAGACGTATTGGAGCATAAGCTTTCATGGGTGAATACCAACTTCGTCAGATGCATGTGATGAAGTGGGTATTCACCCACGAAAGCTTATGCTCCAGTACGTCTGTTAGTCTATAAGGTGCCACAGGACACTTTGTCGCTTTCAACCAGTTTAGGTTCATTAATTTCCAGTCCCACATTTTCTTGTTTATCAAGCATGATCTTAACACAGTCCTTGAATTATATCAGTAAGCTTTTTTGTTTGGACTAATTCAGTCTTTCTGTCTCCCTTTCCCATCAACACTTGTTAATATAGTTTGCTGTGACATCTTATGAACTTATACTAATTCTTCACAGCGGAGCTTCCAATAGGGTAAAATTTTAGGCACAATTATCACAACAGATCTCACAAGCTAAGATTAGATTCATAGATTCTAGGACTGGAAGTGACCTTGAGAGGTCATCGAGTCCAGTCCCCTGCCTGTATGGCAGGACCAAATACTGTCTAGACCATCCCTGATAGACACTTATCTAACCTACTCTTAAATATCTCCAGAGATGGAGATTCCACAACCTCCCTAGGCAATTTATTCCAGTGTTTAACCACCCTGACAGTTAGGAAGGACCTTCCGCCGAATTGCCGCCACAGATCGCGATCGCGGCTTTTTTTTTTTTTTTTTTTTTTGGCTGCCTGGGGCGGCCAAAACCCTGGAGCCGGCCCTGAGCACGGCTGCCTGTCCTGGTGCTCTGGGCTGGGCGGCACGGCTATAGCACTGCCAGCCACCGGTGCTCCAGGCAGCGTGGTAAGGGGGCAGGGAGCAGGGGAGGTTGGATGGGGGCAGGGGAGTTCGGGGTGGTGGTCAGGGGGCGGGAGTGTGGATAGGGGTCAGGACGGTCAGAGGGCAGGGAACAGGCAGGTTGAATGGAGGCAGGGGTCCCAGGGAGGCAGTCAGGAATGAGAGGGATTGAATGGGGTGGCAGGGGGCAGTTAGGGATGGGAGATCCGGGGGCCATCAGGGAGAAGGGCTGGTTGGATGGGGCAGGGATCCCGGGTGGGGGGCAGTCAGGAAGGAGAGGGGGGGTTGGATGGGGCGGTGGGGGTCAGTCAGGGGCAAAGGGTCCAGGGGTGGTCAGGGGACAGAGAGCGGGGGGGGGGCAGGGGTCCCTGGGAGGCCATTGGGGGCAAAAAGCGGGAGAGGTCGGATAGGGGGCAGGGGCCAGGCCACATGTGGCTGTTTGGGGAGGCACAACCTCCCCTAACCGGCCCTCCATACAATTTCGGAAACCCGATGTGGCTCTCCGGCCAAAAAGTTTGCCCGCCCCTGGGCTAGGCAGTAGTACTGCAGAACAAGATATGGAGGTTATAGTGGATGACAACTGAATATGAGCCGACAATGTGACACATTTGTGAAAAGGCAAATGTCATTATGGAGTGTATTAACAGGAATGTTGTATCTAAGACACTGGAGATAGTTGTCTTGCTCTACTTGGCACTAGTGAGGCCTCAGCTGAATTATTGTGTTCAGTTTTGAGCACCATACTTCAAGAAGATGTGGACAAATTGGAGAAAGTCCAGAGGAAAACAACAAAAATGATAAAAGGTTTAGAAAACCTGTCCTATGGAGAAAGGTTAAAAAAATGAGCATCTTTAATCTTGAGAAAAGACTGAAGGGGGATCTGGTAAGTCTTCATATATGTTACGGGCTGCTATAAAAAGGACTGTGATCTATTGTTCTCCATGTCTACTGAAGGTATGAAAAGAAGTAATGGGTTTAATCTGCAGCACTGGCGATTTAGGTTAGATATTAGTAAAAACTTTCTAACTACCCTGTTTCCCCGAAAGTAAGACCTCCCCTGAAAATAAGACCTAGCGCATCTTTGGGAGCAAAAATTAATATAAGACACTGTCTTATTTTCGGGGAAACAGGGTATAAGCATAGTTAAGTACTGGAATAGGTTACCAAAGGCACTTGCGGAATCCTCATCATTGGAGGTTTTTGAGAACATTTAAGAATGTTCTAGGTATATCTGTTCCTGCCTTACTGTGGGGGGGGGGGGATGGACTTGATATCTTGAGGTCCCTTCCAGCCCTGCCTTTCTATGATTTGAGGCTTCATCGGTGCTTGTGTGAAAAGTATATAGGAAGTATCAGGATGCTACAAAATGTGGTAGTGATGAGTTCATAAGTATCACTCTTCCCTGTGAGCCAGCACAGAACCAATGATCCAACCCACTTACAGGGTTGCTTACCGAGGTGTGGTCTTTCAGATGAGATATAAAATCTAAATCCCACCCACTTGTGAGCATTGACTATCCCATGGTACTTTCTGTAGGAGTCAGTGTTAGTCCTGCTGCCCTGACTAAATTCCAGCTGGGATAGATTTGCCTGTTGAAATGCCATTGTGTCTCAAATAGACATGACATTCTGTTCTTCTTCTAACTGTTGGCTGCTGTGCTGTTGGAAGCGTTGTCTAGGTTCACCCTCACTATGTAGTGGGCAAAACATTTGCTCTTGATAGGGTTTCTGCAATTGTAAAGGTACAAGCTGTCATTATATTAGGGGTGAAATCCTGATGCCATTGACTTAAATAAGTCCAGGATTTAATCGTATGTATTTAAATTGTCTTTAAGAAGGTTTAAGAAAAAAAGGAAAGGGACGGGAGCTTTTGAGAGTTTCTAGGTTAATGGAAACATGAAGCTGACATAGTGCTAGGTTTCTTGGGATTGCTTCAGCAAATCATACCTCTGTTCCTGCTCTTCAGTGGGGAATGAGGTGTCACTGATTAAACTACATCATTTTGCCTTGCTAGTGCAGCCAGTCTAGCAGAAATTCTGTCATAACACAAGAGATTTACAGCAACAGCAGCACTGACTGTAACTGAACTAAGACCAGGAACCACTCTCGGTAATAGTAGCCAAATTCCACAGACCTGTTACAAAATTCACACAACATAGTGATCATCCAAGTGCTTAACATGAGTGTTGTTATATTGGAAAATATATTCAGTTATTCCATTTTAATATGCTGCAAAGCCTTGGCAGAGCTTGAGATGTATTCACCTTCCAGGCACAGAGTCACTACAGCCTAGAAGTGGGTGGGAGGCCAGGCTTCATTTGCAGGCTATCTTTCAACACCACCTACATTTTTCCTTGAGTTGTTAAGATCTGATGTGACTGTAGTCTACAGATGGCCTGTCAATTTTAATTCTTCCTGATCTAGTATGTTTGGAATAAGACACAGTCTCAGATCTTATTTCATTTTTTTCATGCTTCGAAAAAAACATATTATACACTTGAACTGATACAGGGATACCTTGGGTTGAATTTTACTTTTGATTGAGAGAGCCTGAGGTTTTTTAACTCAATGATTTAAACAGGAATTTGCCTGAGGAAGAACTGAATAGCAACAGCACAATTTGGTCCTATGAAATGCAAAGGCTTGTACAGTATTTACAATGAACTCTGAAGCTGTCATATGCACTATTTGTTCTGCAGAGGTACAGCACAGTAGTGACTTAAGAAATGAGTTTCCATCTTTCACTACTAGTAAGGCTTTTTTCTATTTTCCTACCCTATTGCCCATACCAATACTGTCACTGACTGAATGTGCAAAGCTTTATTCAATTTCAAAATGACTATGCATTAGTCCCTTTAAAGAAAAAAAATCACTTTGGCCAAATCGTTATTATGTAATAGCTCTTTTATTCAACCTATCCAACACTCTCATCTTTATAAGTGGAAGCTGAGTTCTGAATAGGGAGTGCGGGTAAAAGGAGGTGACCACTATAGCTTAGTGTATTTGAGAACTGATGTAGATTTAAACAATAAACCAGTTTATGTTTAAATAGTGCCTTTTATCCAAAGGATCCACAATTACTCTATGTACATGCAGCACCAACAGAATACATTCACTTCCAGAGTGGATGGTGGATATCTACCAATACACTTACACAACTCATACAAATGTCCACATACGCAGTTTTTTAGAGTCTCCACCAAGAAGAACCCTAACCAATAAATTGTGTTAGACTTAGTTTACTAATGGACATAACAGACCTTGCTGTGATTTGAACATGCAATTTCCAGGATAGGTAGATGTTTTAGCCATGAAATTTATAACACCATGCCACCCCTCCAGGTGAGACTATGATGCTAGAGAGGGCTATGACAAATGTGGCAAATACCTGATCTGACGTGCTTGAAACAACAAAGTACATATTCAGCAAAGATGTGTATGTGTGATGAATTGGACCAGCATTGCAGAATAGCCGAAGTTGAGAAATCTTGGGCCAGACTTTCAAAAGTCAGCTCAGTAACCACAATTTGGGCTATTGAAATGGCCAAAAACTTTCAAAAGTGTTCAGCACCCAGCAGCTTCCTCATTTAGCTACCTAAACGGTAGCTGTTGGATGCTGAGCTATTTTGAAATTCTGCCCTTCTACCCTTACGTAAAACCTAGAGCATATTGGAGGCAGGCTTCTTGTAGCTTTAGTTCTATGTGTAAATGTGACATACCCAGCACACGGTACCTGAAACATTGTGATGATGTGAAAGGACTCTCTGTTTCTAAAACTAAATTGGCTCTTTATTAAGAACTTTTTACAGAGGTGCTGTAACTGCAGCTAGCATGCAGCCGGGGCAGATTAGGGTTTGGTGGGGCCCCTGGGTCAGAGGAAGTGGGGCCCCTCCCCACCCCGTCTGCCTGCAGTCCCCCGTCCCCCTCCCCCGCACTCCTGCCGGGGAAATGGAGTCGGGGCAGAGGCACCGCTCCTCTGCAGGAGTGCCGGGCAGAGGGAGTCAGGGAGTGGGGGCACCCATTTTTCCAGGGGCCCCCAATTGGCTGGGGCTCCTGGGCATGGACCCCATTGGCCCAGTGGCTAATCTGCCACTGCATGCAGCCATGTGCTGAGACTGGCTTCCTAGTACTTCCTCCAAACTCTTCCCTTCTGTAACCTGTGCTCCTCCTTGAAGGCTGCTACATTTTTTTAAATTTTTTTGCTGTGTCTTTTGTACCAGCATGACTTGCTGAGCCCAGAAGTTACTAGTGCATAGCCCACCCGCGGGACATAGCCTTTACCACCTGCCTATTAACGAGGCAGGGATAGCTCAGTGATTTGAGCATTAGCCTACTAAGCCAAGGGTTGTGAGCTCAATCCTTGAAGGGGCCATTTAGGGATCTGGAGCAAAAATCTGCCTGGGGATTGGTCCTGCTCTGAGCAGGGGGTTAGACTAGATGATCTCCTGAGGTCCCTTCTAACCCTGATATTATAACACCTGTTAGGCCTCACAATTCTCCAAGTACATTGGTCTTTGACCCAGTCCACCACTTCTTATTTGACTTATCACTGTGGGGGATTTGCTTCCATCCTGTTGCTGCTTTCATTTTGTTGGGTGGCATCCTAGTGGTCCTCTGTATTGCTCTTATCTCTTGTTTCTTCTGACTCGCTTACATCAGGTCAGCTGACAGTTTAGGCTCTTTCTAAGTCCTCCTTGTCTTAGCTGTGGCCCCATCTATCTGGGTGTGCCAGCTGTCCTGCAACTATTGCACAGGCTTCCACTGCTCTCCAGAGTCTATAGCTACATCATGTGATCTGTGTGTTCACTGCAGTTTGGACTGTTGCTTTTTGTTTGTATGGCTCTCAATGGCCAGACTCAGATCTACTCACCTGTGCATAAAGGCTTCAGAGCGATGGCTCCTCTGTAACAGCCTGCCTGCCTCGCTTGCCATTCTCTTAATTGATTCTGTTTTCTGACCATCATTCCTCCACTGGACTGTAGAAGACTATCCCTCATGGGAAGCAGAGTCTCGGTTCTTCAGCCCATCAGTCCCTGTGCTGGACTACTGTCTACTCCCTGGGAAGCTGTATTATGATGGCCTAATATTGCCAGGTAGGGATCCCTTCCTGTCTGGTTTGCCTTTGTCTTGGCTATCTTCCCATTGCTTTGTGGATACTCCAGGGGAAGATTTCTTGTGCTCACATTCCCATATGGTGCAGAATGGTTTCTGCCACAGTGTACTGCGGCCCATTTTCTGGTCATAGAGTGTCAGCTGTACCATACCTTGCAAATATGCCTTCAGTTTCCTGATCAGTTCTTGCCAAAGCCTACTCTAGATAACTTACCTCCCAGAAGCTGGAGTAGCAATCTGTAAGGCTAGGTTTTAGTCAGGTGTATTTTTAGTAAAAGTCATGGACAGGACATAGGCAATAAACAAAAATTCATGGCCCCGACCTGTCCATGACTTGTACTAGATACCCCTAACTAAAACTTGGGCCAGGGGGCCGCGGATGCTCTGGCGGGAGAGATGGGGGACAGGGGCACTGTGGGTGATGTGGGGGGGTTGCCCGGAAGCCACGCTGATGCTGGTGGGGAGGCAGGCGGCAGTGTGCGGCCCGGGAGCCCTGCTGGTGCTGCGGGGGGGAGGAGGGTTGGCGGAGCTGTCAGGCTCCCTACTGGCCTCCACACAGCTCCCCGGAAGTGGCCGGCATGTTCCTGCAGCTCCTAGGGGGAGGAAGGCCAGGGGGCTCAGCGCACTGCCCCCGCCACAAGCTCCGGCTCCACAGCTCCCATTGGCCGGGAACCACAGCCAATGGGAGCTGCGGGGGTGATGCCTCCAGGCAGGGGCAGCGCACAGAGCCCCCTGGCCTCTCTGCCTAGGAGCTGCAGGGACATGCCAGCTGCTTCCAGGGAGCCCCCCCACAGGTAAGTGCTGCTCCGCACCCCAACTCCCAGCCCTGAGCCCCCTCCCACACCCAAATTGCCCCAGCAGTGGCTGGTGCGACTGGCCCAGGGGCTGCCTGATCTTCTCGGGCAACCCCGGAACCAGCCGCACTGGCTGCTGCAGAAGTCACAGAGGTCACAGAATCCATGACCTCTGTGACAGACACAGAGCCTTAGTAATCTGTGACCATGTCGTTTCTGTCATTAAAAATGAACAGGTTTCTTCTGACCTTTTCCCAGGGTGAGGTTGCGATTTAATGCGTGTAGAAGCTCTTTCTGCATCAATCAGTACTGGGTTTATAACGGCAGCCTGCCAGTGACAGGGGAGGGAGGGCGGCAGAGAGGAGCCCACAGCCGCTGCCGCTCCTCTGGGCTGCTGGTGACAGATGGGCTGCCACTTAGGGCTCCCCCGGGGTCGGGGAGCCCAAATCCATGGACCATCACTGACAGCCTGGAGCGGAGTCCCTGCCTGCCTGCCACTCAGCTCTGCAGCGAGCGGAACAGTGGCGGGTGGGCGCGTAGGCCCCTTCCTCTCCGGGCTCTCCTCTCCCCGAAACACCTTCTTCTCCACCTGCATTGCGACTCCGCTGTGGGCAGGAATGGGGGTGGGGGCGGGCAGGGGAAGGGCCCTGTGGGGCTGGGCTGCTCTGTGAGCCCAAGCTTCCCCGACCCACTCGCACTTTGTGGGCGGGTGAGGTGTGCGGCATCCTTGGGGCATCGATTTCGGGGGTCCCCAGGCGCAATTTGCTGGGAACAGGGATCCCTGCTCTGTGCTGCCACGTGGGCTGGGGACACACTGTCAGCTGATACCTACAGTCTCCAACCCACCTGGTCAGCACAGAGCTGGGAAAGGGTGGAGTGGGGGTGGGAAGAGGTGGGGCGGGGTGAAGGCTTGGGGGAAGGGGTGAAGTGGGGGTGGCACCGGGAGTGGAGTTGGGGCAGGAAGAGGTGGGGCAGGAGTAGGGCCTTGGGAAAAGGGGTGGAGTGGGGGCAGGGCCTGGGGCTGAGCAAGGGTTGAGCACTCCCAGGGAAAATTAGAAGCCGGTACCTCTGATTAACAGAACTATTTACAGATGTGCTACTACTGCTGCTAGAATTCCAGCCATATGCTCAGAGACTGGCTTCCTGGTGCAATCTATGCTCCTCCCTCCAAGTTTTATGCAGGTTGTTACACAGAGTATTAAGGCAATGAATGTTATTTCCTGGATCCAGTAATGTGACCTAGTTGAAGTTGCAATATTTAATACCCCTGTGACATGCCAAGATAAGGTATCAATTAAGTCTGGTGCTAGCTGTTCCACTGTGAGAAAACTAGCCACAATAAAGTATCAGAGGGGTAGCTGTGTTAGTCTGAATCTGTAAAAAGCAACAGAGGGTCGTGTGGCACCTTTAAGACTAACAGAAGTATTGGAGCATAAGCTTTCGTGGGTGAATGCGTCTTGCGTCTGATGAAGTGGGCATTCACCCACGAAAGCTTATGCTCCAATACTTCTGTTAGTCTTAAAGGTGCCACACGACCCTCTGTTGCTTTTAGCCACAATAAAGGTGGTCTCTGAAGCTGCTAGAGTTTTGTTTCAAATTCTCAGTGACCTGAGACAGAGCAAGGTACAAGCAGAAAATTATCTGATGTAGTGAATTGCCAGTCAGAATAGTAGACTATTCCATCCGACTATATGTTAATAACAAATGAAAAGATCTGCAATATTAAATTAATTAAGTACTTAATGTCTGTACAGTTCTTTCAGAGCCTGCGAGGGAAAAAGCTTTCGTATACAAGTCCTAAGTAGTTAATTGTTATTGCATTATGCTGACAGTCTGATTCATAGTCACACACTTTAGCCTTTTTCTTCTAACATGCTGCATGCTCTCTATAGTGTTTCAGGAAGCATTTCCAAGCTATACTTGGTGTAGAACTTCACAAAGAGAAATTGTGAATCATTTTTCTTAGATATGTATAATAAGCTGTCTATACATTAGTCTGTTGTTAGTTACATCGTCAACTGATTCAGCTTCCAAGATTACAAAAGCAATTTTTGGGGCAGCATAAGTGGGAGTGTTGTTAAATGCTTTAATTGTTTTTAGCACTTAAAAGCCTTCCAGAACAAGTTGTCATAGAATAATCTTGGAATCTGATAATGTCTTTAAAAAAAAAAAAAAAAAACCTACTCAAGCCACACACTTCTCAGCTATATGGAGAAAAGCATCAAAGCCCATTACTACAATCTCTGATGGCCAGTTAATAGCAAATTGCTATCCTGCTGCCAACAGTGTAACAGCTATTTTTTAAAGTATCACTTTAAAATATATATTTTTCAGACCAACAACATTCATTTTGGGGGTGGTTTTTTTGGATTTTTATATCAACTTCTGAAGTCCCAGTTAGCTACAGCCAGCCCCAAGTAAAGCATTTTCAAACTACAGCTATTATAGAATAGAACTGGGGAGTGTTGCAAAGCCCTTTTCACAGTACGAAAGCAAGATAAAGTGTTATAGCATCCTTGCTCATGCTCTCTAAGGCCTGGTCTACACTAGGACTTTAATTCGGATTTAGCTGCCTTAATCCGAATTAACCCTTCACCCGTCCACACTACAGTGCCAGTTAATTCGAATTAAAGGGCCCTTTAAATCGATTTCTGTACTCCACCTCGACGAACGGAGTAGAGCCTAAATCGATTTTGTTAATTCGAATTAGGGTTAGTGTGGACGCACACCACCGAATTACTGTGTTTAAGTTAATGGGGTAGTGTGGCCGCACACCACCGAATTAATGTGGTTTAAAACCGAATTAAGGTGCTTAGTGTGGCCGCGCACAATCGAATTTATATAACCTGTTTCCCAAATTCGAATTATCTAAATTCGGATTAATCCTGTAGTGTAGACATACCCTAAGTCTGGAGGGAAAACTGCTGTGTGCAAGACAGTGACTTCCATTTTCTTGTAACAGACTGGTATTTAAGTCAATTTCAATGGGACATAACTGAACCAGTATCCCTTTGCTGGGTCACAGTTCTCAGCAGAAATTTATCTCTACGATGCGCAAACAATGTACTATCAGTCTAAAATACTTCTTTGATTAAGGAAAACAACACAAGCACCATGTTTCTTCTGTTACAGGTTACAGCAACTCTCTACTGAGCTCTACATAGGGAAAATTCTCAAAACATCAGGGTGCAGTAACAGACAACAAAAGGGGTCATAATTTCATAGCTACATGCACCACCTGGATTCAATCCAAAGCACATGAGATTTGGAGAAGTAAGGAGTCCAATCCAGATTTCCAGCCCCTAAATTTGGAGTTGTGTGAATGAGAGGTTTTGGAGCAGGCTCTTTTGGGGCCACAAAGTTCAAATCCAGCTTTCTTACCTGGAGTTTTAGCCCCTGTGTCCAATCTAATAATTTATGGGCTTTTGCTGTTGCTTTACAAAGCATTGCAGATCATTTTTGTTCGATTCAAAATGTGGTCAAGTGTCAAACCTGATTTTTCTCTCCCTTTCTGCTTGCCAGTGCTATGCTCTTATAACAGCTATTGGACTGAGCCATTACACTATCTATCATCAAAATGAAAAAGATGATTTAAGGGATCATCTCCAAACAGATGGAAAATGCTTCTAAGGAGGGCAACACTAAGTGCTTAAACAACATGGAATACTGTTGTGAGTTTCGCGGTCATTGTTAAGATTTATGGGGGTGCTTATATTTTATGATAATTGCTTACAAAATCTAGAGAGTTATGGTGAATTTAAAGTCACTGTGGAAAACTCATGCTTGATCCATTGTCAGTCATCTGTGATCACTTGTAAAGAATTTCAGCAGGTACCTATTACCTAATTCACTACATAGAAGCCTTCAAAGTTCTCCTGTGAATCCTCATATTTGAACTCTAGCTAGTAAAGGGCCATAGCAGTGCTAAAAATCCTGCTTGCAGCTAATGCACTGAGTGTGCATATGTGTGAGCAATTTCCCTTGACAAGCAACAAGGGTTGCCAAACAGACTGCTGAGAAGTACACCTCTACCCCAATATAACGCGACCCGATATAACACGAATTCGGATATAACATGGTAAAGCAGTGCTCCGGGGGGGAGGGGGGGCGGGGCTGCACGCTCCGGCGGATCAAAGCAAGTTCGATATAACGCGGTTTCACCTATAATGCGGTAAGATTTTTTGGCTCCCGAGGACAGTGTTATATCAGGGTAGAGGTGTATTTTGGACTTGGAAAATAAGCAATAACACCTCAGGTAGTTGAAGTTCTCATGCCTTGTATAACTACACATCTTGGTGTGTGCATATGGAGAGAAGGAGTAATCTATTGGGAAGATAGGATAAAGCGAGACACAATTGTTGGATTAGACAGACAATACCAAACAATTGCTATGGTTTATATTAAAACAGAGTAAATAGCTAACAAATAGTAAGCAGACAAAGCTGTAAAGGTGCATGGGGGAAGAACAGATTGTTACAAAAGGAGGGATGGTTCAATGGCTGGGACACTAACCTGGTACTTGGGAGGCTCATATTTGATTCCTTGCTTTGCCATGGGCTTCCTATGTGACCTTGGACAAATCACTGAGGGACGGATCTTTAAAGGTATTTAAACAAAAAGTCCTTCACACAATGCATAGTCAACCTGTGGAACTCATTGCCAGGAGATATTGGGAAGGTCAAAAGTATAACTGGGTTCAAAAAAGAATTATGGTATATAAATTTGTAGAGGATAGGTCCATCAATAGCTATTAGCCAACATGGTTGAGGAATTCAACCCATGCTCTGGGTGTCCCTAGCCTCTGATTGCCAGAAGCTGGGACTGGACTGGGGCTGGGGTAAAGATCCTGCTGGGATGGGGTAAAGATCGAGCTCCTTCCGGGGCCCAGGCAGGGAGAAAGAGGGAGTTCCTTCTGTGGCTGGGGCGGGGGAAAGAGTGAGCTTCTGCCGGGGGCCGGGAGTGGGGGATTGAGGGAGAGAGAAGAGCAAGCTCTGCCAGGGCGGGGGCAGCGAGTTCCTCCCAAGGTTGGGTGGGGAGGGTGGACAGTGAGCTCCTGGGGGAGCACAGAATGTGCCCCTCTGTGATGGGGTGTACTTACCCCGCCCTGGCCCCACAATGGTTAACTGTGCATTGCAGGCTGAGGAAGCATGCCTGTGACCTCTGCTGGGCATGCTCAGCCTGGAGGCAAGCTATAAAAGGAAGCAGCCAGCTCAGTCTGGGCAGGCTGCTGAAGGGAGAGGATTCAGACTGCAGGCTCTTTCCAGTGAGCTGCTACAGGCCCCAGCTCCAGGGCCAAGGCAAACAGAGCCCCAGATGGATTCCAGGCTACCTGACGAACGTAGAGGCTGTGCTGTCAGGAGCTATGCTGCCTGAGGACACTAGAGACAGGGCCGGCTCTAGGTTTTTTGCCGCCTCAAGCAAAAAAAATTTTGGCTGCCCCCCGTCCCAGCCCTGGGCTCCTTGCTGCACCCCCCTGCTGCCCCAACCCTGGGCTCTCCCCCACCACCTGCACCCCCTGCCCTGGGCTCTTCCCCCCCCCCACCTGCACCCCCCTGCTGCCCCAGCCCTGGGCTCTCCCGCACCCCCCGCCCTGGGCTCTGAACCCCCCTGCTGCCCCAGCTCTGAGCTCCCCCCTACCCCCCACCATTGCCCCCCACACACGCTCCTTGCTGCACCCCCCTGCTGCCCCAACCCTGGGCTCTCCCCCACCACCTGCACCCCCTGCCCTGGGCTCTTCCCCCCCCCCCCACCTGCACCCCCCTGCTGCCCCAGCCCTGGGCTCTCCCGCACCCCCCGCCCTGGGCTCTGAACCCCCCTGCTGCCCCAGCTCTGAGCTCCCCCCTACCCCCCC
>NW_020664420.1:41574716-41575358 GCF_002925995.2 Terrapene triunguis | reverse complement strand
TTCAGCAGGAATTTTGGATGTGCACAGAACACCGACAGGATTGGTTCCCATATGGTTACAGAACTGCAGTAAAGTGGAACAATTTTCAGCTTGTGTGATTGGAGGATATCTGGATGCATATTATAAGACTGTCCTACATAAATGAGGAGAAGTTGAGGTGCCTTTATTATTCTTTTGTTCCATTCTTTCTTTCTATGGGGAATTTGCCAATGCAATATCACTGTCTTCCTTTTAAACAAACAAACAAACAAAAGGCAATGGCTGTTGAAAATAGCAATTCCAGTCCTAATAACCACTGGGACGCATTTCTTGCTCAATTTTATCCTATTTTTTCTACAGCAAGTTACAGTGGATCAGTATATTTGATTTGGGAGAAATGAAGTAACAGCTGACCAAACTGAGCTTGAGCACTCCTGAATTTTGAGGTGTTCAAATCTGGAAGGCAGGTGCTTGGGGGGGGCTGTGGCTCTGCAGGGGAGCACGGCAGCATGTATGCAGCAGCGTGTCTGGCGCTGTGCGAAGCCAGACACGCTGGTCTGAGTGGCACGGTAAGGGGGCTGGGGGGTTGGAGAAGGGGTAGGGGGTTCCGGGGGGGGCAGTCAAGGGACAAGGAGAAAGGGGGGTTAGATGGGTCAGGGGTTT
>NW_020664420.1:41484183-41574616 GCF_002925995.2 Terrapene triunguis | reverse complement strand
CAGGCAGCAGTTGGATAGGCATGGGAGTCCCAGGGGTTTGTCAGGGATGGTAGGGGGTGGAGTCCTGGGGGGGCAGTTGGGGCAGGGGTCCTGGGAGGGGATGATCAGGGGACAGGGAGTAGGGGGGTTGGACGGGTTGGGGTTTCTGTGGGGGGTAGTTGGAGGGAGTGGATGGGGGCAGGGTGGGGCTACCCTCCCTCCCCATGGAGTGTCCTATTTTTTGAATGTTAAAATATGGTATCCCTACTCACAGTGCAGCTCTCCATTCAAAGCAGGCTGCAGCGTGAGGTCTCAGTTTCCTCACTCCCTCCCCCTCTTTCCTGTTGGTAGTGGCCAAGGGAATGCTGGGAAATTTAGTTCTTTCCCTGCTCCAGGGTTGGTTCTATAGGCAGGGAGCTAACCAAGGAACTACAGCTCCCAGGGTCCCCTGTTGGTTCTCAGCTCCCATGCTGGATCCCTGCAAATGGGCTGCCCCAAGCACGTGCTTGCTTTGCTGGTGCCTAGAGCCGCCCCTGACTAGAGACCCATGGAGCTGTGGACCATTGCTGGTGAAGACAGCGTAGGAAGCAGCCCAGGGGATTTAGACTTTGATCCAGTGGGTGAACCGGGGAACCAGTCAGCATGTTTCAGGAGAATCCCCGCTGACTCGTGGCAAGTAACCCTGCCACTGCATGGCCCTGGGCTGGGGCTTAGAGGAGCAAGGAGGGCCCAATTCCCCCTACCCTGGGTGCCACACACCCCTGAGTGGTGCTCCACTTCCCCAATGGGCCGATAGGGCACACAATCCCACAGAGGGGTGCAACTTTACTATCTCTGGCCATTAGGCCATGCTGTCCAGAGCAGCAGGGTGACTTTATTGACTTCAGCCACTAGGCTGTACTACCATGTTCTCTAGTAAGGGGCATCAGCATAGCATGTGGTACAGCTTCTTCCCTTTCTTTTGACCACATGTGACTTGAGACCCTGTGACGACGTGTACCTATCTCAAAACACCCTCCAGAAGGGGTCAAATTTAAATTCCTGCGCATGCCCTAGTTTAACCATTACTGATTTAAGAGAGGACCTCTTATCCCATGACTGCTTACTTTGCTTAAGAGCCTTGTCAAAGCCTTTCTGAAAGTCCAAGTACACTATATTGACTGTATCACCCTTGTCAACATGTTTGACACCCTCAAAGAATTCTAACACATTGGCGAGGCATGGTTTTCCTTTACAAAAATCATTTTGACACTTCCCCAACAAGTCGTGTTCATCTATGTGTCTGATAATTCTGTTCTTCACTATAGTTTCAACCAGTTTGCCTAGTACTGAAGTTAGGCTTATTAGTTTGTAATTGCCAGGATTGCTTCTGGGGCCTTTTTTAAAAACTGGCATTACATTAGCTATCCTCTAGTCATCTGGTACAGAGGCTGATTTAAGTGATAAGTTACATACTAGTAGTTCTACAATTTCATATTTGAGTTCCTTCAGAACTCTTGGGTGAATACCGTCCAATCCTGGTGACTAATTACTGTTTGTTTTATCAATTTGTTCCAAAATCTCCTCTATTGACAACTCAATCTGGGACCGTTCCTCAGATTTGTTATCTAAAAAGAATGGCTCGGGTGTGGGAATCTCCCTCTCATCCTCTGCAGTGAAAACCAATGCAAAGAATTCAGCGTTCAGCTTGTCTTTCCTCAGTGGTCCTTTAGCACCTTAGTCACCCAGTGGCCCCACTGATTGTTTGGCAGGCTTCCTCACTTAAACAAACAGCAATTTTTTTTTTTTTAGCTTTTCTTGCTAGTTGCTCTTCAAATTCCTTTTTGGCCTTCCTAATTTATACTTTTACACTTGACTTGCCAGAGTTTATGCTCCTTTCTATTTTCCTCACTAGGACTTGACTTCCAGTCTTTAAAGGATGTCTTTTTGCCTCTAACTGCCTTTTTTACTATGTAGTCATAGTCTCCTTTTTTGTGGTCTTACTGTGGTTTTTGATTTGGGGTATAGATTTAGTTTGAGCCTCTATTATGGTGTTTTTTAAATGGTTTCTGTGCAGCTTGCAGGCATTTCATTCTAGTGATTGTTCCTTTTAATTTCTGTTTAACTGGCTTCCTCATTTTTGTGGAGTTCCCCTTTTTGAAGTTAAACACTACTGTGGTGGGTTTCTTTGATATTTTCACCCCTACAAGGATGCTAAATTATATTATGGTAGCTATTATTGAGTTTGTCAGCTATACTCACCTCTTGGACCAGATCCTATGCTCCACTTAAAACTAAATCAAGAACTGCCTGTCCTCATGTGGGTTCCAGGACTAGCTGTTCCAAGAAGCAGTCATTAATGGTATATAGAAACTTAATTTCTGCATCCTGTCCTGAGGTGACATGTATCCAGTCAATGTGGGGATAGTTGCAATCCCTCATTATTATTGGATTTTCTGTTTTTATAGCCTTTCTAATCCCCCTGAACATTTCCTAATCACAATACTGGTCAGGTGGTTGGTAGTATATTCCTACTGCTATACTCTTATTGTCGTATTCATAGCGATTGTATGGTATTGTTTGATTCATTTAAGATTTTTACTATATTTGACTCTGTGCTTTCTTTCACGTATAGTGCCACTCCCCCATCAACTACTCTCATTCCTATATATTTTGTACCCTGATATTAGTGTGTCCCCTTTATTATCATCATTCCACCAAATTTCTAGGATGCCTATTATATCAGGATCCTCATGTAATACCAGGCAGTCAAGTTCACCCATCTTAGTATTTAGACTTCTTGGATTTGTATACAAGCACTTATAAAATGGGTCAATATTTAGTTGTCTTCCTTCATGGATGTAATTGAATGGGACTTTTTTTTTTTTGTCTGACTCTTTATCTGCAGTTCCTGCTTGTACTTTATCAACTTCTGTCTTTCCTCTTCTCTAGAATACAGAGAATCCCCTTTAATAAATTCTCTCCTAAGGAATGTCTCTGTCTGAACTGTGTGCTCCTCTGTACCTGTCGACTTTCCCCCAGCTCTTAGTTTAAAAACTTCTCTACAACCTTTTTAATTTTTTGTGCCAGCAATCTAGTTAAATTGCAATTTAGGTAGAGCCCATACTGCTTCTGTTGGCTGCTTCTTTCCCAAAAGGTTCCCCATTTCCTAATAATGCCTCCTCTGAACACCATCATCTCCTCCATGCATTGAGACCCTGCAGTTTTACCTGTCTTTCTGGTCCTGCACGTGGAACTGGAAGCATTTCAGAGAATGCTATCATGGTGGTCCTGGACTTTAATCTCTTACCTAGCAGTCTAAATTTGGTCTCTTTGAGCTCTCTCCTCCCTTTCCTATGTCACTGATACCTACACATACCACGGCCACCAGATCCTCCCGAACAGTGCGCATATGTCTTTCTAGATGTCTTGAGAGGGCTGCAATCTTCACACCCAGCAGGCAATTCACCAGGCAGTTCTCCTGGTCATTACAAACCCAACTATCTATAGTTCTAATAATTGAATCCCCCTTCAATATTGCCTATCTTTCTAATAACTGGGTCCCTCCCCAGGAGACATATCCTCTGTGCAAAGATACAATGATGTCATCTGGAAGTAGGGTCCCAAATATGAGATTCTTTGCCTCTGCTCCAACTTGATGTTCTCCTTCCCTGAGACTTTCATCCTCCTTGACAGCACAGAGGCATCAGACTGGGAATAGAACAGCTCTACTGAGTCATGGAAAGTCTCCTCTATATACCTCTGTCTCCCTTCACTCCTCCAGTTCAGCCACTGTAGTCTCAAGAGCCTGTACTTGGTCTCTGAGGGCCATGAGTTGCTTGCACCAAATGCACACAGGTGCCACCTGCCCACAAGACAGGTAATACTTGCTGCATTCAGTGCAATAAATGGAATAGCCCCATTCTGCTGCTGGACTTCTGCTGGTATTATTTTTTGTGTGTTTTGTGTTTATTGGCATAAAATTAGAGAATGTTTGTTAGGTGCATCTGGCTCTCATGCTCCCTCTCTAAAATCCCTAGCAAAACTCCCATTCACTAGCTCCTCAGGTCGCTTAGGAGCTGGCTTTTTAAATCCCTGTTCTCCCTGAGATAGCGTGACCAGATGTCCCATTTTTAATGGGACAATCCCGTTTTTTAGGACTTTTTCTTATATAGGTGCCTATTACCCCGCTCCCCCATCCCATTTTTTCACAGTTGCTGTCTGGTCACACTACCCTGAGACATTGTGCTATGGGAAGGCTGCTGGTGTCAGGGCTCTGAGCCAAAGCTGCACAGCACAGAAGCACCCAGAGTTATGGGCAGATGGTGACACAGCCCATTCTGGTCTGGGTGAACCCACAAAGTCTCACAACCTGTTACCTGCCAGCCAAGCCTCACATCAGGAGAGCCAGATGCAGGCCATTGATAGGTAGAGGGGCAACAGAGCACCTGCACAAAAGACAGTAGTGGGCACAGGGAAACAAAAGGCTAGCATGAGTGTTATCGAGACTGAGCAGGAGACAGACTGTTATGGCTGTTAGGGCAGCTGTTCTGGCTTAGGTTAGCAGTTCTCAACCAGGGATCCACAGCCCACTGGGGATCTGTGAGCTGGTTTCAGGGATCCTCAGGGCCCCACAGCTAAAGCCCAGAGCCTGAGCCCTGGCACTGCCACAGGGCTGAAGCGGGACTGAAACATGGAGCCCTGAGCCCTGGCACCCCCCTGGGTCTAAAACCCAGAACCTGGTGCATCCCTGGGGCTGAAGTCTGGAGCTGTAGGGCTGAAGCCCAGAGTCCCAAGCCCACACACAAGGGGGCTTAAGCCCTGAACCACCCTACCATCCCCCCTGGGCCCTGGAGTTTTTACAGCCTGTTGCGGGTGAGGGGGGCAGCTCTCAGAAAGAAAAAGGTTGAGAACCCCTGGCTTAAGTAACTAACTGCAGGAGAGGACTCATGGCTGAAGATCCGGAGTGGAGAGAGGCACCCATCTCTGGCCCATCAGTCAGGTGAGTCAGGTCAGCCACTTAAGTACAGTACTCAAGCCACTTTTCCTAGCTCTCGCCTTGGCATTTCACCTCTGTCTAGCTTAGGTGGCTCCCTGTTCAACTGGATGGCTTCTGAAAGTCCTCTCCTTAGGTGCCTAACTCTCCCCAAATGTTGTAGGGAACCCTGGGCACCTAGCTTGAGGCTGAAAATTCCACTGGGCAGCAGACTGCCTAAGCATTGCAACACTGAGGGTACGTCTTCACTTACATCCGGGTCCGGATGTAAGCAATCGGTTTTCTGAGTTCGATTTATCGCGTCTGGTTAAGACGCGATAAATCGATCCCGGATCGATCCCGGAAGTGCCACGGATCGATCCCGGAAGTGCTCGCCGTCAACGCTGGTACTCCAGCTCGGCAAGCGGAGTACACAGCATCGACGGGGGAGCCTTCCTGCCGCGTCTGGACCGCGGTAAGTTCGGACTAAGGTACTTCGAATTCAGCTACGTTATTAACGTAGCTGAATTTGCGTACCTTAGTCCGAAGTGGGGGGGTTAGTGTAGACCAGGCCTGAGCCTAACTCCTAGGGCTAGATCCACAAAGGGACTTAAGTACCTTGATGGATCTGGTCTTTAGGAGCATAAGACCCACTGACTTTCAATGAGATTTAGGCTCCTAAGTCACTTTTGAAAATGGAACTTAGCCATCTAAGTCACATAGGCATTGCAACACTGAGCGAAGTAATGCATAAACACCTTTACAAATCTGGGCCCTTGTGTGTCCATTTCCCATTTGTAAAAGGGGGATAAATAATATTTCCCTACCTCACAGGGGTGTTGATGATAGATACAATCATTTAGTGTGAGGCACTTAGATATTACAGTGATGGGGACCATATAAGTACCTAATCTAGACAGAAAAGCATAAAGGTGAATGGAAAAGCTTGCATAAATAACTATAAAAAAACTTGATTATGGATCAATAGCAAAATATAGCTGTAGATTTAAAGGGATGCATTTTTAAAGGGTTGATATCTAAACTGCACCTGCAATACTGGTACATGCAAATCCATATTTGTTCAAGCTCTGAGTATTTGTATGTACTAAATAGGGATGAAGCATGCAGATACTCACTTCACAAACACACGATTTATAGCTATCTTTTATATCCAATTTCTGAAAATTTGGCTCTAACACTACAAATACAGATGTATCTTAAATCCAAAATATTTGAAAATCATTTTCTCCTTCACAACTTAGCTGCAAATGTGCTGGCTTGGGTAGCAAAAATCATAGGCGGCGAGTTATATGGGCCCGTGGTGCCTGGTCTCCACCAATATTTAGGAACGTGGGCCTGGCTCCGCCAATGTTTGGGCCTACCGTGCTTTGGGGTGCCCCACGCTTCAGGGGGACGCAGGGTCCAGTGTTCCTTGGGGGGTTAGTGGGGATGCTGGCGCTGGCAGCAGCTAGCGAGCAACCCGTCCCCAGCCTGCCCTGCCCCGCCAGCTCCCGGCGTCACACAGGGGAGGAGGTGGAAGCTGGAAAGAGGTGGGGTGGGGGCTTGGGGGAAGGGGTGGAATGGGGGTGGGGAGGGGGCAGAGCAGGGGTGGGCTGGCAGCTGGGTTGCTCACTGCTGCCAGTGCCAGGCCCCCCACTAACCCTCCAGGCTGCCCTGGACCCTGTGTCCCCCTGAAGCGCAGGATCCCCAAAGTGCGGGGCCCGGAGTGGTTGCCTTGGTCCGTCCTATGGACGGGATGGCTCTGGGTCCAGGGTGGTCTGGGAGGTTAGCAGGGGGTCTGGCTCCATCCCCTCCCTGCCCCCATTCCACCCCTTCCCCCAAACTCCCGCCCCACCTCTTTCAGGCTTCTGCCCCCTTCTCCCAGTGATGCCGGGAGCCGGCGGGGCGGTCTGGGCCCGGGTCACTAGACCCACGGCCGGTGCAACCACTAGGCGAACTAGGCAGTGGCCTAGGGCGGCAAGTGGTTGGGGGCGCCCAGGGCTGTCCTTAGACATAGGCAGCTGGGTAGGGCACCTGAAAATTTGGGGCACCACTGGGTCTTAGGCTAGGTCTACACTACCCGCCTGAATCGGCGAGTAGAAATCGACCTCTCGGGGATCGATTTATCGCGTCCCGTTGGGACGCGACAATCGATCCCCGAATCGACGCTCTTACTCCACCAGCGAAGGTGGGAGTAAGCGCCGTCGACAGGAAGCCGCAGAGGTCGATTTTGCCACCGTCCCTACAGCGGGGTAAGTCTGCTGCGATACGTCGAATTCAGCTATGCTATTTGCGTAGCTGAATTTGCGTATCTTAAATCGACCCCCCCCTGTAGTGAAGACGTAGCCTTAGTGTCCACCCTACTGGTTTTCCTATCCCTGTTCTGACCCTTCCTGCAGGCTCTGAGTCTTCCTGAGAAGGGGATCTAGTAGTTAAAAGAGAAAAAATCTCCAGCCTGCCAGACCTATTAGCACAACACCGGAACTGTTAAAGAGCCATTCAAGGGGTAATGAAGACATTTAACAGGCATTTGCCAACCCCCAGGTATCTATTGTCAGTTTCTGAATGTACTGACAAAAACAGTTGTACATGACTGTAATATTTACTCAGAACATGTCAGCCTACAGGACGTTTGTTTAAAGTTTGCTTTTAAAATATTTCATTAGTGAGTTGGTGAAGATTATAAAATCACATCTCTAAAAAATCCTTGCATAGATTTTTAGATGCACAATCATCTTTAGCCTTAAATGCTTGGATCTTCAGACATATGGTTTTTTAAATAAATTCTTCAAAAGACCATCCTTATCTAAAATAAAAGATTTAATTACTATAGTAAAAAAACTTACTTCCAAAGTCTTCCTGTCCTTTCTGTCCATCCATTTCTCCCTTCACCCCCTCTCCCCCACCCCTCACTGAAGGAAGCAACAGCCCTTTGCTTCCAGATAGCTGGACAAAGAGTTTCCCTTTCTTTACTTCTGACTATCTGATGAACTAGTTTTAAGCAAAATCAGTACCTTAGTAAGATATAAAATCCTTTGTTATGCCTAAAATCTTTGGAAACATATTTTTTAAAGTTGGTGAAACTTCATAAACATGTGTATTGTTATGGAGATCACACACAGTAAATTAGTGTTCCCTTTTTCTAAAAGCAATGAAGATTGTTATGAACACACTAAACCTCTGTGACTGATTAATTTAAAATAATGTCTGTTTCAGTGAGTTAAATATGTAGTAATCTGGAATGAGTACATTTAAGAGTACATTTAAAATATAAAATCAGCTTAGAAATACTGATTAAGAAAATGTAAAACAGAGAAGAGCTGCATCATGTATTCCATAATATTTAATGTTGTATTCAGCAAGACAGCTGACTCACCCTTACTACAAAGTTTTTGCAAATAAATGTCTGACAAACTTCAAGGCATATCAAAAAACCTGTGACTGACATTTTTTATTCCCAAGTTTAGTGCTTTTAATTAGGTACTTTCTGCATGTCCATTCTGCGTGAGGGAGAGGGTACAGGGGTCTCTGTGGGGAACTGTGACTCTCCGCCACCGTGAGGCGGGCCGGGCATCTTGTTATTCTTTCTGCCTCTGTCCTCCGCCCCCGCCGGGCTGCAAGCTCGGGCTGCAAGCTCAGGCTGCCATCAGGCATAGGGGCACCAGTTTAATAATACTGCACAGGGCCCCATAAATCCCAAGGACGGCCCTGGGGGTGCCAAAAAGCGGTTCCCTAGCTCGGCAGGGAGGAGCCGCCTTCCGGAGGCACCGGAGAGCCAGAGTGTACTGCTTGCGGCGGCGGCAAGCCCCAGCCATGGAGGAGCCAGCGCAGCGCAGGGGGGCAGGAGGAGTGGTCTGTGCACCCTCCAGGGGAGTTCAGGGGGCGGGGAGGGGGGAACCTGGTCTGGGGAGCAGCCCTTGGGCATGGCTGGCCCCTGGGGTCTATAAAGGCTCGTTGGGATTTGCCCCTCAATGAACCGATGTTACGGGGGGGTGGGGCGGGGGGCGGGCGCAAAGTGGAAGTTTCGCCTGGGGTGCAAAATATCCTTGCACCAGCCCTGGCTAGACCCCATGTACCCCTGAAGTGCGGGGCCCCCCAAAGCGTGGGGCCTGGGCTGGTTGCCCTGGTCCAGCCTATGGACAGGACAGCTCTGCTTGGACCCATTCTGGGCACCACCAAAAATTATACAAACCTGGCACCCATGGCAAGAATTGAGGCTTTCACAAACTATTACAGCAGAGCAAGTGTGAATGTAACTGTTCTGCTATATGGGGGACAGTTCTAGACTCTGGCCTTAATGGCAAGTGAGGAAAGGAGTAACTGATTTTTTTTTTTTTTTTTTTTTTAATTTTCTTGTTAAAATTTAGTTAAAAATTTAAAGCTTACAAATATATACCAGGTCTTAATCACTGGCTTCTGTTTTCCTGGAGCAAATAATTATGGGTATAATTTGTCATTAGATTTCTGACTGAATTCTTAAATTAAGTGCTAGGGTACATCTACCCAGGGATGAAAGCCCCATGGTATGGCTGCGGCTGGCCCAGGTTCGCTGACTCAGGCTCGCGGGGCTTGTGCTGCAGGGCTAAAAATTGCTGTGTAGACGTCTGGGTTCATGCTGGAGTCTGAGCTCTGGGATCCTCCACACCCACAGGGTCCCAGAGCTCAGGATCCAGCCTGAGCCCAAATATCTTCACAGCAATTTTTCAGCCCCAAAACCCAAGCCCTGCAAACCTGAGTCATCTGATCAAGGCCAGCCGTGGGTTATTCAATCCCATGTAGACATACCCTTAAGAGTAAGGGCCAGATTTTTAAAGGTGTTTAGGTGCCCGAAGATGCAGATAGGTGACAACTTGCAGATAGGTCTAAGTATCTTTGAAAATCTGGCCCTAAGTCATCTAAACTGCATGTGCAAAATAATTGCAAGTGCAGTGATTTGAGCCTGCATAACTGTGGTACAAAACAAACCAAGAACAACAAAAACAAATTAAGAAAATTCATCCCTGGTGTAGTTATGCCAGGAAAAAAAAGCTGGTCCATTTTCTTTTGCTGATTATTATTATTATTATTTTTTAATTCGTTTAACTTTTTAATGCAGCCCAGACTTGTCTTCATATGAATTATTTGGTTTCCAGTACTCCCAGCTAAAAATACATGCCTCTCATGATAAAGCAAAAGAGAGGAGCATTACTGGAACCAGAAGTAAATAAGGAATTTGAAAAAAAAATTAAAAGGAAAAAAGATGGGGGGGCTATGACAGGAGAGGAGCTGTGTGTGTGTGTTTCCACTTGATGCTACCACGAAGAAAGAAAATGAAGGACAAAGTGCATTGGCAAAGAATCTAATCCAGTCAAGAGAGCTTTAATTCTACAAATACATATTTCACAGTTTCATTGATTGGAGAGAGACTGTGGTGATGTGTGTGGGATATTAGACAGGGACTCAGGAGACTTGGGTACTATTCCTTGCCCTGCCATGGACTTGCTGTATGACCTTGGCAAATCCCTGTGTTTCCCCGCTCACTTTTTGTCTTGCATTTGTTTTCTATTTAGATTGTAAAATCTTCAGGGCCGAGACTCTCTCACTATATATTTGTACAGCCTGTAGCACAATAGGATTGGTTGGGACCTCTAGGCACTTCTGTAATATTAATAATAATGAATATAAAAGTGATCATAATGATTTTTAAAATGTCCACTGTCTGCTCAGCAAAGCGCACATACAAGCCCAACTATTTTTAAAGAATTAAATCTAATTTTTTCTCTCCATGCTTTTCTGACAAGCATTGTGGCAAGCTTCCTAATTTTCTTCTATTTGCCAAAATCTACTTTGTTACACCCATGCAGCCCTATGGGGCTGCACTGATGTACACAAAAGTGGGTTTGCATGGGTGTAGATGAATGCACAATTGACCCAGATGGCCATTACTCATCCCTAATGTAACTCCACAAGAAATTAATTTACTCAGTACCTTTTAGGTCCTCAGCATAGGAGCCTGCCTTGCTTTAAGTACTGTAGTACCTTACTCTGAGTAGCTCTACTGAAATCAGTGAGACTATTCATGAAGTAAGATATTTCTGATAGTGAAGAAGAGACGCAGAATTAGAACCTTAGTACTATGTGAAGAATAATTTACCTTTATTAAAAATAATAATAATAACCATACTGGGACACATTCTCTTCTGGGTTTACTGGTATTCCTCCAGCTGAGGTCAATGTGAGCACTATATATGCATCCAAGGGCAGACTTTGGTTTAATGTTTTTTTTAATTAAAATATTTATAACTTTTATACCTGGTTTTTTAAACATTATGGTCTTTTCTAAAAGCTTTTTTGGCATCTTCTGTTTCTTTTGGTGGTAATTATCAGGTCTGTTATCAAGCTCCAGAAGCTGCACTGAAAGAAAGTATAAAGTACTGTCTGGTTTCTTAACAAATATAGGATTCAAGACCCTTTGGAGCAGTCAGAGGAAATGGGTAAAAACTGGGAACCTGAAGAAGAATTCATATGACTCAGACTTTTCATTCTGGATTAATACCTAGTAAAAACTGTAGTACTTATAAAGAGTTCTCTGCCCTTTATCAAGGTGCTTAGAGAACTGTACAGGACAATATGATTAAAATACACCCTCAGTAAAAGTGAAACAAAACTGACAGGAAGCAAAAAAAAAAAAAAAAAAAAAAAAAGAAAAATTAATCCATGGAAAAGCCCTGCATACTCTGTGGCAAGCAAGGCCTAAACTCAGCAGCAAGGTGTGGACGGGCCACTTCATTCTGAATGAAGCAACAAAGAGTCCTGTGGCACCTTAAAGACTAACAGATGTATTGGAGCATAAGCTTTCATGGGTGAATATCATGTGTTTGTCAGACACATGACGAAGTTGGCATTCACCCACGAAAGCTTATGTTCCAATACATCTGTTAGTCTTTAAGGTGCCACAGGACTCTTAGTCTGGATCTGTAAAAAGTAACAAACACGGCTATCCCTCTGATACTTCATTCTGAATGGTCCCTTAGAATATGTCCTAACTACTTATGCTGCTAAACTAGCTGTTTGGCCTTGTATTTAGCTGTGACACTCTGATTGCTTTTCCCATACCTGAAGAAGCACTCTGTGTAACTCAAAAGCTTGTCTCTCTCACTAACAGCTGACAAGGGCCAGTCACAGGTGTTTAATTGCAGTGAAGACACACCCTGTATGGACAAAGTGTACAGTTCCTATGCCAGAGAGTGTACAGTGTCTCCACATTTGTTTCTGAAGTGCTGCAGATTTTTCTCTTGACAATGCAATAGCTGCACTGTAGAGATTGTCAGAGCAACCTGAAAATTTTGGAACTTGGGGCTTTGGGCACTTGGGGTGGCACACAAGGCAGTTTGGGACTGTGGGGCATGGATGTTAGCTGGATAATAATGCTAAGCTGTTCTGCAGTGATGTAGTTAAAATGACAATATTAACAACCCATTAAAACAATGGAGTAGTTCAGACCTCTCAGAGCTTTTGATTTAGGCTTTTGGAAGACTCAAGACGACAACATTGAATTCGTTTGCGCTCAGTTCATGTTTTCATGGTTTTCTTTGCAACCATAATACAATTTTAAAAAAATATAAGCGTGGATATGGTGCCCAGAGTCATGGAATATATGGGAGCAGCAATAGTAATTCTTTGGCAACAACAAAAACCTTTGAAATAAAAACGTTTTGAGATTATCATAGGTCATAATGGTAGAAGTGGATTTGGAGAGATGTCTAGTAGCAGCAAAAGTATGAAGTTGTCTCTAAATTAGACAGGACCTAAGCAGTTTACATTTGCACCTTCTATTTGTGTTGGTTTTCCCTGTGAGAGGATACTACCTGTACTTCTCTGACTGGTCAGGAGATAGCTTGCATCTGTGGCTTTAAGAATCTCTTAATTCAAGTGACTGCCTTGAAAGCTAAGAACTCTTCCAGGCTTGTTCAGAAAGGAAGGCATTCTCACAGGATGATGTCAGTGACTATACACTTTAGAGGGAGGGAGCCCATTCCAGGGTAGTGTGCGTGGGAGGGAAGAATGAAGGAATGCTGGAGAAGGTTGCTCCTAATGCAGTCTCCAAAGTGGGGCCTCCTCAATGTTAATAAAAAAAGGAGGAAAAGGATCATCTCTCTATCTCAGGACTTGGCGCACACTGCATTTTTCATCCACATTGTTGTTTTCCAATTGCTTTGCAGATACTGTGCCTGAATGCAGATATGATAAGAGAAAGATCTGCTCTATTGCAGTGGTTCCCAAAGTGGGGTTCGTGAACCCCTGGGGGTTCGTGAAATGGTACAGGGGGTTCTCGGGGAAACATTCCGTAATGGCGGACAGAGCTGTCCCTAGGGACCCCGGGCAGCATGGGGCCAGCAGCCCGGAGCCCCTAGACTTCCAAGAGCTAAGCAGATCAAAGCAAGCAGATCTATCACACTGAGGAGACTTCACCTCCCTTTCTATTTCTTATAAGGAGTCTTGAAGGTTGATATTTTTTGCTGTTTTTAAAATTAAATAGGCAGCTAGTATTGTTTTTAAAATTATTATGAAGAACAAGTTTAAGCTTTGTTGTAACATGTGTTGTTTGCCTGGACTGCTCAAGACCTGAATGCTTGTGTAGGAGGAAATCTTTGAGTTGGCTTCTTAAATATCTTCATGCTGTTTCACATCTGATACTCCTTGATGAAACATAGGAGCTTTGTCTTATAACAGGCTTATTCAAAGCGATACAAGCTACGAAAGTGAAATCTTGGAAGAGTGTTGCCGTTTTCATAGTGCAATAAAAAATACTGTAATGATAAATAATAATTAATAATACATAGTGTGTAATAAGCATGTCACCAAAAAAAATTATATTTCCAAGATCACTGCTTTTATAATTTATACTCAGGTAAAGGAGAAAATCCCTGGAAATATTATTTTTAAGAGGGGGTTCACAAGACTTGACATTTTAGTGAAAGGGGTTCACAGGTTGTTAAAGTTTGGGAACCACTGCTCTATTGCATGACCTGGTGCAATCCGTATGTGATGCACTGGCTTGGCAGGATAAGTTCACTATGTCCACAATCTGACATATCGTTAGAACACCGGATTTCTATTAGCTACATTTTGATACCCAGATAATCCTTACCACATGAAACTTGCTGCTGACACTTACCTTGCAATAAGTACATTCTTTGGGCCATATTTACCTCTATAGAACTCAGGCTGTGGCTCCAGTATGAGAAAATCCATCTGGGGAGGGGTGTAAGCTGCATGTAAACCTTTCTCTGCCAGAGAAGTGGGGCTAGAGCTATCTGAGCAAGCACATCATGCATGGAGCTTCTATTGGTGGGGCGTCTCTGGAACTACCTTCCACTTGCAGAACCCCACAGGTATAGCAGTCACTGGTACTACTGCCTCTCATCCCTCAGGATGAATCTCTCCAGCAGTACAGTCACTCCTCCTGGCACAAAATGCACAGTTTATAATCCTCTGCACTTGCTCAGGTGAATCTGGCTGTTATCCCTAGAGCAGTGATGGCATGAAATGAAAGTTACACTTTGAGCAAGAGATGTAATTCCCAGCTCAAGGAAACATACCTGAGCTAGCTCTGATCCAGCTAAGTCTGAGACACTAGGACATATTTGGGGTGGCTAGTCCCGCCCATAACTCACACTGCCACATCTACAGTGCATTAGCTTGATCAGAGCTACCACGGGAAACTACACCCCCAGCTCAAAGTGTAGACACACCCCAAGAGTATGTCCTTTATTTTGCACAATTTGCTTTTAGTTGTATTAATATTAAAGATGCTTCCATTACTGCATCTGTTATTTCAGCAGCACTGTGATAGTGAACAAATGACTTCTTGATACATTCGTTAGAGTTGACAGAGAGCCAACTCCCTCTACAGGAGTGTTATAGTCATTTACGAGATATAGCATACCAGTAACTACCTTCTTAGCCTTTTATACCGTACTTTTCCTAGTGTGCAATTTCTGTTTCTCTGACAATTGATAGCCCATAATATATCTGAATTGACTATTTCAGCAAACCCTCTAGAAGTCATTTGTGGCATTTTATCATCTCCTCTGATAACTATACTATATCAAATATCCATTATGTACCAAGTATTGATTTCATGTGGTTAATTTCAGCACCATATTTAGGCTACATTCTATCCTCGCCACTAATTATTGTAATCAAATGCCAACTATATAATTTCCTTTAAATTAGACAGGATTACAGATTACTCTCATGTCTGTTTTTTACATGCAAAACTAAGGGAAGGTTGCATAACTGCTGCACCATTGTTGGTGCAGGTATTTCTGGAGAAGTATGAGTTACAGCATGAGACCAAGGGAGATCAGGGAGTGAGTGCAGCTGTACTTTCCACATCTGGCCTCAAATGTAGAACCCCCTCAATGGTATCTGGGCATAAATGTGTCCTCTTGATTTGTGAGTGCCAGAAAGAGGTTAGGATTGGAATCTACAGTGGAGCAGGGTACCATGTGTAAGCAGGGTCTGAATGAATGCTTCCTGGACAGCTAGCTGAGGGACAGACTTGGGTGTGTTTATGTGAATACAGTTTGCTCCTGCTTTGCTTACATATTCAGCAAAAAGTGATCAACTTTGGCTGGTGTTGGGTACAAATCACCTTAGTACTGAATGCAGGGGTAGTAAAATATGGTTACCAATGTTGTAATTATAGGAATACAGGAAAGCAGGACTGTGCTTAACCTGTCCCAAATGACTCAGCTTAATCTGTCACCCTCAGTTGAAAGAACCTCGTTAAGTCAGGGACTCAATTGTCAGAGCCCTGTGAAAGTAAAAAGTGTGGGAACAGATATCCCCAGCTTGGAGGCTGCACACTCTCAAGGATCCTCCCTAGACTGGTTTAATCTGTTCCTCTCCACTGTTCAAAGAATAGAGCTAAATAGGCTTCATTAGGAGCCTCTTTGTTATGTTAAATACCCAATCAGAGCTGAAATCAGTTGTGGTAGGATTGTGTTTCTGCCCTGCCTGCTAAGAGCTAAAAATAATTGAGAGCTGAAATTACTTGAGATGGGGCAGTGTAAGAGATTGATGTGCAGAGGTCACAGCAGAGAGGCAGGTAGCAGCAGAAGGCGACTGACAGCTGGTGAATACGTGGCTGGTGCAGTGGAGTGGCGCGATGAGCGCCAGCAAGGTGGTTGGTGGAGAGGTGTGACGAGAGTGGTGAGCAGGTGGCCAGCAGGGCGGCAGCAGAGAGGCATGATAAGCGGCCAGCAGGGCGGCTGGTGGACAGGTGTGACGTGAGCAGGTGGCCGGTGGAAGCAATGAGCAGGCAGCTGGAGTGAGAAGCCAGCAAGGTGGCCAATAAGGTATCTCTTTACCCCACCTGGGCGGGGGAGGTGAACTCTGCAGATGCACCTCTGAACTCTGTGTCTGCACTAATTAAGGACAGCAACTGTGAGTGGGGTGCAGAGAAGGGTCGGGCATGTGAAAGGGACTTTTGGGTTGCTGGATTTAAGAACCTGAGGGGAAAAAGACACTGCCCAACCTACTTGGGGGTGGGTCTTTTAGTCATGGTTTATGTTTATGAACCCTATTTGCGGTGTTTTCCCAAATTAATGCCGAGTTACTTCCCTCCTTTAATTAAAAGTTTATTTTCTACACTCGGACTCTGTGCTTGCAAGTGGGGAAGTATTGCCTCTCAGAGGTGCCCAGGGGTGGTGTGTAAATTTCCCAGGTTACTGGGTGGGCTCGAGCTGGTTCTGTGTTATTAGTGGAAAGGAATCCCTAGATATTGAACCCAGCCCTGATTGCTGCTGGCCGATCTGAGCTGATAGTTTTTGGTGAGTTCAGTTTCTGTATAGATTCTTTTGAATTAGCTCAGCCATGGGACTGGTGCAAATGGTTGTAGCTTCCACTCTGTCTGGTGACTGGGTCAGGAACACTGTTAAATGTATGTGGTGCACTGATGGTGGTTTCGGGAGAGAAGGGAGCGCAAAAGTACCTTTTGCACTTTCCTGATTCTGAGTCATTCTGTGCTGGGCTGGTCCCCCACAAACAATCTTGCTGCTTTAACCTGTATCAGTTGCCAGTGGCTCCAACAGACTGTTAGAATGAATCTTCAGTCCAGGCAGTAAGCCAAGGAATCCGTACTAGACAATACTACAATCTAATCTAGGACCCAATCTAATCTAATATTTTACCTGGCTAAATTGGTATAGATGTGATATGACGTGTGTGTATAGGCAGTGTGGTCTAGTGCAGTGGCTCTCAACCTTTCCAGACTACTGTACCCCTTTCAGGAGTCTCTGTCTTGCATATCCCAACTTTCACCTCACTTAAAAACTACTTGCTTACAAAATCAGACATAAAAATAGAAAAGTGTCACAGCCATTATTACTGAAAAATTGCTTTCTCATTTTTGCCATATAATTATAAAATAAATTAATTGGAATATAAATATTGTACTTAACATTTAGTGTATGGTATATAAAGCAATATAAACAAGTCATTGTCTGTATGAAATTTTAGTTTGTACTGACTTTGCTAGTGCTTTTTATGTAGTCTGTTGTAAAACTAGGCAAATATCTAGATGAGTTGATGTACCCCCGGAAGACCTCTGTATGCCCCTAGGGGTATGTGTATCCCTGGTTGAGAACTACTGGTCTAGTGCAGTGGTTCTCAACCAGGGGTCCGGAGCCCCCTAGGGGGGCCTGAAGCAGGTTTCAGGGGGGCCTCCAAGCAGGACCAGCAATAGACTTGCTGGGGCCCAGGGCAGAAAGCCAAAGCCCCACTGCATGGGACTGAAGCCCAGGTCCCTGAAACCCACCACATAGGACTCAAGCTGCAGCCTGAGCAATGTAGCTTTGTGGGGGCCCCTGTGGCATGGGGTCCCAGGCAATTGCCCTGCTTGCTACCTCCTAATGCCAGCCTTGGCTTTTATATGCAGGAAATCAGTTATTGTGGCACAGGTGGGTCATGGAGTTTTTATAGCATGTTGGGGGTGGATGGATGGGGGGTTGGGGGACTCAGAAGGAAAAAGGTTGAGAACCTCTGGTCTAGTGGATTAAGCAGATAGCTGAGAGCCAAGAATTAGTAATTTGGAGAAAGAAGGGAAGGACTTAATTGAACTCCAAGTTAGGGAGTTTCTGTATATTTTCTAGTTGTATTAAGCTGTTGTACACACCTCTCACTACCTTCTTGTGGAAGAGACTGTTCTGACTTTTTTGTTTTTGCTATTGAACCATCCCACCGCCCCAGCTAGAGACATTAACTTTGAATTTTCTATCTTTCAGATGTATTGGGATTTTTTAAAATACATTCCAACTTTCTTCAAGGTCCACTACAACTCTACCTCAGATCTCATTTCTCATACTAGTCCTCACACCCCCTTTGCTCTGCCAAAGATCCCAGCATTGCCACCCCATTTGTTTTCTTCTCCCATTCCCGTCTCTGTGCCATCTTCCATGCTGCACATATGCCTGCAACACCTTTCTTATCTCTTGCCCTTTTCCCATTCAAATCCCTCCCAAAGATGTGCTCATTCTGTAAGGCTTACTTGAGTCACCATAGAATAGTTTACAGAAGGATGATGGGAAGAATTAAAAAAATTATCACCTTCATCTGGTAGCTTCAGGGTATCTTCTGTGTGTATTTTAAACTGGCCAGGGCAGGGACTCCATTTTTGTGGGGTTTTTACACCACAAAGTGCATTTTCAGTTCTTAGCAATTGATAATAATGTATTGCTATTACTTAAGTTGCAGTAGCTTAAAAACGTGCTAGCTACTGTACACACGTACACCATACAGAAAAACATCAGGAAAGAAACCCCTGGCCCAAAGAGCTTACAGGCTGAAGTTATGTTAAGGGTTTTTTTATTGATACATACACATATTTACAACTTTAACACTAGCCTAACCAAAGAGGGTGGGGCTGTAATATGAATGAGGTGGGTGTGAATTTTTCATCCAAGTCTTCTAAGAGCTGGGGACCTCCTAGTATATGTCCTCAAAGCTACATATCACAGCAACTCTCCTTTCAGTGGAGTAGGGAATAATTTGGATCCCTCCAGAGTCCATCACATACTATTCCTTGAGACCACCAGAAACTACTACTAGAGAGCAACACAAGGGCTTGTACTGAATGTCTGATAGTTCCCTCCCTCCTTGTAGTCTGAGCTCATTGTTGCCATAGGGTGACATATTGCAGCTTCCTCCCCCACCCCTCTATATGCTGACATGGCACATGCCCTTTGGAACCACATTGGCTCTGCTGAATTTGGGTGACAGATTGTGGAAAGCCATGTGCAGAGAGTCCAATCCCCCATTTATACCCCCCTCTCTCTGTGACGCCACAAGGGAGTGTCTACTGAAACAAGGGAGAACAAGGCCAAATAGGTTCCATGTCTAACTCTCTAAAAACACAAACTTGAAAATACTGAAACTTATTTTAAAAAGTTCTTTCTACTCTGTATTTTTTTCAATGTTCTATTCTGGGAGATAGCTTTCCCTCAAGTGTTCCTGTTTGTCTAATGCACTTGCTGAAAGATGGGATATTATCTGCCTACATGGAAAATGCAGTAGCGGTGTTATTTCTCTAATTTGCATTATTCATCCAGCACAAGAAAGCTTTGCTTGTCAAGAGGAAGCTCATTGGGCTGGCTTGCTCAGCCTATTAATAAATAACAGAAATAGCACTTAAACATCTAAGCGCAGAACTTGGGGGGTGGGGGTGGTATTTATTTATACTGTGCTGATTGACTGTTTTCTGCAACCCTCTCCCTATCAGTCTCATCCTCTATGACAGCAGTTCTTAAACCTGAGCAACCCAAGGACCTCCATTTTGATTTACAATTTTTCGCAGACCCCAAAGCTGGCTTCTAATTTTCCCTGAGGTTGTGCCATCCCTGCTCAGGCCCTGCCCCCACTCCACCCCTGCCCCTCTTCTTCCCTACCCCTTCTGCCCCCTGCCCCGAGCGCACCCCGCCCCTTCTCCTCTCCCTCCCTCCCTCCCAGTGCCTCCTTCACACAGCTGAACAGCTGTTCCGCAGTGTGCAGGAGGCACTGGGAGGGAGGGGAAGGAGTTGATCAGCAGGGCCAGCGGTCCCGGATATGACTCCGTGGACCCCAGTTTGAGAACCGCTGCTCTATGCGTCACTCCACACTGCCCATCTTACCCTCTTCTCACCTGCCCTGTTCCCCCTAATTCCCCTTTCTAAAAAAAGTGGAACTAATATGACACTTAGTGCCATTGCATTGTTCTTTGCTTGTGTTATACAAGCTCTCTGTGTCTATCTTGTCTGTTTAGATAGTAAGCTTTTCAGAGCAGGGAGCAACTGCTATGAGTTTGTACAGTGCCTTGCACAATGGAGCATGATTCTTGGTGACCGTTAGCCACTACCATAATAAACATAATGATTAATAAAAGTATTTGTTTAAAATCCAGAGCCAAGAGGCAGCGGCAGTTCCAGGCACCAGCGCTTCAAGCGCGTGCCTGGGGCGGCACGCCCTGAGGGGCGGCTTGCCAGTCGCCGTGAGAGTGGCAGTCAGGCAGCCTTCGGCGGCATGCCTGCGGGAGGTCCGCCGGTCCTGCGGATTCGGCGGCAATTCGGCGGCGGGTACGCCGAAGCCGCGGGACTGGCGGACCTCCCACAGGCATGCTGCCGAATCCACATTACCTCCCGCAGGCATGCCGCTGAATCCGCAGGACCGGGGACCTCCCGCAGGCAAGCAGTCGAAGGCAGCCTGCCTGCCGTGCTTGGGGCGGCAAAAAAGCTAGAGCCGCCCCTGCCAAGAGGATAACTAAAACTCTGACTTTTTTATAAAATGACACTAAGTTGTATTTAGATTGGGGTTGGATTTGCCTCTATGGCTACAAAGCTGGCGCATTTCCCCTGCACAAGGGGAGGAGGCCTATGGAGGGAATGCACCCTGTTTGGAGCACCAAAAAGCAGCTCTGTGAAAGTTCTCTGAATGATGTGCATGGGAGGCAGGTGTGAGAATGACCAGGGCAAGCTGGGACAGGAACAGAGCCAGAGGATCTGTTGCTTCATGAATTCTCCATTTCTAAAGATTGTATTCCTTAATGCCAGTGTCTACTAGTAACTAGGTCTTCAACAGAGCACAGTAGGGTCAATAGCACATCTGGCAGGACCATGAGACTGGCACTGAGCTAGTTTAATGGTCCAAGCATGCTTATCATTACTTTTTATATTTATAAACCTGGAAATCAATGACATACCTTGGTATGTCAATTGCAATTACACATACAAATTAAATGTATCCTTGTTGTTTTTATATTGTTGACATTGTTTTTTTACTATTCTGCTTTAACTAATTAATTCATACAATTAAGGCTTGAAACTCTGGTGCAGAAGCCCTCCAAAAGGCATAAAACACATTTATAATTTATTCAGGAAAAATGTGTCTTGCCAACGTGTCTGATTTTGTGTGTGTGTTCAGCCAGTTTTACTAGGACTTGAGAGCAGAAAGGGAACGAGGAGTCAGATTTCACTATATATGTCATACAAATAGCAGCACATTTTTCCATCTGTAAACTATTAACCTCTCTCTGATGAGAACACGAGTTTTGATTTATTGTACAAACCAGCTCATCTTATACAGCCATGGATTCTGTTTTCTTCCATTACACAGGTAAGAGTTTAAGTTGTGAAGGATTGGTCTAGTGGATAGAGCACAGGATTGGCAGTTTGGAGATCTTGGTTTTATTTACAACTCTGCCACCAATTTGCTATTTGACCTGAGACAGGTCATTTTATCTCCATGTTCATTATCCAATCTGTAAAATGGTGATAATAGCTAGTCACCTTTTGTAAAGTGATTTGATATTTATGGACGAAACATCAGTATACACAGGCAAAGTAATTGTCATTATTATTTGATGCTTCAACATGGAAGCTCAGGACAAACTGCTGGCCAAGAATCTTGCCCTTAGCATGTGTATTATGTATTTTCTACAATTTGATGTACATATGTGATTATGCAGCTCTAGTCATAATGATGTGTTCTGATGACATTATGCCTGTTAACAACTTTCATTTGACACACATGCCAAAAAATGTTTAATGTGGATGAGCAGCCTTCCCAAGACTGCATGTACCATCTTTCCTCTGGGAAGTCCCTTCTGCTAATGTCACTTTGTTCTTCCATGCCTTTGACTGTGGCTAGGCATGTTCATATGCCAATAGATATTTGTGCTGCGAAAGAGACCGAACTCATGGACTTCTGCAGATTACAGATAGCCAGGTCTTATTTCAGCAGATATCTGGAAAATCTATTAAGAAAATATAAAGTGGCAAAATACGTAATGTATTCAGTTTACTCTGTATGGAGGTAAGATCATTTCAACCAATGGCTATAAAAAACAGCTCAAGCATATACCTAGAACCTAAACACACAAGAAAAACGCACTCATCCAGGGATGTAGTGAGAGCTAAAAATAGATAACTCTGTCAAGATGCCATTTGATATTTAATAATTGTTTACAAGAAGATAAAAATTAGACTAATATGTTGTTCCTTCAGCAGATACTTTTTTTTCTATGTCTTGTGTGAAAATGGATCTGCTTATGCCTAGCCTCAAGAAGACACTGAATAGAAGTATACCGTCAAAATATGATGGAGGCATCACATTCCAGAACATGATAGTGGCTGTTAGCAGCAGTGACAGTTCTGCTTTTGAGGCCTATGGGTCACTGTTCCATTCAGAAAAATATGAAAATAAATGTAACGTAAATTAGATGCAGATTCATCATAATGTGAGCTATCAATTGCAGCTGTTAATTTAACAGTGCAGAGTTTCCATTTTGTTCCATGAAATATCTGTGTCTGGGCAGTTGCTGCAGTGTCCTAGAAGTGTACTACACATTCCAATGGACAGTGGGGAGTGTTCCCAAGGCAGCACTAGACATTCAAGCGGGGGCACCTGTGCTCACCTCACTAACCAGTCTACAGAGGAGGACCGGGGGTGGGAGGGCAATTTCAAAATTCCCTTTTCAAAAAAATATTGCATGAACATGTGTGCACCAGAAGTGGGTTATGGTGCCCCACCTAAAATTTTGACCTACGGTTAATGGTTGGCAAATCCCTGACCAGCACTTACTCTAAACCATTGTGTTTCCTTATAAAATGTGTATATTCCTCCACCCCCACATTAGCAGATCTGTAACATTTCGTTGTAGAAAAACATTAACATTCATTATTTAAAAAAATTCATCAGTTAAACAATTTCTTTTTCCAGACTAACCTTTAGTTTCTGACTAGAGGCAGGTCACAGTGGGTATTCTCTTGTTTGCTCTGCTGGTAGTAATTTGCCTGTATTTAATGTTGTGTTCTATCAGCAATGCTGGAAGCACTTCAACTCGTGGACTTACTCGCCCCTCATCCTTCTCTAAGATCCAGTTCAAGGTGGCTAAAGTGGCCAGTGGTTGGAGCACTTAATGTGGTGGTGGAGTGAAGCATGAGTGCCAACGGGCCAGAAGCTGTTTGAACAGATATATTGGTTTGGTGCATCAAACTCTATACTTTTCAAGAGAGCATGGGAGTTGTGGAGGTACACTTCATCAACACAAAGCTACCAACAATGCCAGCAGAAGCAGACTTCTTCCTCCAGTGGCAGTGTTAATTCTCCACTGGCTCCTCATCCATGAAGCTGGTTCTTGCTGGGAGAGGCTCAGAGCAGAGGAAAAGAGTTAATGAAGAGGGATAATGTTGGCACCAGGTGAAGGAGCTAACTTTTACTATGCTCATGACAAACATCTCCTGCATGCTTGAAGACAATTAGATTCAGTAAACTTTCTGACTCAATCTTTTGTTTCTCTATCTATTAAAACAGTCTTCTGGCCTGTCAACATTCCTGCCTCCTTTCCCCCAATCAGTTGTTCAGATCCTTGTCCATTTGACTCTGGATTCTTAGAGCAGAAGGCTGGGGGCAGGGAAACAAAATGCAGTTACCTGTTAAAGGTTCCACTATAGCAGTTGGAACACAGTGTAATCTGCTTGTTTTAGTGTCTTGTTGCACCACCACCTGAGCATCCTGATCGTCTATCCTCAGTCATTAATCAGATCAGCACAGAAAGGCCACGTGGAGCAACTTCTTGGATCAAAATGAACCTGGTTTGATTCACCTATTGGGTGAACCGAGCTCAAGGGCTAGTCAGAATTTCCATTTCTTCTGTCTCCTATTCGTTCCAAAGGAGACCTGTAAATGCCCAAGACTTTTTGGTCAGAGAGGACTTTGGTAACATAAGATACCAGAGTTTCTGAATATATTCTAGACCCACTGACATGGTCTTTTAGAAGCAATTTGGTAATAAGGATGAGGGGAAGAATTTTATTTTGTAATCTCAAATTGAAAGTTTTCCTTTTCCCATTCATCCTGTGATGCAAGGCCAGATATGAGCAGAAAGAACATTCACATCCCAGTGTCTGGATCTTATTGTTTGCTGATATCTGTGAAGGAAGAATGTGGCCTGCCTTTGTATGCCTGGGAGTACCAGTGCTGAAGTAGCAGCATTTGTATCTGTTATTCTGGTGAGCAGTTTCTATTGTCAGTATTTTGCAGCCCAAAAGGACCCACACCTGGTCTGACTGCTATACTCCTCCTTTTCTTCCAGCAGTGAGATCCTCTGCAGATTCTTGGCATCTTTGCTTAAGGATATTGTGTTTCCTTTGGGCATCAAAGGAAACTAAAGCCTTTAAAGCCTTTAGGGCAGGACGTTTTTGAGAGTTTTTACCTAAGACAGGGTAACCCAGAGCACAATCCATGACTACCCAGGGATGGGGGAAGGCTGCTCTTTATTTTCTGAAAACACCCACTCAGTGTGCAGTGGCAGTCAAAAAAGCGAACAATGTTGGAAATCGTTAAGAAAGAGATAGATAAGAAAACAGAAAATATTATATTGCCTCTATATAAATCCATAGTATGTCCACATCTTGAATACTGTGTGCAGATGTGGTCGCCCCATCTCAAAAAAGATATATTGGAATTGAAAAAGGTTCAGAAAAGGGCAACAAAAAGATTAGGGGTATGGAATGGCTGCCATACGAGGAGAGATTAATAAGACTGGGACTTTTCAGCTTGGAAAAGAGATGACTAAGGGGGGGGGGGTATGATAGAGGTCTATAAAATCATGACTTGTGTGGAGAAAGTAAATAAAGAAGTGTTATTTACTCCTCATAACACAAGAACTAGGGGTCACCAAATGAAATTAATAGGCAGCAGATTTAAAACAAAAGGAAGTATTTTTTCACACAACTCACAGTCAACCTGTGGAACTCCTTGCCAGAGGATGTTGTGAAGGCCAAGACTGTAACAGGGTTCAAAAAAATAACTAGATAAGTTCATGGAGGATAGGTCCATCAATGGTTATTAGTCAGGATGGGCAGGGATGGTGTCCCTAGGCTCTATTTGCCAGAAACTGGGAATGGGTGACAGGGGATGGATCACTTGATGATTACCTGTTCTGTTCATTCCCCTTGGGGCACCTGGCATTGGCCATGGTCAGAAGACAGGATAATGGGCTAGATGGACTTTTGGTCTGACCCAGTATGGCCATTCTTATGTTCTTAGGTTCCAAAGGCAGCTGAAGATGTGGGTACATGTGGATTGGGGGCAGGGGGAGAGGAGTGAGTGAAAGAGTGGAGTGCAAAAGAGGGGAAACTACAATAGTCAGTAAGGCAATTAGCTGTATGTTAGCCAGCCTTAATAGCCTTCCGAGGAGAAAGAACTATTTTTTTTTATGGTCCATTAAGCCTATGGAATTATGTAAGGCTGCATTAAGGTCTCTTATTCTATCTCATTTACTTTCAACCCTTCCTCTCCAGAATGGCTTTCCACAGATGAAAAGCTTATACCTTCTAAATTTTAACTGTTTTCTGTGTCTTCTCAAATCTTCTTTTCTTGTTCATTGGCCTCATGTCATTCCCTCTCCACTGGGCCTATGCAAACCTTTTTATGTACCAAGTTAAAGCAGCAAATTAAAATTTGTTTAAAACTGCTTTTGCATGTTCATGATCAAGAGTAACTTTCACAGATGATCCAAAGTCATCCCCTTGTAACAAGCAGCTGGTATTTCCTAAGTGTGTATACACTTGCTCTAGTTGCATTAGTCATACAAATGATCAGATCACTGTCATAAATTAGAAGAACTACGCGATCATCAGCTGCTGGAATTCTATTACTAGAAATAGGTAATTAGAATTATAGATCTTCTTATGTAATAGAAGTGCCATAGAATTTACAGAATCTTGCCATTGCCTTTCTGTTACTCATTCCAGGGAAATAAATTCCCAGACATATCTAGAAATCTCAGAGTCAAAAAATGATAGTTTTTTAAAAGTGCAAAGTGATAAAACTATTGATAAAACTTTTTCAACAAAATTGCTGAAATTCTTATCCAAGAAACAAATTAAACCACAAAAAAAATTCAGTAACATGAACTGAGCACATTATAATTATGGGAATTAATGGCAAAATTCAGACTACTAAAAAAGGCAATTATTTTTGTAATTTCCCCCCCCCCCTTATTTAAAAAAAAATATTCAGGTCTTGAAAGTGGAAAGAGTCCAGCAGAGGGCAACAAAAATTATTAGGGGGCTGGAACATATGATTTATGAGGAGAGGCTGAGGGAACTGGGATTGTTTAGTCTGCAGAAGAGAAGAATGAGGGGGGATTTGATAGCTGCTTTCAACTACCTGAAAGGAAGTTCCAAAGAGGATGGATCTAGACTGTTCTCAGTAGTACCAGAACAAGGAGTAATGGTCTCAAATTGCAGTGGGGGAGGTTTAGGTTGGATGTTAGGAAAAACTTTTTCACTAGGAGGGTGGTGAAGCACTGGAATGGGTTACCTAGAGAGGTGGTGGAATCTCCTTCCTTAGAGGTTTTTAAGGTCAGGCTTGACAAAGCCCTGGCTGGGATGATTTAGTTGGGGATTGGTCCTGCTTTGAGCAGGGGGTTGGACTAGATGAGCTCCTGAGGTCCCTTCCAACCCTGATATTCTATGATGCTAACAAAACCATGACTTTTCTCCCTATTTTTAATATGCTATTCAGTGTTCTATTTCTAAATACTTTAAAAAAGAAAACATTAATCACTCTTAGGTTTGCTACTGTATAGCACTCTTAGAAGCCCGCATACATCCAGGTAATTAGGCCACCTTGGCTGTATGTGTCTGCTCTGAAAAAGGGAAGAGGGATTAATTGTAAACAATGAGATAATTCTCCTCACCTGGCCAATTATGCTTTTCACCTGCCCTGAAATTTAAGTACCACTAAGTAGAAAAAATAAATTATAATATAACATAACCTATGATTTTCTTCAGCCAATGGAATGTGACAGGGGGCCTTTTGTTAGGAATACAAAAATATTAACATTTCTGATTCTGTCGTTTGATTATTTACTTGATTAAATCAGTATAAACCTACTTTAACTACATGAAAAACCTATGCCCTTGTCTTTATTTACCGTGGAGTTTGTTTTTCCAAGCACGTCATTAAAAATAACTTCCTAAACAGACAGAAGCACTGAATATAACACAGTGCAGTCTAGGTTAAGGGCCATCAACAGATTATCTGCAGATTATCTGGATTATATGATTACCACTGTGAAATGTAGGTGTGTTACAAATTAAAAATTAATCAGATCTTACAAAATCTATTATTAAATCAAGATAACTGTTGTCCTACTTTAAAAAAAAAGTTGGGAAACATTTTAGTGATTCTATAGTTAATAGAATGAAGTGTGAAAGGACTAACACAAATGCTTAGATTTTGTTTAAAAACCTCATGCACTGAATGCACTAAATACTGTTTGAGAGATTTCATTGTTGTTACTCAATTCATTTTCAAATGAATTTCAAATATGTCTGTCTGTGACTACTTTCCCCTCTTTGGACATTCCACCAGTTTTGATAAAGCTGACTGAACATGTATTTGGCAAATTAATTTTGCTCTTCCAGGGATATGTTGCAGATATAGGGCCATATCCTGCCCTCCACTATATGAAGCCAAATGCAATATGATGGATCAAAACCATGGTAATGGGAGAACAGTGAGGCCACAGTTTTGTCATGAGGTTGGGGCTTTGCTGCTTTGAAGAGGGGGAAGCAGTCCCACTCCATGGTATACTCCCCATAGGTCTGCAAGGTTAAATTACTACTGAGCACCAGCAGCAATTCCCCTGTGTAGCTGTAAAATCTACCAGTCCCAAAAGACGGCGGCCGGGGGGGGGAGAGGGGAGGGGATGTGATATGATGCAGCTGATTTGGGAGGGGAAGGAGGGTAAGTGGGAGCATAGTTCCTGTACAGTCATTGGCAGGAGGGAAGTTCGGAGAGCTGTGTGGAGGCTCTGGGACCCCAAGTGGGTGCTTTTTGCCTCCTGCAGGCATCTCAAGATCTTCCGGATTAGGACATTGAATCCTCTACTATTTCCATAAGGGAACTGAGAGATTGACTTCCAGCCTGAAATCTGCATACCACTATTCCCAGTGCATGCACCCTAAGTGCATGACGATACCACTGCTAGTACCATCATGTCATGAAAAGAGACAGGAAATGTACAGAAAAATAGCCTGGATGTGCAAATCATCAATGTTGATCTGTCCCCATCATGGAGCCATTGCTCCTTGAGAATGACCAAGTACATATATTGACTTAAAAATTACAAATAAAAGATCAAACCTTACTCATGTGAGTTTACATGAGTAACAGTGAAGTCAAATGGACCACGCCAAAAAAAAAAAAAATAAGAAAAGGAGAATTTGGTCCAAATAAAGTATCAGAAAACATATTTGAAAATCAGGCCTTCTTTTGCTTAACTGCTAACTGCTTTTGAGTTAAAGGTTTTGTGTTTCTTCTGCTACAGATAATGGCATACCAATATTTAAAGCAGTGTAAAGATTGAAGCTCCCTGAACTATTTAGGTATTAACAATGTTAACATTTGCAAGGGAAGCACATTCTATGGAATTCATGACTAGGGAAGGTGGAAACTTTTTCAGTTCACCTTTAAAATTCATTTATTTGTGAAGTCTACATATGTATGCTGATAGTGATTTAAGATTTCAAACAGCTGATTTTTAAAGCAAGTTAATTCATTTTTAAACATTTGCCTACTTATGTTTCTGTGTCTCTTAAAATTACATTCTGCCTGGTGGGGTTTTGCAAAATATACTTCTCCTGTAGGCAGCAGTTTCATGATGTGATGGTTGTGAATTACTCTGTCAGCAGATTCAGCCTTCAGGAGCTACCTTGGGATGGGAGGGGAAAAGAATGCTGTGTTACTGACAATGACATGGGTGATTCAAGCACCCACAATCTGTACAAGTAGCAGTAGCGATGGTGATGATGACATTGGTACAGATTATGCATCTTACTTTTCCAATTTGAGGAAAGGTCCTTTTTTTATTATTATCTAATATAAGAGCCTAATATTGCAAAGGGCTGAGAGCCCTCAACTTTGGTCAACTCAGTGCCTTGAAAGATGGGGCTGCAACTTTTCAGTTATTAAGCATAGAAAATGCCCCCTGACTTACATGGGCATTATTGAGCCTATTCCTGCAAGGTGCTGGCCTATTTTGAGAAATACTAGGTAATTACTCTCAATTCCTATTTACTTCAGTGAGAGCTGAGGGCACTCAGCAGACTGCAGGAGTCTGAGCCCTATGTGTATATAAAGACTACAGTGTCTGTCTTTTATTAGCATTTTGATCATTATGTGTTTCATTTTATACTGGGGCGGGGGGGAAAGCAATCATTCTTTTACCAATATTAAATACTAATTACTGGAAATGAATGATCAGGTTTTAGTGTTAACTGTAAAAGTTGTTTCTAACTGGCTTGTTTGCCACTTTGATGGCTTTTAACTGAAAAGAAAACATATAATTGGAAATCTTGTAGATTTCCTTAATTATCCTTTAGTTGCGACTATGTACAGCAATACTGATATCATGCCATGGCACCAGCATGTATGTCTCTAGGATTTATTACTAGGCTTATGTCTGCTCTTTTATGGATTTCATCCAAGAGATGCTTGAACACAGAGCTCTTGGAATGTCTCCCTTGTGGGGGTTCAGATGCAGTGAGCTGCATCAGCAAATAGCTCTGACACTCAGCAAGGCAGCAACTGTTACATTCCAGCATAGTTTGATTTAGTGCAGAATTTTATACATTTATTCTGCTGTAACCCTTTTATTCCCATTGTTTTACATGATCCAAATCTAAAAATCAATTCTGCAGAGGTTTAGAGATTGCAGTACTCTCCTGGGATTTTATATGGCAAATATTGCATATCTCAGTGGTGATATCCCTTTTGTATAGAGAACAACCACTATTGTAATTGTGTGTGACAACACAGTTGTGCAACTATGCAAAACTTCATTAAAATAAAAGTGTGGCCTAATGCTCTTATTTTTGGCATATCAATATATAGTCAATAAAAATCAGGTGGTTGTGTATGGGGGGGTGAGTACATTGCTAATTCACTAATCAGAGCTTGACCTTTAACCAAACACAGCTGTCAAATCTCATTAAACTGTTCTTTATCTAGGCGGGGGAAGAATGTATATCAACTGCCTTTACAGAAGGACAAAGAGTACAGGCATTACTGGTGTTAATGCCTTCCAATGCTGAAAAGGAAGAATTAATATCCAGAAATTAGTTCAAACAGAAAGAAATAGCTGGCGGGTGGGTTTTTTCCACTCATCTGATTGACAATAGTGTTTACATGGAACAAGAGAAACAAGCTGAATACATTAGTGATATTTAAGAAGGAAGGAATGACTCTCAATTTTGTGGTTAAAGTACATCTGGGAGTCAGGATATGTGAGTGCTGTTCCTGGCTCTGCCACAGAGTTCCTGTGACCTTAGACAAGTCATTTCGGGTGGGCTCTTGGAGAGGACTTAAGCATTGCAATGCTGAGTGGCACAGCACCTAACTTTTAGATGTCTAGAAAATCACAGGAACAACGCTGTGATCCACAAAGCTGAGTAAAACACCTAGGCTCCCTGTACAATGCATGGGGGGTGTGGGGGAGAGGAGTCTAAGAATGTGATCCACAAAAGCCATCAAGCTCGGCAGGGAGCCTCCTAAACTAACCAATGGGACATGGCAAGGAGAAGGGTGTGTGCTAAGCCATGCGCCTCTCAGAGAGAGGTGCCTAGCTCTGTTTAGTGATCCACAAATGGGCACCTGCTACCTACAGCAGACAACATAGGCAGGTCAGGCATTTCTTTTGTGGGAATGAGGTAGGCACATGCCTTGCTCCACAAAAAGGTGGGGAAGGGGTACCTGCATTTATGATGTTTATCCTAGTGGTTAGAGCACTTATCTGAGATGTGGGAGATCCAAGTTCAGTTCCTTGTTCAAATCCTCTCTCCCTGTCAGGCAGAAAAGTGGGGGGACCTCCTACCTCTCAGGAGAGTGCTCTAACCTTTAGTTATTACAGTGGTTCTCAAACTTTTGTACTGGTGACCCCTTTCACATAGCAAGCCTCTGAGTATGACCCCCTCTTATAAATTAAAAACACGTTTTTATATATTTAACACTATTATAAATGCTGGAGGCAAAGCAGGGTTTGGGGTGGAGGGTGACGGTTCATGCCCCCCCCCCATGTAATAGCCTTGAGGGATCCTGACCTCGTTAATTTGAGAACCCCTATTATAAGATATTCTGATGTGGGGCTCCTTTTGTCAGGAATCAGGACCTGCAGCAGACCCAGTCTCTGGTCAATCTAACGAATGAGCACAGCTGGCCTGTAGTAGGCTGCCTGATTGGCTACACTGCCAGATTGGTTGGAAGGGAAAGCAGACTTTCTCTTAATCTCAGCAGAAGCAGTAGTTCAGCTGTGATAGTGCCTGCTTGTTTCCAGTCCATTCCTGTCTTTCCCCTGTCATCCTCCAGCTTTAGCCCAAGCTTTGATTCACTCCAGGTAACCAGGCTCTGACCCTAAGGCTTAGACTCCTGATTCCAGCTGTGATCCTGGGCTCTGATTCCTGGCTACTCACTCCTGCACTGACCATTAAGCATGACTGCCTATGCCCCAGTCATCTGACACCCTCCATCTCTTCTGTTGAAGCTGTCCCACTCTGAATAAATAATGAATCATTGGAGAAGAAGGACTGGACCCTGAGTCTCCTAGGTCCGAGGCAAGTTTTCTAACAACTAGGCTGAAGGTTATAAGATGGATGGGGTGGGTGAATTGTGGATTGCAGTGGAGTGAAAATAGGGACTTAGGAGCCTAAGTATTTTTGTGGATTCCACCCTTTGCCTAGATTTTCAAATCTCTTCACTTAATTTGGGCTTGAAGCAGCAGGAGGTGACTTCCAGAGGTGATGAGCACCCATATCTCCAATTGACATCAGTGAGAACTCTGGGTGCTCGGCATCTCTGAATATCGGGGTTAAGTGAGACCCCCTACAGGTATATTCTGAGGCTACATATATTAGTTTGTAAATGGCTGAGCTTCTTGGATAGAAGGAGCTATAGAAGTGCAAACTATTATTTAGAATTCTGCCAAATCAAAGTTAGATTATGGTTCAAATAAAAAAAGAATAAACCCACCTTTGCCCATTTTAGAATCCAACTTTAACTGAACCTGTTTTGAGAGTCTATGTTTGGATAAATGTGTTCCCTCCCAACCCCTTCTGGTTTCCAGCGAGGACCAAACATGGAAGTTCCAAATGCCTCAAGAGAGTTTCTTCAGCAGAGAGACAAGACCAAACGTTAATTGCCCCCAGAAGAGAGATTGGTGGAGAGAATACTTATTGGTCAGCCCCACTGATGGCTGCAGAGGAAGGAGCAGGCTAGCCCAGTTGCCATCAAAAGGATTGGGAGTAACTTGCCTTACAGCTGGCTCCCTAAATCCAGTAGAAAGGAGCAGTTATTCCCACCCGAAGAAGACACTAGACTATGAAGAGAGGCAGGCCAGTACAGAGCCTTCCCTCAGTAAGGTACTGTTAAAGGTACTGGGGCCTACTGAAAAAGGTTGTTGTGTCTACGGGGGGGAAGGCCTGGAATTTGCTGGGGGAAGAGATTGTATGGGGACATGGAAAAGAGGGTTTGCAATTTAAGGAGAAGGGAAGGAGTAGAATCCTCAGAACATTCAGTTAATTCATGATTCAGAAGAACTATTAGATGTTCCTCTACATATTTAGAATTAATCCAGGCTGTGAACCATTTGAAGTTTGCCCATCACTAAACTAAGGCCTAAATTATCCTCTCAGGTGCCTATGGTGGTTCCCAACTCTGATATTTTGGAGTTGTCTCATTACATGCATGGAACTCTAAGGTACTTAAGATGAGATTGTGAAAGTCCAGCTTCTGTTTTTGCACTTGGGAGAGTTGCAGTTATTCAGGTGAGGCAGGACCAGATCAGGACTGGGGGCTAATGTGATGGTTGCATGAAGTAGGCCTCAGATTGAGGGTGGAAGAAGACCTGGTTTGTGTATGGGAAGTGCAGGTGGGAGGGGTAATCAGAAGAAGAAATGTTAGGCTACTAGGGGGTCTATGAATATGACCTGTTGATATGGCCAGGAGAAGGCACAAGTGCCCATGTTAGTAAATGCAGGGAAAGAAACACTGTTCAGGGGCCTTCATTTTCTCTTAATGGTAACACAAATTGTACCAGTTCAGTACTATTGCACCTTACGCACCATTTCATCATCTGATATCTATACTGAGTATCAAGATGGTCCGTGGGATTAGGTACATGCCCCCTCTTTGTCCTGTAACCCTACCCCCTGTATCAACATCACACAGAGTGGTGGATCTTATGCAGGGACAAGTAGTGTTCTTCTTGTTCTCCTTTCACAGTAAATCAGAGTAGTTGCTGGATGTAGTGTTCACCTCACTGCCTTTGCTAACTTGGGGTCTGATAGGAACATCCTTACTGAGATTATATCAATAGTCAATGGGACTATTTGCATCTGTGAGACCTACAAATGGGAAAAAGTGTGCAGGATTGGGATCTTAAAAATCGAATACGTATACATCAGCATTTTGCCCAGAATTTCTTCTGTTCCATTCAGGGTCTTATTCTCACGGCAAAGCAGTGTAAAAAGCCCCCTAGGTTGGAGAATTGAGAGAACACAGCTGTCCATCACAAACTCGCTATAGCTGCTGATCCTCCAGTCAGTTTCAAAATTCAACATTCTGAAGGAATAAACAAAATAAGATGAAAATATATCTTAGCTTATCATACTCAAAAATATTTTTCTGGTTAATAACTTTTTATCTTAAACATTTATTGCATTTTCTAATGTTCCATAAAACATAGGATAATGTCAAACATGAGCTAGTCCCTAAGGGTTATATAAGTAACAACAAAAACACCATTAACCTACCTCTTCCAAATAAAATTAAAGGAAATACTGCCCCAAATCTACAAATAAACTGTAGGAAGGAAAACGTATTAGATAACAAAGAAATAAATTTCATTCATGGTACTTAGCCTTCAGAAATTCCCTTAAATAAATATATTAGTAGGAAAACTGTTAAGATACTGTGGTGTGGTTATCTAAAAGTGACAAGCAAAAAGGACTCCAGTCTCCCTGAATGGATTTACAAGGAAGATGTGCCTTCTAATAAACAAGTACTTCATACAGTGAAGGAGATTGGCGCCAGAAGGGTGCCAGCCAAATGCTGTCTATGGTATTGCCAGGGAATCAAAAAATTCAGATTTTAAGTCCAGAAGGGACCATTGTGATCATCTAGTCTAACTTCCTGTAGAACACAGGCCACAAAATACACAACACAGTCCCCAAAATAATTCTGAGAGCATGTCTTTTAGAAAAACATCCAATCTTGATTAAAAAATTGTCAATGAGGAGAATCCACCATGACACTTGGTACATTGTTCCAATACTTAATTACCCTTACTGTCAAATGTATGCCTATTTCCAGTCTGAATTTGTTTACCTTCAAGTGCTACACATTGAATCACATTATACTTTTCTCTCTGTCTTTATTTATTTTATTTGTTCCCCATGTAGGTACTTATAGACTGTAACCAAATCACCCTTCTAAATAGATTGATTAGAAAACATGACTTATGGTTAAGGCTATGAGTCTGTCACGGAAGTCACAGACTCCGTGACTTTCTGGGACCTGCTGATTTCTGCACTGGTCGATGCAGCTGGCCCTGGGGCCGCCCGAGCAGCTCGGGCAGCCCCATGTCCATCTGCCCCAGCCGCTGCTAGAGCAGTCTTGGGCCACTTCACCACCCCCCAGCAGCAGCGGGATTGCTGGGCCGCCATGGCCCCCTCCCCCCCAAGCCACTCCCTTCCCCAGAGCACCCAAGATTTAGTTAGGGATATACAGTATATATAGTACAAGTCCTGGACAGGTCATGGGCCACGAATTTTTCTTTACTGCCTGTGACCTGTCCATGACTTTTACTAAAAATACCCATGACTAAAATGTAGCCGTACTTATGGTGATAGACTCAAGGAGCTCATCCTTGTGGCTCTTCTCTGAACTCTATCCAATTTATCAACATCCTTCTAGAACTGCAGACACTACCAGAACTGGACACTGTATTTCAGCTTTGGTCGCACCAGTGCCAAACAGAGGTAAAATAACCTCACTACTCCTACTTGAGATTGCCCTGCTTATACATTGCATTAGGTCTTTTGGCCACAGCATCACATTGTGGATAATGAGTTGAATATGAGCTCCCAATGACCCCCAAATCTTTCAGAGTCACTGCTTTCCAGGATAAAGTCCCTAGTCTTGAAAGTATAGCCTACATTCTTTGTTCCTAAATGTAAATATTTAAATTTAGTCAAATAAAATTCATATTGTTTGGCTGCACCCAGTTTATGAAGCGAATCCAGATTGCTTTGAGTCAGTGACCTGTCCTCTTCTTTATTTACCACTCTCCCAATTTTTATGTCATCTGCAATCTTTATCAGTGATTATTTTTTCTTCCATGTCATTAACAAAAAATGTTAAGTAGCACTGGGCCAAGAACCAATCCTGCAGGACTGCACTGGAAAGATACCTGCTTGATGGCTCTTTCCCATTTTAAAATTACATTTTGAGGCCTATCAGTTTGCCAGTTTTTAACCCATTTAAAGTGTGCCAGGTTAATCTTATATCATTCTAGTTTGTAATCAAAATGTTGTGCGGTACCAAGTAAAAGTATATTATGTCAACACTATTACCCTTATCAACCAAACTTGTAACCTCATCAGAAAAAGATATCTAGTTAGTTGACTGGCATAAATTACACTACCCTCCTTGAATTCTTTATTAATTGAGTCCTGTATCAGCTGCTCCATTTTCTTTCCCAGGATCTATATCAAGCTGACAGTCCAATAATTAACCAGGTCATCCTGTTTACCCTTTTTAAAATTGGCACTACATTAGCTATTGTCCAGTTGTCTGTACCTTCCCCAGTGCACCAAGATTTATTGAAAATCAACATTAACTGTCCAATGAGCTCCCCAGCCAGCTCTCTTTAAAACTCTTGGCTGCAAGTTATCTGGACCTGCTGATTTTAAAAATGTCTAACTTTTTAGCACCTTCTGCTTAACATTCATTCTCTAGAGATACTAGTGGAATGATGAGACTACACAGATTTTGACAGAGCAGAAATAGTCATTTGAATAGTCTGCCTTTTCTGCATTATTGATAATTCTACTATTTCCATCTAGTAATGGACCAATACCATTAGGGGGATATAAGAGCTGCATAAGTAGTATATAGGATCAAGAGTAATTTGAAATGCCTTTATAATGAGAGAGAATAGATGTAAAGACCACATGTGACACAGTACAGAGGCACTGCTGAACAAGGGCTTACCTTCATCTCAGTTTCTCTTCTCCTTGTACAAGTGCTCAGACAGATAGAGTAGAGAAGAAGGGCTTTCCTCCCTAGAAGTTTTGTATTACATCTTTTCTTGCTTATGTCATCTTATTTTGACTTTATAAAAGCTATTCCCTAATTTTAAAACATTGCTGTGTCTGTTTTTCTGCTGTTTTTTTTTAATTCTACCAGGTTACACTACAAAATGTCATTTGAGGGGGCTCATGTGAACTCCTTAGTAACAGAGCTATCCTTTTAACATGGCCCCATAAAGGAGCATCCACGCCTGTATTTAAAAATAGATTGTTTGTAGACCTTTTGCTTGTAATGATACAAAGTCTTTGCTAAGATTGAAAGAAACAAGTAGCTGAGTGTGACCCAAAGATCCCTCGATGCTAGCTGGAAAGGGGGTTACAAGAATATCCTGATTTTGGTATGTACATTCTGGTTCACCAAAGAATGTCCTGTGAGGTCTTAAATGAAAGCAGGGTCATGCTGGTCCTTAATATTGTCGTGAAACGTACATGTATAGATACTTGGTAAGGAGTTAAGTATGTATACTGAAAATGTTTTTTTTTTTTTTTAAAGTCTGTATCAAGGCAGAGTTGACAAACAGGCTTTCTGTCAGACAAAAGATATTTATTCACCTGTTCCCCTCTCAGGATGTAAATTAAGCATTGTAAGCTAATGCAATGGCTACATTCAAAGTCAACAGGGCAGCAGCACACAGGAAAATAAGCCACAGGGGTTATTCTGACTCTGAGCACAGACAATCAGTTTTGGGGATATAATCAGAAGGCAAAAAGACAATCTTTATCCTGCACCTTGGAAGTAAATGGATCTCTGCCAACCTTGGAGGAAGATGTTGCAAAAGACTCTAAGTGAGAGAGGACTACATTAGACAGGAGATTAGCCTATTATGATTTTGTTTTATATGTAACCCTTTTGTTTCAATACTCAAGAGATAGTGAGTAAGGATAATGGAATCTGTGATCAACTTATTGTTTTCACTGCAGAGATATAATCTCATTGTGCGGTACTAAGCAAGGGTATGATCCTCAAGTTAAATCATACAAGCTGGTGTGTACACTGTTCCCTTGGACAGCAGACCTGGTATTTCTGTTAGTGTTCAGAGAAGGAGGGGATGGACACAACAGGGAATGCTTCAAAAGAACTGAGACTATCAGCAAAGTAACATTTGCATAGCCCGGAGGAGAGTGTTGGGTTGTTAAACAGGCTGGTGGTGTCAGCAAGCTGACACCCAGTTCAGCACAAGCAAGTCTCTCCCATGGGGTGAGGGAGTGGGTTAACAAGGTGAGTCATGGTGCTGGGTACTCCAAGACCTGTCACACAAGTTTCATTCCTCAATCCTTGCCTCAGTTCCCTAGTCTGCAGGGGGAAGTGTGCATGGCACACCATTGACAGTGGAATCTGCTGTCCTTGAAGAACTAAGATAGGTGTAAGGCTAGTGCACAAGGGTGGGACAGTACCATGGTCCCATGTCCTCCCCCCTTCCAGCTTTGGGGTCACTTGTACCCTGGGTTGGTGCTGGGAGGTGGTAGACTATCTAGTGCCCCAAGAACAGGGACATGCAAAGGGGATGGGAAAGACTGTTCCATCCACCATCCCTTCACAACCACATTGGGACCAAGTTATGTCTGATCTAAACTACTACTATATTGTGGCTTTCAAGATACAGTAAGGAGGGGAGTACTTGTGGCACCTTAGACTAACAAATTTATTTAGCCCATGAAAGCTTATGCTCAAATAAATTTGTTAGTCTCGAAGGTGCCACAAGTACTCCTCGTTCTTTTTGCTGATACAGACTAACATGGCTACCACTCTGAAACCAGTAAGGAGGGGCTGTCCAACAAAAGTAATCCTCCAAGGGCTTTTCACTAACACAGCCACAATGCCTCTGGGACCATCAGGGAGAGTCCACACTAAATGTGAGAGTAGGAGCTGTGCCGCTATTTAACAGGGTTCAGTGTGGAATCCCCAAACTCTCATACAAACTTACTCCAAATTTGGGAGAGTTTGGATCCATGGTTTTATTTCGGGCCTATCTCTACTTACAGTTTTTTAGCTAAGAAATGTTGACAACGCTCATTTGAAACGTGCATCCTTATGAAGAATGTTTACAGCCTGTACTGGAATACTTTTCAGGGATGGCTGGCATTTGATAAATATCCAATATCTAAATAAAGATAAGTCTAATTCTTTTTTTTTTTTTTTTTTTTTTGCAAGCTAATCAGTGTTCTGTATGCCTAAAATGCACACCATGCTCTGCTTTGAAATCAATTTTGAATTGGCTATGAATACTACCCGTTTTCATTGGGAGGAAGAGTAGATGACTGGTGGTTTTAAAAAAATATATTTATGAAGCTTTTTAGGAGGAAGCTTGGTCTATCATAGGCACCTTTTGGGGGTGGGGGGAAATCCTTAAGCATTAAGTGTCCCCTTTGGAGAACTCTTTTTCAACTGAAGCAGAGTGCTTTTTATTAAATATTTTACCTCAAGATTATGCCTGAGTGGAAAGTCTTAGTGGCACCAACAAATATTTCATCTCTTTATTAGGGTAACTCCATTCCTCAGCTCTTTTGTGTAAAAAGGCTTTCCTGACAAACATTCCTTATCCTCCATTGGAGTACATGTGGGAAAGCAAATGCTTGGGGTGAAATCTTGTCCCATATAAGTCAATGGGAGTTTTGTCATTGGCTTCGGTGGGTTAGGATTTCACCAATGTTTAGTGATTACATTATAATTTAATATTAACCATACGTCTTCTATAGCAATGGTTTTATATATTGCAAGTTGTAATGGTTTATTGTAAGTTGTAATTGTAAGTTGTATATGTTTTACTTTATACTTATAAGGAAAAAAACTTTTATCTATAACATTGAAGTATTTTGTATTTGTTTTAGTACTTTGTGCAATTTACTTTTGTCGTGCCATTTTTTGACTTATAGTATTAAGAAATTATTTATAAATATGACTCATTGAAAAACAAGGAATCAATTTATCTATTTTTGTATGGCAATGACTCTGCACTTTGGGACTGTGCCTTAATGCGTCAGTAATCATATTTTTCTTCATACACACAGTCTGAGCAGTCACACTCAAATCCAATCTTGACCAAAAATTACAAATCTAACTGAGCTGATTATATATTGAAAGAGTTTGGGTTTTAGTTCCTGAGGTAAAGAATGTTTTGCCATGTCTCTGAGCTGAAAAGAAATTGGGTCAATAATATAGCAAAAACACAGTAGTATGTTTTTATTAGTGTAGCCTCCTCCTGGGACACCCCCAATCCCTAAGGGTGTTAAAGTCCCTTATTCTTGCCTTTTCAAGGGCTCGGTGACCCATATTAGGATGAATGGACCCTGGTTATCTGTGGGCAGTGCTTCCATTTACTGGCTGGGTATTTAAATTAATTACCCCTACAGCCTCTAGGACAGTGGTTTTCAACCTGTGGTCCGTGGACGCTAGGGGTCCACAGATTAAGATTTCCAAAGGGGTCTGCACCTCCATTCAAAATTATTTAGGTTCCCACAAATGAAAGATGGTTGAAAACCACTGCTCTAGGATGTTGGCCCTTAACTCCCTATATAAAATGACAAACACCAAGGATAAACATTTCCTTCCTGAAAAGGATGGGGTAAATTAAAAGAAGGGGATGAAAATTGGCAAAGGAGTCATAGAATCATAGAATATCAGGGTTGGAAGGGACCTCAGGAGTCAACGGAATCAAATAAAATTAAGGATTAACAAATCCCACTGCAATAAACGTTGAAAGCCCACAAGCTAAGTCAATATAATGGGAGAGATCCCCAAAGCACTGTCTATGGAAGGCCTGTGTGGAGAGAGTTGGAGTTTGATGTGAAGGGCCTGTGTCTTGGATGGAGTCTTTAGTCCTCTGTGCCTGAGATCAACTCAGGAACTGTCTCCTTTCCAGGGCTGGTTTTAGAGGCCAGCAAGCAGGGCAGTTGCCCTGGATACCAGCTTCCAGCAGGTGTGGTACCCCGTGCCGTTGGTTTGGGTTTGTTTTTTTTTCTCTTGCAGCTGCTGGGGGGCAAAATGGCTGTGGCTGCTTCTGATTCTTTTCAACTGCTCAAATCTTGCTCCCTGCAGCCAACTCTCCCCCACCTCACCCTTGACCCTCGTACACATTGGGGCAGTGCTGGTCATGTGCAAGCTCTTTAAGACCTGCAGTTGTTCACCTAGGCATTAGGGTTGCCAGATGTCTGATTTCAACTAGAACGCCCAGTTGAAAAGGGACCCTGGCAGCTCTGGTCAGCACTGCTGACTGGGCTGTTAAAAGGCCGGTCAGTGGCGCAGCAGGGCTAAGGCAGGCTCCCTGCCTGCCGTGGCTCTGTGCGGCTCCCGGAAGCAGCGGCATGTCCCCCCTTCAGCTCCTATGCATTGGGGAGGCCAGGGGGCTCTGCACGCTCTCCCCTGCCCAAGCACTAACTCCGCAGCTCCCCATTGGCTAGGAACCACAGACAATGGGAGCTATGGGGGCGGCGCCTGCGGACGGGGCAGCACGCAGAGCCGCCTGGCCGTGCCTCTGCGTAGAAGCCGGAGGGAGCACATGATGCTGCTTCCAGGAGCTGCCTGAGGTAAGTACCGCCTGGAGCCTGCACCCTTGACCCCCTCCCATGCCCCTGCCCCAGCCCTGATCCCCTTCCCGCCCTCTGAACCCCTCGATCCCAGCCCGGATCCCCCTTCTGCACCCCAAGCCCCTCAGCCCCAGCCAGAGCCCGCACCCCCAGCGAGAGCCCTCACCTTTCCCCCCCGCCCCATACCCCAACGCCCTGTCCCAGTCCTGATCCCCCTCCGAACCCCTCAACCCCAGCCCGGAGGCCCCTCCTACACGCCAAATCCCTCATCCCCAGCCCCACACCAGTGCTTGTTACAGCCACTAGCTTCAACCAGATGTAACCCAACCCATAACAATATAGAAACATGAGCAAAAATTACCACAGTGTGGTTTTTTTTAATTCCATTTTCCCATTTCTTTATTCTTTTCTCACTCATTCAAGCTCCTGGTTTAAATCTTTTGTCCCTATTCTGTTTATACAGCATCCCTCACCTCTTTATTTATTTCTTCCTTATCTGCATCTCCAGACCTCTCATGTCCTTCTCCACATTCTCCTCCTTACTTCATTCCCTGGTCTCCCACCCCCCAATCCCTCCAGTCTCTCCTTCTCTCCTGTGCCTCTAGATGGTCTTCCAGGAGCGCTGGAACAATTTGTATACTGCGGGTGCTGAGAGCCATTGAACCAAACTGTAAACTCTGTATATAATGGAAACTACTTCAAATCCAGGGTATGGCAGCATCCCCAGTACTCCTAGTTCCAGCACCTTTGCTCCCTTGAGTATCCTTGAACCTCCGCCTGAACTCGTATCTATTCTCCTCACAGTCCCCAAAATACCCACCTCTCCTCTGATTCTTTTTCTCCACCAAGGTCTATTTATCCCTTCTGGTATCTTAATCCTCTGAATCAACCTTATTGCCTTTCCCACTATTTCATCTATTCCTGAACTGGTACCCCTCCTTCACCCCTGCTGCCCTAGGAGATAATATCCAGATCAGACAAAGAGATCTTCAGGGTCACTGCCCAACTGAATGCAGCCTAACTCAGCTGCAGCTCCTCCTGGAAATAAGAGAAGGGACCTTCAGGACTGCTAATGGATTTGACTCCTACTTTGCTGCTGTTGATCTTCAGGGCCAGGGGCCTGGTTAGGTCTGCCCTCCTTCTTGTTGTTGACATCACCCACTTGCTCTGGAAGGAATAGAGCAGGGAATCTTCAGCCTTTCTAGGCTGCCCTATGCTACTCATGCCACCCTCCTGCTTCATGAGATGGCCATACTTGAGTGATGCAGGAGTGGGGAATTTGCATTTAATAAATGTGCTTTGCTCTAGTTAGAGAACACTATGCTATTTGTTGGCTGGCCTCCCTCCCTCTCTCTTTCTCTTCACTTCTGACACTTTCTGCTCGCAGAGTGGTGATAGTGGCAGTACTGGAGATCTTTAGTGGAATTCATTAGAATCCTTCAGCTTCTGCAGGTCTCTGCTTTCTACTGTATTTAGTTGGAAGACAGTACCCCATAAAGCAGTAGTTCATTGCTCTGTTCCACAAAAGAACTGGTCAACTGGAACCAATGGGAACCAGTTGAATGTATTCAACTAGAATTTCCAGGATATATGGTGCCTCCTAGACTATGGCACCTAAAAAATTGACCAGTTCATTGATGCCTGCAGCTACCACCAATCTAGGTTCAAAAGTTCATGGTCTATTTCAAGAAATATTCACTTATTTAACACTGTAATCTTGAAAACCTCTGCAATCGTCTAAAGTTTCAAATCCACTCAAAATGGGCCGGGTTTTTTATGATTTTGAGGAAGGGTACCTAGCCCTGCCAAACAATACAAAACAGGATGAAACTCACCAGTGGATCTCACCAATGAAATATTAAATATGGTCTTGCCTCTGAGTAGGTGAAGAGACTATTGTTGGTGTTTTTTGTTCTTTGATGGGGAAGGTGGGGGTTTGGGGTGTGGGAGAAGCAGAGGTGCAGAAACCTGTTGTTTCTAACCAGTGATGACCCAAATGTAAAGTTCAGCTTTCAGTTCTTTCTACAGAGAGTAGTTTCAGGCACCAGTCTGAAAGTTCATGAGCTTGACTGAAAATACTTTTGGGATAGACAATTTTAAAGATACTATATTTTCCTTACAAAGAGGGGCAAATTTTGCACTGATTTATGGCCTGAGGAAACTCACTGACCTCAATGAAATGCCATAGGCTGTAAATCAGTGCAAAATTTGGTCCAGGAAGTCTATTCACATGACCCGCATTGCCCAGATAATCATATCTTTTAGACATTTAGTGGTGTGATGTTTGCAGGTTTTAATTGCATTGTTCCTCCAACCTCCTTATTATTCATAAAACTTCCAAAAATGTTATCTATTTAACTATACACATAAGCCAGAAAAATCAATTTTAGGCTTATAGGTTTATAAACCATATATAAATAAAATTTCTCAGATTTGTTCTTGCGTCTCCCTGGATGGGAGTGAGAGGCTCTGTTTGATTCCTTGGGCTTGGCTTATTCTTGATTGTGTGTGTGTGTGTGGGGAAGTGGCGGTACCCTCCCAAATCCACTCACTGAAATGAAATGCCACTCGCAGTACATTGGGCATACCTTCATAATATGATCCTCCTCTTTCTTTCTTCTATACTTTAAGCAGTAAAGTAGTCAACAATGTTAACATTTAAAGTAACTCAGATTGATGATAACACCTCACTGTTATGAATGGGACATTTAACATCTATTATATATATTAGAATCATAGAAGATTAGGGTTGGAAGAGAACTCAGGAGTCATCTAGTCCAACCCCCTGCTCAAAGCAGGACCAACACCAACCAAATCATCCCAGCCAGGGCTTTGTTAAGCTGGGCCTTAAAAACCTCTAAGGATGGAGATTCCACCACCTCCTTAGGTAACCCATTCCAGTGCTTCACCACCATCCTAGTGAAATAGTGTTTCCTAATATCCAACCTAGACCTCCCGCACTACAACTTGAGACCATTGCTCCTTGTTTTGTCATCTGCCACCACCTAGAACAGCTGCGCTCCATCCTCTTTGGAACCCCCTTCAGATAGTTGAAAGATGCTATGAAATCCCCCCTCACGCTTCTCTTCTGCAGACTAAGCAAGCCCAGTTCCCTCAGCCTCCCCTCATAAGTCATGTGCCCCAGCCCCTGATCATTTTCATTGCCCTCTGCTGGACTCTCTCCAATTTGTCCACATCCTTTCTGTAGTGGGGGCCCCAAAACTGGACGCAATACTCCAGATATGGCCTCACCAGTGCTGAATAGAGGGGAATAATCACTTTCCTCGATCTGCTGTCAATGCTCCTACTAATGCAGCCCAATATGCCGTTAGCCTTCTTGGCAACAAGGGCACACTGCTGACTCATATCCAGCTTCTCATCCACTGTAATCCCCTGGTGCTTTTCTGCAGAACTGCTGCTTAACCAGTGGGTCCTCAGCCTGTAGCGGTGCATGGTATTCTTCCGTCCTAAGAGCAGGACTCTGCACTTGTCCTTGTTGAACCTCATCAGATTTCTTTTGGCCCAATCCTCCAATTTGTCCAGGTCATTCTGGACCCTATCCCTACCCTCCAGCTTATCTTCCTCTCCCCCCAGCTTAGTGTCATCTGCAAACTTGCTGAGGGTGCAATCTATCCCATCATCCAGATCATTAATAAAGATGTTGAACAAAATTGGCCCCAGAATCGACCTCTGGGGCACTCCGTTTGATACCGGTTGCCAACTAAACATCGAGCTGTTGATCACTACCCATTGAGCCTGACAATCTAGCCAGCTTTCTATCCACCTTATAGTCCATTCATCCAATCCCTAATTTTTTAACTTGCTGGTAAGAACACTGTGGGAGACCGTATCAAAAGCGTTGCTAAAGCCAAGATATATCACATCCACTGCTTTCCCCATATCCACAGAGCCAGTTATCTCATCATAGAAGGCAATCAGGTTGGTCAGGCATGACTTGTCCTTGGTGAATCCATGTTGACTGTTCCTGATCACCTTCCTCTCCTCCAAGTGCTTCAAAATGGTTTCCTTGAGGACCTGCTCCATGATTTTTCCAGGGACTGAGGTGAAGCTGACCGGTCTATAGTTCCCCAGGTTCTCCTTCTTCCTTTTTTTTAAAATGGGCACTATATTTGCCTTTATCCAATTGGCCGGGACGTCCCCCGATCGCCACGAGTTTTCAAAGATAATGGCCAATGGCTCTGCAATCACATCAGCCAATTCCCTCAGCACCCTCGGATGCATTAGATTTGAACCCATGGATGTGTCCATGTCCAGCTTTTCTAAATAGTCCTTAACCTGTTCTTTCACCACTGAGGGCTGCTCACCTCCTCCCCATACTGTGTTGCCCAGAACAGCAGTGTGGGAGCTGACCTTGTCTGTGAAGACCGAGGCAAAAAAAGCATATTGTTTCAGACTCTCTGCAAACTCAGGTAGACCTTTGTTTTTGTTATACTCAGGTCATGATTTCAAAGTTTTCTTTACAACCATAACAACTACAGATTTACTTGGGGGGAGGGATATATGTGCTGGCCCAGAGTACCACCATTTTGTACTCCAGAATCTAAGCTTTACATAGAATATCAGGGTTGGAAGGGACCTCAGGAGGTCATCTAGTCCAACCCCTTGCTCAAAGCTGGACCAATCCCCAGACAGATTTTTGCCCCAGATCCCTAAATGGCCCCCTCTAGGATTGAACTCACAACCCTGGGTTTAGCAGGCTAATGCTCAAACCACTGAGCTATCCCTCCCTTCTGGAGTACAAAATGGTGGTACTCTGTGCCAGCACATATATCCCTCCCCCCAAGTTGAGCACTGTCTTTCTGTCTAACAACACACACTCAACCAAGTGCATTCATTGTAAATTAAAGGACAAATTTTCGTGAGAAAACTGCTTTTGCATCTGGATGACTTGATCTCAAGTTCAATACCTTGCCAAGGGAAATCAGATGTTTAAAAGAGAGCTGAGTGAGATTAAATCACTAATAACAAACACCAGTGAAAGTAACTAAATCTACCCCACAGAAGTTTTTGAAATGATGATGTAAAAAGTACATACAACAGGGCCTCTGACTTGTAAACTAAATCAGAGTTCGGTTCAGATAAGATTTCTGCTTCAACAACACATTTCCTTCACACATTCGCGATACTAATCAGGAGAAGTGAGCTTGATCTGAAAGGGTCCATCAAGGTTATAATCTCTTATGTTCATTATATAGCTGTGTGTTGAAAACAGAAGATATAACACATGTTGAAGCTGTTCATGGTGACATTAAAAGGGAATATAGTCTTATTAGTATTTGCCTTGTGTAGGTACAGCTGACTAAAATATTATTCCCAAACAAAGAAGAGTTAAGATTGAAGGTGTATTTCAATGGAGTCCAGCTAATAGCCACTCACAATATATTACTTTATAAAAATTCTATGTGGAAAAAAAAGTTATAGAAATATTCACAAAGCTACAAGGAAAAAACTTTAAATACTGTGTCCTAGATATCTGGGTCCAGTTGAACTATGATTAGGGCAGGGGAATAGTGGCTTTTATTGTCTTCAATCTGCCCCCAAAGTTGCTATAATTTGATTTGATTTATAATCTAAGGCCTGGTCTACACTACGAGTTTAGGTCGAATTTAGCAGCATTAAGTCGAATTAAGCCTGGACACTTCCACGTGACGAAGCCCTTTTTTTCGACTTAAAGGGCCCTTTAAACCGGTTTCTTTACTCCACCTCCGACGAGGGGATTAGCGCTAAAATCGGCCTTTGCGGGTCGGATTTGGGGTAGTGTGGATGGAATTCGACGTTATTGGCCTCCGGGAGCTATCCCACAGTGCTTCATTGTGACCGCTCTGGACAGCACTCTCAACTCAGATGCACTGACCAGGTAGACAGGAAAAGCCCCGCGAACTTTTGAATTTCATTTCCTGTTTGCCCAGCGTGGAGAACACAGGTGACCACGCAGAGCTCATCAGCACAGGTAACCATGATGGAGTCCCAGGATCGCAAAAGAGCTCCAGCATGGACAGAACGGGAGGTACGGGATCTGCTCGCCATATGGGGAGATGAATCAGTGCTAGCTGAACTCCGTAGCAGTAAACGAAATGGCAAAATATTAAAAAAAGTCTCAAAGGCCATGAAGGACAGAGGCCATAACAGGGACGCACAGCAGTGCCGCGTGAAAATTAAGGAGCTAAGGCAAGCCTACCACAAAGCCAGAGAGGCAAACGGAAGGTCCGGGGCAGAGCCGCAAACATGCCGCTTCTACGCGGAGCTGCATGCCATGCTAGGGGGTGCAGCCACCACTACCCCAACCGTGTGCTTTGACTCCATCAATGGAGAATCACGCAACAGGGAAGCGGGTTCGGGGTACGAGGAAGATGATGATGAAGACAATGAAGATAGCTCACAGCAAGGAAGCGGAGAAACCGGTTTCCCCAACAGCCAGGATATGTTTATCACCCTGGACCTGGAACCAGTAACCCCCAAACTCACCCAAGGCGTGCTCCCAGACCCTGAGGGCACACAAGGGACCTCTGGTGAGTGTACCTTTGTAAATATTACACATGGTTTAAAAGCAAGCGTGTTTAATGATTAATGATTAATTTGCCCTGTTTGGGCAAACAGCTACTGGAAAAGTCTGTTAACGTGTATAGGGATGGAGCGGAAATCCTCCAGGGATATCTCCAGAAAGCTCTCCTTCATGTACTCCTAAAGCCTTTGCAAAAGGTTTCTGGGGAGGGCTGCCTTATCCCGTCCTCCATGGTAGGACACTTTACCACGCCAGGCCAGTAGCACATAGTCTGGAATCATTGCATAACAAAGCATGGCAGCGTATGGTCCCGGTGTTTGCTGGCATGCAGACAACATCCATTCCTTATCTCCCTTTGTTATCCTCAGGAGAGTGATATCATTCACGGTCACCTGGTTGAAATGGGGTGATTTTATTAAGGGGACATTCAGAGGTGCCCGTTCCTGCTCGGCTGAACAGAAATGTTCCCAGCTGTTAGCCATGCGGTAGCGGGGAGGGGTGAAGTGATTATCCCAGAGAATTGGGTGCGGGGGGGTAGTTGGGTTTGTGCTGCATGTTAACCCGGAAACCGCAGCCCCTCCTTTTACATTGCAAACCCATTTTAAATGGCCAACCCAACGGGTGCTTGGTATGGGAAATGAGGGCGCTACTGTTTGAAACCATTCCCACATGTTAAGAAGGTTTAAAAAGCCAAAAGACTGTGGCTTACCATAGCTGCCTGCAAGCCGAAATCTGTTGCCTGGCACTGCGTGAGTGATCTCTCACACCAAACCGGCAGGCCCTCAATATAAAAGGAAAAATGCGACCTTGTAACGAAAGCACATGTGCTGTGTAATGTGAACAGCAAAATTTAACGTGAAAGAGTGTACCCATTGTTCTCTAAAATGTGTCCTTTTTAACCACCTCTCCCTTCTGCTCCACCAGCTGCAAATGTTTCTCCTTCACAGAGGCTAGTGAAGATTAGAAGGAGAAAACGGCGGACTCGGGATGATATGTTCTCGGAGCTCCAGATGTCCTTCCATGCTGAGAGAGCACAGCAGAATGCGTGGAGGCAGTCAATGTCAGAGTGCAAAAAAGCACAATATGAACGAGAGGAGAGGTGGCGGGCTGAATCGCGGGCTGAAGAGAGCAAGTGTCAGGCTGAAGAGGATAGGTGGCGTCAGCTTGCTGACAGAAGGCAAGTGTCGATGCTCCGGCTGCTGGAGCATCAAACTGATATGCTCCAGCGTATGGTTGAGCTGCAGGAAAGGCAGCAGGAGCAGAGACCGCCGCTACAGCCCCTGTGTAACCAACAGCCCTCCTCCCCAAGTTCCATAGCCTCCTTACCCTGACGCCCAAGAATGCAGTGGGGGGGCCTCCGGCCACCCAGCCACTCCACCCCAGATGATTGCCCAAGCATCAGAAGGCTGGCCTTCAATAAGAGTTAAAGTTTTAAAGTTTTAAACTGCAGTGTGTCCTTGTCCTTCCCTCCTCCCCCACCCCACCCGGCACTTCCCTCCTCCCCCACCCCTCCCGGGCTACTTTGGCAGTTATCCCCCTAGCTGTGTGATGAATTAATAAAGAATGCATGAATGTGAAGTAACAATGACTTTATTGCCTCTGCAAGTGGTGCTCGAAGGGGGGAGGGGAGGGTGGTTAGCTTACAGGGAAGTAGAGTGAACCGGGGGGTGGGAGGGTTCATCAAGGAGAAACAAACAGAAGTTTCACACCATAGCCTGGCCAGTCACAAAACTCGTTTTCAAAGCTTCTCTGATGCGCACCGTGCCCTGCTGTACTCTTCTAACCGCCCTGGTGTCTGGCTGCGCGTAATCAGCGGCCAGGCGATTTGCCTCAACCTCCCACCCCGCCATAAATGTCTCCCCCTTACTCTCACAGATATTGTGGAGCGCACAGCAAGCAGCAATAACAATTGGAATATTGGCTTCGCTGAGGTCTATCCGAGTCAGTAAACTGCGCCAGCGCGCTTTTAAACGTCCAAATGCACATTCCACCACCATTCGGCACTTGCTCAGCCTATAGTTGAACAGGTCCTGACTCCTGTCCAGGCTGCCTGTGTACGGCTTCATGAGCCATGGCATTAAGGGGTAGGCTGGGTCCCCAAGGATAACGATAGGAATTTTAACATCCCCAACGGTTATTTTCTGGTCCGGGAAGAAAGTCCCTTCCTCCAGCTTTTGAAACAGACCAGAGTTCCTGGAGACGTGAGCATCATGTACCTTTCCCGGCCATCCCACGTTGATGTTAGTGAAACGTCCCTTGTGATCCACCAGGGCTTGCAGCAGCATTGAAAAGTACCCCTTGCGGTTTATGTACTCGGTGGCTTGGTGCTCCGGTGACAAGATAGGGATATGGGTTCCGTCTATTGCCCCACCACAGTTGGGGAATCCCATTGCAGCAAAGCCATCCACTATGACCTGCACGTTTCCCAGAGTCACTACCCTTGATATCACCAGGTCTTTGATTGTGTTGGCTACTTGGATCACAGCAGCCCCCACAGTAGATTTGCCCACTCCAAATTGATTCCCGACTGACCAGTAGCTGTCTGGCGTTGCAAGCTTCCACAGGGCTATCGCCACTCGCTTCTCAACTGTGAGGGCTGCTCTCATCCTGGTATTCTGGCGCTTCAGGGCAGGGGAAAGCAACTCACAAAGTTCCATGAAAGTGCCCTTACGCATGCGAAAGTTTCGCAGCCACTGGGAATCGTCCCACACCTGCAACATGATGCGGTCCCACCAGTCTGTGCTTGTTTCCCGGGCCCAGAATTGGCGTTCCACGCCATGAACCTGCCCCAGTAACACCATGATTTGCACATTGCTGGGGCCTGTACTTTGTGAAAGGTCTATGTCCATGTCAATTTCCTCATCACTCTCGTTGCCGCGCTGCAATCGTCTCCTCGCCTGGTTTTGCTTTAGCATGTTCTGGCTCTGCATATACTCCAGGACAATGCACGTGGTGTTCATAGTGCTCATAATTGCCGTGGTGATCTGAGCGGGCTCCATGATCCCAGTGCTATGGCGTCTGGGCTGAAAAAAGGTGCGAAACTATTGTCTGACGGAGGGAGGGAGGGGCGAGTGACGACATGGCTTACAGGGAATTAAAATCAACAAAGGTGGCTGTGCATCAGGGAGAAACACAAACAACTGTCACACAGAATGGCCCCCCCAAAGATTGAACTCAAAACCCTGGGTTTAGCAGGCCGTTGATTTCACAGAGGGAGGGGGAAGCAAATGAATACAGAACAAATCTGGTCCATCTATTTTTTACATCTTAATCTGGCAGCAGACGGTGCAGCATGACTGATAGCCATCGGCATCTTCTGGGTGCTTGGCAGAAAATGATGTACTACGACTGCTAGCCATCATCGTCAAGACGGTTCAATAGGCCAGGAGACAAAACATGTCTGCCCAGGTGCCTCTGATTGAACTCACTGAGGAATATGACGATGACGGATACCAGTCGTAATACACCATCCACTGACAAAAGGCACGGAGCTGCTGCTGTGTAGCAATGCAGCCCCACGTCTGCCAGCACCTAGATAGCCGATGACGGCTACCAGTCATACTGCACCGTCTACTGCCAAAAGGCAATTAGCTGCTGCTGTGTAGCAATGCAGTACCACGTCTGCCGGCACCCAGATGACATATGGTGACGGTGAGCTGAGCTGAGCGGGCTCCATGCTTGCCGTGGTATGTTGTCTGCACAGGTAACCCAGGTAAAAAGGCGCGAATCGATTGTCTGCCATTGCTCTGATGGAGGGGGAGGGGCCTGACGACATGTACCCAGAACCCCCCGCGACACTGTTTTTGCATCATCAGGCACTGGGATCTCAACTCAGAATTCCAGTGGGCGGCGGAGACTGCGGGAACTGTGGGATAGCTACCCACAGTGCAACGCTCCGGAAGTCGACGCTAGCCTCGGTACTGTGGACGCGGTCCGCCGACTTAATGCACTTAGAGCATTTTATGTGGGGATACACACAATCGACTGTATAAAACCGATTTCTATAAAACCGGCTTCTATAAATTCAACCTAATTTCGTAGTGTAGACATACCCTAAGATGCTCAGCAAAAGCCTGCAAAGGGCTATTCTGGCAGCAGGTGATTGCTGAGTACAAGGGCACTCTGGCCATGCTTTTCCCCCAGTCACTGTTCTCATACCCCTGAACAGTTTCCTATGTCAGCAGGAATCCTTGAGCAGTTGGCTTAACTGATATTTGTGCCCCTAGATTGGCTCCAAGCAGCTGCTGAAGGGACCAAGATTTGGCCCCCATAACCATAAAACTCCTTTACTTATTTTTTCCAGACTTCACAGGAAATATTCTAATTTTGAATGACATATGGAATGTGAAATTTCAGGGGGATTTTTTTCCTTTGGTGGGGAAGCAAGATCAGAAGTGTGGAAATCTGCAATTTCCCCTTATTTTCTTATGCAACTAGTGCAATTTTGGTGGCTGTTAAGACCTCCTATCTGACTTTTTTTACATTAAACATTAAGAGGCGGAAAACCAAAAAGGAACAGAACAGAGTATATAAAATGTACAACCTGTATATATAATAGGTTTTCAGCATATATGGAACATGTATTTTTATTACACCACTGTTTAATCTCTCTTTGATTAGGATGTTTGCTTTGTTTATTTCTTAGCGTAAACTATTAATAAACAATTTAAAACATGTAAAACTGCTGCAGGGAGATTTTATCATGTGTGTCGAGAGGAGGATTTTAGTAGACACTGCTACCTCGATATAACGCGACCTGATATAACACGAATTCGGATATAATGCGGTAAAGCAGTGCTCCGGTGGTGCGGGGCTGCGCACTCCGGTGGATCAAAGCAAGTTCAATATAGCACGGTTTCACCTATAACGCGGTAAGATTTTTTGGCTCCCGAGGACAGCGTTATATCGAGGTAGAGGTGTAACTGTGTGAAACTAAGTCTTAGAATTGAGCAATGCCTGAGAAAATGAGGGGGCTGTGATGGCATGTGGCAGCCTTTACTGGGCAAGGGGGCAATAGGGTTGTATGTGCATTTCCCTCCGTCAAAGTGCAGTGACTGGGTGTGCGGGAGCTGTGTGCATGAGTGTGGAACCCTTTCTCAAGGGGCAGAGGCTTGGGGATGGAGCTGTTGCAGTATTGCCAAAAATCAAGTGTTCAAAAATCATGAAACTGGCTTAAAAATCAAAGGATTTTAAAAATATGTTTTGTATGTGTTTTTATTTACCATCTGGGTTTTGAGCCTTTAAGGTTCACTTGGGTCATATTTTCAAGTTTTTCTCTGCAACATGAGGGACAGAAAGTTACATTTTAAAAAGAGATGAGAATCTCATGTAATCACATGAAGCTGGGTCCTTAAGAAACAGACCACATATTGCAGGACTCATGATAAAAATCTCAAGAGTTGGCAACAATCCAGGGTTGTGGGACCCTCTTAGAACAGAGTCTGGAAGAAAAGGAAGCTCTGTGTGGGAGACCCTTAAGGGGATCAGTGGCTAGGAGAGAAGGGAAAAGTGTGTGTGTGAGCGCTTCTGATGGGGACAGTGGCTGAGAGAGGAGGACTGTTTGTAGGTGGGACTCAAGGGGCGTGGGGTGACATTGTCTGGTAGAGGGGACTTTGTGTAAGGACGCAGTGTTGCCAATTCTCCTGATTTTATCAAGACTCTCACAATCTTAAAGCCTCAACTCTTGGAGGCAAGTGACTATGTGAGAATCTCAGCCTTAAAAATCATCTAGCTCTCATGATCACGTAGAAAACATGAGCCAAGTGTCTCCTAAAGACTCAGAAACCAGAAGGCAAATAAAAAGTACCCCAAACTGATTTTTTTTTAAATCTCAGGATTCTGGGGGCCTGATTCATGATTTTTTAACACTTGGGGTTGGCAATACTGTGATTCTCTGAGGGGAGATACTGGCTGAGAGACAGGGGAGTGGGCTGTGTGTGTGTGTGACTGTGCAGGGGGCAGTAGCTGGGAACGAGGGGAGTGGGCTGTGTGTGATGTTGCAGGGGGCAATGGTTGGGAGAGAGGGGAGTGGGCTGTGATGGTGCAGGGGGCAATGGCTGGGAGAGAGGGGAGTGGGCACAGTTGCCAGCTTTCACGGGGTAAATAAGCACCCTGACTTTCACAATAAGCCAAAAATCAAGCTAATCCCATTTCAAAACAAGGCAAAAACAAGTCAATCCTTAAGAACCCCAACACTATGTGACTAGATCCCCCCAGCATGCAGTCTGGGACTGTGGTGGGCCCGCTGTGCACCCCTGACTCTCTCCCCCCCCTTGCCCCTGCTTGCTGGGAGCAGATCAAAGAAAGAAAGAAAGAAGCAATAAGCTGCAACAAGCTAAAAACTAGCCAACAAGCAACTCATAAGCCAATTAAGCTAAAAACAAGCCGAATTTCTGCGTTTTTTCCAGTTTTTTTCGTGGGTTTGGTATGTCTGGGAGTGGGGTGTGTGTGTGACTGCAGGTGGCGGGAGCAAGGGGCGTGGGCTGTGTGTGTGTGACTGTGCAGGGCAGTGGCTGGGAGAAAGGGGAGTTGGCTGTGTCTGTGACTCTGAGGGATGGAGGCAGAGGCTGGGGTAAGGGAATGGGGTTGGGGCGGGGCAGCCATTTCACTGTTGTCTCCAGCACACACCAGGCCACATGTCCCGGCTGGAGCCACCGTTGCCATGGTTACAGGGCTGTGGAGCCCCCGCCGTGCCAGGCCCCGCCCCAATCCCGCCCCCCGACCAATGGGATAGGCGGTGGCGGCGAAGCCTGGTTCCCTTTGTTCAGCCATTTCAGGGGCCGGAGTCGCGTTTTCTTGTCGGGCGCTGAGACGCAGCGGGAGAGGACAGGCCGCTCCCGTCCCTCGCCACTCCCCTGCCGCCGGGCTCTGGGATGGTGTGGGTAGGTGTCTGAGCGCCGCGAGGGGCGGGCGGGGGCATCGCCCCCAAGCCGTCATCGCCTGCTTGCGGGGATAAGGGCGGCGGCAGTGCAGACACCCCCGGGATGCTTCCTCCTCCGGGCCTAAAGGGTGAGTGGCCCTAGCGCCCCCAAGGCGGGGGGCGGGGAGCTGGGCATGTCTAGTCCCGCGCTCTGCCCTCCCCTCGGCTTTGGGTTCCAGTCACCGCGCTGCTTAACGACAGTGATGCACTGCCCGTGTCTTTGCTCCAGGAGGCTGGGGGCCCTTAAGGGCTGGGGCTGTGTGCTAAGTACCAGCCATCGCGAGGTTGTAGCTCAGGTTAATGCAATACCCAGGCTTCAAGCGTAAGCTACACAGTCAAGAAACGAAAGTTTCCTCTGTAACATAAACTTTACCATTTTTTTTTTTTCTTTTTCCCTTCATCGTGGGTCTCTGTGTCTCCTCGCTCTCTAGATTTGGTTGTGTGGGTTTTTTCCTTTAAAGAAAAGCTAAGGGGGCAGAAAAGTCCAGCACTGGTATGGTTTATATATTCAGCAGGCTTAACTGATGGGACTTGTAAATCCTTTGCGCTAATGGAGCAGTGGAAATACTGAGGGCTGGTAGGCTTTTAGGTTTGGTACTAAGTGGCTTGCTCCATTTGTAATCTCTACAGCTCTTCCTTGCTCTGAAGATATTAATCTCTCTTTCTCTCAATCGAATTTGCAATCTCCAGTTTCAGGAGTGGAGTTGGAAAATTGTAACCAAAATGCTGTACATCTGTGTACACATATGGACTGTATATTATCTAAGTGAGCGGGTAGCAGTTTAAGGAATTTTCCACTGCACATTCTTCCTTATAACTTTGCCTGTTTAATTTTTTATCCAGTGCTTATCTCCATAGCATTTGAGCACTTCACATGTATTATTTAGTGCCCAAGGACACATAAGGAGCCTGTGGCAGAACTAGGAATTAAACCCAGAGCCCTTGACCAGTGTTTTAACCACAGTTTAAAAAAATTGGCAATATTTGTTCTGTTCATGAAAATCCTTTTTGCATGCCATATTTGAAATGTTGACGATCAGCTGTTTTTGAGTTATGACTGGGAGAATGGGTGGAAAGAAGGTCATATTTTTTTACAACGGGAGCAAACTATGCTCTTGTAATTATTTTTTGTTTATAAAATGGCTGGAGAATGTGCCCATCTTTTCCCCAAAATTAATCAGTAGTCAGACAAAACTCAAAAATATTTAAACACAAAAGTTAATTATTTGGAAAATTATGAGCATGTGAAATGGGTTAGAAAGTAATGTTTTTAATCTTTAAGTACAGAAGTTGTGGCTGGCATGAATAGTGATTTAAGAACCAAATTCTACCATCACATATATGCAGAGTTCTCAATGACTTCCAACTCCAGTCCTGAATCGGGGCTGCAGCTGAATTTTGCTTGGCGTAGCCTGAGGGAAAGTGACTTTATGGTATCTTGGCACCTCCCAGATTCAGGAGGAAGCTGGGGACCTTAGTGGTCCCTGGTATAAATTAGAGTAACCCCAGGGACAGTGCTAACTTGTAGCCAGCTGCTGTGCCTCCCTATGGAGCTGTCCAGCAGCCCTGAATAGCTTGAGTACTGTGCAATTTGGCCATGTTTCCACCTTTCCCATATCTGTGCCTTCGCATGCCTCTGGTGCACCCCAATGCCAGGACTACAAGGAGAGATGACATAAGCCCATTATACCTGCTCTGCACCACTGGGAAATCCTTCCAGAGTGGGTGTACAGGGGCTGCAGTGGAGGCCAAAATCCTTGTCACTCTGTCTGCAGTGAGCTTTTACTTTAAAATCTCTCATGGGTGCAGCTGCACTAATGTAGTCCAGGTGCTGAAGATCTAGACAACAGGATGGTACAAATGACAGGGGTCGGCAACCTTTCAGAAGTGGTGTGCCGAGTCTTCATTTATTCACTCTAATTTAAGGTTTCGCGTGCCAGTTTTTTAGAAGGTCTCTCTCTATAAGTCTATAATAAATAACTAAACTATTGTTATTTGTAAAGTAAATAAGATTTTTAAAATGTTTAAGAAGCTTCATTTAAAATTGAATTAAAATGCAGAGCCCCCCCCCGGACCGGTGGCCAGGACCTGGGCAGTGTGAGTGCCACTGAAAATCAGCTCGCGTGCCGCCTTCAGCACATGTGCTATAGGTTGCCTACCCCTGTGTTAGCACTATCATCAATGGGGCTTTACCAGTGGTAATGCAACAATGGGGATTTAAAATATAGATATTTAAAGTTAGGTGTAGACAAGGCCTGGGAGCCCAATTATTGCATCTGAAGGAAGAATTTTGCTGTAACTGTGTCTTGTCACTCCTGTCCCCAGTGGTGGTGATTATTTATTAAATTAATCCACTCTTGCAGGCTGTCTGGGCAGGTAAAATTAAAATACATCTAAAAATTCTTCCCGCTGTCTTATGGTAGTGGTGTGGGAAATCTTGAGTATTGTGCATCAAATATCTTACTGACCTATTTATCCTCACAAACAAGTAGAAATTGGCATATTTTAATGAGGGTAGAGAAGTAAACTGATAGAGCTAATTTCTAGCCATCAAAAGAATGCATTCTTTTTTTCTAACCAGCCTCAGTGTCAGTGTTATCAGTTAATTAACGAATTGTTGAAATAAATATGTAGCCTACTATAGAGTGGATGATTCTGAGGCTGAGTCTAGATTTTGTATTTTCAAATCTGACACATCGCATACAATTATAAACCTTTAAATAAAAGTGCATTTTGTTTGAGTATAATATGGAAGCTTACTGTTAAACTATTTCCCTATTACACAGTTTAGTTATGTATAGCATATTTCATACAAACTATTGTAAATTACCTTATAAAGTTGAAATGTGTACAGCACTGTACGCAATGGAAGACAAGGTGCCTGCCCTGAAGATTTTACAAGCTAAATAATTTACCGGTAATCAAAATTAAATACAAAAGGAGAGAGAGAGAGAGAGAAAGAGAAACTGAGAGGTCAAAGCAAAACTTTTTTTGGCTGAGATTAGAAAATAGATGGGAGATGACGAGGGGAAGAAATGCAGAAAGACTGTTCCAGTATCAGGATCTGGAAGGAAGGCCCTTGTACAAATGGTGGTGAGATGGTAAGAAGAGACTAAGGAGCCAATGGTAGACATGAGATCTGATTCGCGTCAAAGACTGTTTACAAACAAACTTGCAGTAGTTTAACTAAAGGTACGTTTTTTAAACCAAACCAGTTAAACAAGAGCAAATCCCTGTATAGACCTACTGAGGCCAGGTCTACAGTGGCATAGCTATGGTGTAACTGTTCCGGCATAACCCTGTAGTGTAGATGCAGCCTACAGTGATAGAAGGAGATTTTCTGTCGCTGTAGGATCACCACCTCATCTAGCAATGGTAGCTAGGTCAACAGAAACATTCTTCTGTTCATCTAGCTACTTTTACACTGGGGAGTTAGGTTAGATTTTTCACACCCCTGAGCACTGTAGCTATGTTGAGCAGGCCTTATTTAGGTGTAAGAGTGGCTTCTATCATTTAGCTTAAGTCAAATCCTTACTCACTTAAGCTAAATGAGTATAAGCTACTTTTAAACTGAAATGACTATGTCTACACAGGGCTTTGCACCCATTTTACCAAACTGATTTTTAAATAGATTTGAGTTAAACCGGTGCAACTTTCTGGTGTAGACAAGCCCTAAGGTACACTAGTGGAAATCAGGAGTGACTCCAGTGAATACAGAATATGAGATCAGCATAAAGGATGAAGGTCTGAATGGCTGAAGGATGTCCATAAACAGTAGTTAACAAAAAGAGGAGGTTTGAACTGTCTCTCAAAATAAATGGAGATCCAAATGAGTAACTTTAGTATGAGGGTGATGTGATTGCACTTCTTTTTATGTGTGGAGAAACTAGTCATCATCAGTATTTTGAAAATACTGCAATCTGGAAAGCTGGGACTTCAGGAGGCCACGGGAAAAAATATTTGTAATCAAACTGAGAGGAGAGAGTTATTTTGAATGTATTAGTGATCTCTATTTACTATACTGACATATTAAATATAAATTAGTTATCGCTGTGTAGCGCATCTGAACATAAGAATGGCCATACTGGATCAAACCAATAGTCCAGCCAGCCCAGTGTTCTGTCTTCTAACAGTGACCGATGCCAGATGCTTCAGAGGGAATGAACAGAACAGGACAATTATTGAGTGATCCATCCCCTATCATCCAGTCCCAGCATCTGGCAGTTGGAGACTTAGGGACACCAGTTGCATGATGTTGCATCCCTGACTGTCTGAGCTAGTAGCCATTGATGGATCTGTCCTCCGTGAACTTACCTAATTCTCTTTTGAACCCAGTTATTCTTTTGGCCTTCACATCCCTGGCAACGAGTTCCACAGATTTCTAGTGCATTGTGTGAAGAACTTCCATATGTTTGTTTTAAACCTGCTGCCTATGAATTTCATGGGATGACCCCTGGTTCTTGTGTTATGTGAAGGGATAAATAACTCTTCCTTATTCACTTTCTCCACACTGTTCATGATTTTATAGACCTCTATCATAGCACCTTTGGTCATCTCTTTTCCAAGTTGAACAGTCCAATCTTTTTAATTTCTCCTCGTATGGAATCTGTTCCATAACCCTAATTATTTTGTTGTCCTTCTCTGTACCTTTTCCAATTCTAATGTATCTTTTTTGAGATGGGGTGATCAGAACTACACACAGTATTCAAAATGTGGGTGTATCTTGGCTTTATACTGTGACGTTATGATTTTTTCTGTCTTATTATCTATGCCTTTCTTAAGAGTTCCTAACATTCTATTAGCTTTTTTCCTGCTTCTGCACATTGAGCGCATGTTTTCAGAGAATTATCCACAATGATTCTAAGATCCCTTTCGTGAGTGGTAACAACTAATTTAGACCCCATCATTTTGTATATATAGGGATTATGTTTTCCAATGTGCATTACTTTGCTTTTATCAATATTTAATCTCATCTGCCATTTTGTTGCCCAGTCACCCAGTTTGTGAGATCCTTTTGTAACTCTTTGCAGTCTGCTTTGGACTTAACTGTCTTGAGTAATTTTTTATCACCTGCAAACTTTGCCACCTCCCTGTTTACCCCTTTTTCAAGATCATTTATGAATATGTTGAACAGCACTGATCCCAGTACAGATCTCTGGGGGATCCTGCTGTTTACTTCTCTCCACAGTGAAAACTGGCTATTTATTCCCACCCTTTGTTTCCTGTCTTTTAACCAGTTACTGATCCATGAGAGGACCTTCCCTCTTATCCCATGACTGTGTACTTTGCATAAGAGCCTTTAGTGTGGGACCTTGTCAAAGACTTTCTGAAGGTCCCAGTACACTATATCCACTGGATCATCCTTGTCCACATATTTGCTGGCATCTTCAAAGAATTCTAATAGATTGGTAAGTCATGATTTCCCTTTACAAAAGCCCTGTTAACTCTTTCCCAACAAATCGTGTCCTCTTTGTGTCTGAGAATTCTGTTTTATACTACAGTTTCAAACAATTTGCCTGGTAGTGAAGTTAGGCTTACCAGCCTGTAATTGCCAGGGTTGCCTCAGGAGCATTTTTAAAAAATTGGCATTATGCTATCTATCCTCCAGTCATCCGGTATGAAGGCTGATTTAAGTGATAGTTTATATACCACAATTAGTATTTCTGCAATTGTATATTTGAGTTCCTTCAGAACTCTTGGGTGCATACCATCTGGTCCTGGTGATTTATTACTGTTTAATTTATCAATTTGTTCCATGATCTCCAGTGTGTATATATTTATGATTGCTTTGAGGACACTATGCAGTGTCTGTATCATGAAATCCTTTAACCTTACTATATTTCCACAACATATGGTTATAGTATACATTTCAAACCATGGTATAAATTTGTTTATGCTGCAGTGGAAGATGGTATTAAGATCTGCCCATTCCATTGATTACAGTAGTTCCATAGTAACTAAAACACCTATTGCCCTGGCATTTAAGTAATGAACAACAATTAATTATTGCACAATGTGGTCAACCTCCCTTATTTGTGATGTGGATGATTAGGTGTTTGGTTTTTTGTTTTGCTTCCTTCTTTCTTCCTTTCTTTCCTTCGTACTTTCTACTTTCTCCCCTCTAATCTCTCATATTGTGGGTTGGTTCTGGGAAGATGCCACTACTAAGGGAAGGCCTCATTAAAGAGGTGAATCTTGCACTTGGCCAAGGTCGAGATCAACCGTTATATTTTCTGTTAATGTGTTCTACAGCTGGAATCATAGAATCATAGAATATCAGGGTTGGAAGGGACCTCAGGAGGTAATCTAGTCCAACCCCCTGCTCAAAGCAGGACCAATCCCCACTAAATCAGTCCAGTGTACGTGGAAGACAGGAAAAAACTAAACAGAATATGTAGTGCCATAAAAAGTTTCCTTGTTTGGGAATACTTTTATAAGTATAAACATAAAAACAAATATTATATTAGAGCACCAGACTGAGATTTAGGAGACCTGGGATGAGATACTTACCCCTGAATAGGCCCCTTTCTACCTGGTAAAAGGGCCGGAACAATGTTGCAGGTCTGTAAAAGCCTCAGTTCAATTTGTGGGAGGATTCCCCCCCTAAAGACACTGTGGAAGACAGCAAATAAGACTGCCTTCTGAGGACCCTCCTGAAGGCGTAGGGTGGGACAAGGTCGTGCAGTGGGAGGAATATTTTGGGGGCTGGGGCCACACATGCAGCCCTGCTAAGATTCTAACTACCACTGCAGCCCACAGGCCAAACTCAAGAAGGTTGTAGTAATTTATATAGGCCCCCAGGGTTGTCTAAGTTAAATTGATGGCCTCTCCAACTCCTGGAGCAGCCCAAGGTCGGGAGGGCATAAAGGTGAAAAATCTATACTAGCACCACGTACTCCCTTCCCTCTCTCCTGGGCTGTCAGTTCTTTGCTGTGTGTCTCAGAGTTGCAGCACAGAATCTCACCCCGATCTCTACCATATTTCCACCTTGGCTACTGACTTACTATTGTGCATTGGGCAAAATCACTTTGCCTCTCATTACCTTTGTATTTTTATCTGTAAAATAGGTACACAAAACTTATCCTCCCTTGTAAATCTTATGGAAATCTATGGATAAAAAGCACTCTATAAATGCCAAATATTTTTATTTTATTACTATTACTCTCGTGGTACTGTCTCCTTTTAGTAAGTGGTCATCCCAATTTTGTAGCACTTTGCACATGCTAATATCTACTGTCATTGCATTCTTTCTACCTATGATGTAGAATTGAACATTCAGAATGGAGATTCTGAATTGCAGATTTTAAGGAATACATTTTCTGAGCTAGTGGATTTATGCTATATTAATGGTTCTAAAATGTGATCTCTAGACTACTGGTGGTCTGCAGAGCTGCTGCAATCACAAATCATATTTAGGCAGATTTGATACTAATGTAAATCTCTACAAATTGCAGGGAGAAGGAATTTAACAAGTAGAAGATGCAAAACATAACCATATGCATTGCATTGCATCAAGTTAATCTGTATTGCTACTTTGTTCGTTCATTTAATCTTTTTGATGCTCTTTTTGTGAAACCAAGCACTAGATCAGGTGCCACAGGAAAGTTGTAGAGTTGGGAGGGTGGTGGTGGTTAACAAGAGGATCTCTGTTTTCAGATATGGTCCACTGTATGAAAAAGCTTGGGAACCATTATAATATTATACCTAACAGGCAACTGTCAGATGTAACTGGAAAAATTTGTAACATTGTGCCGTATTGAGTTCTGAAATGCCTCTTAAAACATCTGTTCAGAGAAGCTACAAAAATGTTATATAACATGTACAGAGGAAATATAGATCAGTGGACTTGGAAAACTTAATAAATTCAATGCAATTAACTTTGATGGGCTGTCCAGAATATGAGATTTAATTTAAGAGGATAAAATTCATAGCACTTTTGGTTGTGAAGTTGTATAAATCAATTAATTGCTGTCATTTGTCTTGTTGAATCTGCAGCTAGGCAGAATGGAATAAAGGCACCTGAAGTGTCCTCTTAGTGGAATAAAAGTATAGCTTTTACCTTCTAAGTCCCATGTACATTTTAGACACTGCTATATGAAAGAAATCTGGTTATAATACAGTAGTCCCTTGACATGGTATTAACCTAATTTCTTCTTGTAGTGCAGAATGAACTCTGCATTAAGTCTTGAGCTTGATATTTTGGGAAAATGATTAAAAACACACTTTGCTCTTATCAACACTGCGTTACCAAATCTTGTTTTAACTTTGTTGGTGGACTGTAGTGATGGAGCCAGATCCCCCAACACAATAGTTTCTCAGCATAGGTTTCAACATCACAGCTGAGTCATTGAAACCTAGGGATGAACAGAAGTCAAAAAAACACTTGACATTCTAAAGGAGTAGTAGAATACATACATTTTTAAAATTACATTAACAATGTATTTATTTGTATTCTTTCTATTAAACATCAGATTTTACATGACATTAAGACTAAGCACAAGGGTTATAGGCAACAGGGATGGCTTTAGAATATAATGCTTTTTTTTAGGGCTGTCAAGCGATAAAAAAAATTAATCGTGATTAATCACATTCTTAATAATAGAATATCATATATTTAAATATTTTTAGATTTTTTTTACATTTTCAAATATATTGATTTCAATTACAACACAGAATACAAAGTGTACTGTGTTCACTTTATATTTATTTTTGATTACAAATATTTGCACTGTAAAAAACAAAAGAAATAGTATATTTCAATTCACTTAATACAAGTACTGTAGTGCAATCCCTTTACAATGAAAGTTGAACTTACAAATGTAGACTTATGTACAAAAAATAACTTCATTCAAAAATAAAACAATGTAAAACTTTAGAAACTACAAGTCCACTCAGTCCTATGTCAGCCAATTGCTAAGACAAACAAGTTTGGTTACAATTTGCAGGAGATAATGCTGCCCACGTCTTGTTTACCATGTCACCTGAAAGTGAGAACAGGCGTTCCATGGAACTGTTGTAGCCGGCATCGCAAGATATATACGTGCCAGATACGCTAAAGATTCATATGTCCCTTCATGCCTCAACCACCATTCCAGAATATATGCATCCATGCTGATGACGGGTTATACTCTATAACAATCCAAAGCAGAGCGGACTGACGAATGTTCATTTTCATCATTGAGTCAGATGCCACCAGCAGAAGATTGATTTTCTTTTTTGGTGGTTCGGGTTCTGTAGTTTCCGCATGGAGTGTTGCTCTTTTATGACATCTGAAAGCATGCTCCACCCCTCGTCCCTCTGAGATTTTGGAAGATACTTCAGATTCTTAAACCTTGGGTCAAGTGCTGTATCTATCCTTAGAAATCTCACATTGGTACCTTCCTTGTGTTTTGTCAAATCTGCTGTGAAAGTGTTCTTAAAACGAACATGTACTGGGTCATCATCCGAGACTGCTTTAACATGAAATATATGGCAGAATGCGGGTAAAACAGAACAGGAGAGATACAGTTCTCCCCCAAGGAGTTCAGTCACAAATTTAATTAACACATTATTTTTTTAAAGAGCATCATCAGCATGGAAGCATGTCCTCTGGAATGGTGGCCAAAGCATGAAGGGGCATATGAATGTTTAGCATATCTGGCACGTAAATACCTTGCAATGCCGGCTACAAAAGTGCCATGCAAACACCTGTTCTCACTTTCAGGTGACATTGTAAATAAGAAACAGTCAGCAGTATCTCCTGTAAATGTAAACAAACTTGTTTGTCTTAGCAATTGGCTGAACAAGAAGTAGGACTGAGTGGATTTGTAGGCTCTAAAGTTTTACATTGCTTTGTTTTTGAGTGCAGTTATGTAACAAAAAAAAATCTACATTTGTAAGTTACACTTTCACAATAAAGAGATTGCACTACAGTACTTGTATGAGGTGAATTGAAAAATCCTATTTCTTTTGTTTATCATTTTTACAGTGCAAATATTTGTAATAAAAATAATAATATAAAGTGAGCACTGTACACTTTGTATTCTGTGTTGTAATAGAAATCAATATATTTGAAATTGTAGAAAAACATCCACAAATATTTAATAATTTCAATTGGTATTCTGTTGTTTACCAGTGTGATTAATAGTGATTAATTTTTTTAATCGCAGTTTATTTTTTTGAGTTAATCATGTGAGTTAACTGCGATTAATTGCCTACTTTTTTTTTTACATTTTAAAAAACCCCAAAACGCGTGGCTAAGATTTTTCAAATGACTAGTGATTTTTAAGATGTTTGATTTTGAATTGCTCAATTTCAGAAACCTTTAAATTTCTAATTTTCAAAAAGTGTAGCCCACACTCCCTCTGAAAATCAGACCCTATTTAAGATATCTCAAATTTGGCATCTCCTAACTGAGGTACTTACAAATTACTAGACACCAGAACTGAGGTATGATTTTCACGGGGAGGGGGATCAGAACTTTCTGCAAACTTAAAATTTTAATATGTCTGTGGTTGGACACTTCAAAATGGAGTAACTTATGACTAATAGATTTTTGCACACTATAGAGAATGCTGGTACTTAGTACATTACCTTTCTAGGTTTTAGCTTCTAGGATTCTTACCTTGTCTTTCCAGGCTCAGAGGTGCACAACTTACTGAAAGTTCTGCTTTCCTAAGAAACAATGTAGCTTGAGACTAATCTTACACAGATAATGGTCCAAATCTTTCCAGAATCTGTATTACTTTTTCCTGTTATTATTTGTATTGTGGTAGCACTGAGGAGCCCGGATCAGGCCCTTTGTACAGTTATATAACAAAAAGACAGTTCCTGTCCCAAAGAGCTTACAATTTAAGTATAAGTCAAGAGACAGCAAGCAGATACAGACAGACAAAAAATAGCCCAGGGAAACAATGAGACCATATTATAATGGTGTGGGAGCACCACTGTACTTAAGGTTGCATGATGACATCTGTTTATAGGTGGACCTCTAAGTTCTCTAAAATGGACATGCTTAGTCAGATTTCTTTAAAATTTGGTGTGCCTCCTGGGAGTGTAGGGAAGTGTTAGTGATCTAAATTTGGGGTCATTTGACCAAGGGGTTCCTGAGTTACAGGCTCCCCCCCCCCCCAAAAAACAAACAATTTCCTTCTGATGCCTTGTACTGTTAAACTGAGAGGTGCTAATGACTGTGCACCCCAGCTTTCCTGCACCTCAGCTACACTGCAGCCCTAGCTCTGCAAGTGCACCGCAACACTGCATGAAAGCTATGAATAAGTGTTGGAGGAACATTAGTTAGGAAACTGGAGGGTTCATGCCTGACCAGAAAATGTATACTTTATGGCATAGAAACATTACAAACTCTGACACCTCAGTGTTTCTCAGAGATGGGGTGCATTTACTGGATAGAGGTTAGAGGATCTCTGACTCAAACGTATAATTGTCAGTATTCTGGAACAGAATCCCTGTCTGTGAATTTCTCTTGCCAGCCCAGCCACAAACTTCACCCTCTAATCATTGTGAAACAGCCAGGAACACCATTCCACTGTAATATAGTTATCCTTCCTTCCAGGCACTGCATGTGAGTCAGGTTATAGGAGGGGGGAAGTAACAGCAACAGAATGATTTGTGTACAAGGGAGTGAAGACTTTAGGAAGATGCATTCCCTGCTTATGGTGGGGAGGCCTGGGTTCAGTTGTGGGGAGGGCCCAGGTTGGAGGGGGCATGCATTCATTGGGTCAGGGGCATGGCTGGGGAGATGTGCCTAAACAGGGCTGGTGGGGCCCAGCTTGGGTGGGTAGGTGTGTGTGTGTGTGTGTGTGTTACGAGAAGGGAAAGGCGCCTGGCTCAGTATGCAATTTGAAGAATGTGATATGTACGGCTGCCTAAATGACTACTAACTCCTACCAACAACATATCTTTTCATGTTAAACAAAAAACCCTAGGAAATTCAATGGCAAAAAGCTACATTATCACAGAGTCATGGTTGCTTGTTGGTATGTTGTTCCCTTGCAGAATGCTGAGTTGAGCAAAACTCAAAATTCTGAAAACCAGGAAATGCGCAGCTAAGGTTGCCAATACAACCTTAACTCTTCCGTCTTTCAGCAATGCTCCAGTACACCCTATTAACATACATACCTTTATTCTGCAAGTCCCACAGTTGCAGAAATGTACAAACTCTTCACATCCTTTTACAACCCATTCACTCTCACCTACAGGATTCTATCTAAGGGTTCGGGGAGAAAAAATGTTGCCCACACCACCTTCCCTCTGCCAACAATGTCTGAATAGGTATATAGCACGTACTCATGCTGGCCCTTGACACTATAAGATTTGGGAGGCTTCATATCCTCGCATACACTCACACACTTAGCCAACTGCCCAGAAAAACTACCAAACATACAATTTAAGAACCATTTTACAGTCTTTTATAGCTCCCTCATCTTGAGGGTATGTCTACATTTGAGTTGGGAGGTGTGATTCCCAGCTCATGCAGATGGACCTGCTCTAGCTCCACTTGAGCTAGCATGATAAAAATAGCAACACAGCTAGGGTAGTATGGGCAACAGCTCAGGCAGCCATCCAAGTACGTATCTAGGGGATCCAGGCAGGTTTGTACTCGGGTAGCATGTCTGAGCTGCTGCCCATGCTACCCTGGCTGCGCTGCTATTTTTAGTGCAGTGGTTCTCAAACTGTGGGTTGAGACCCCAAAGTGGGTTGTGAATCCATTTTAATGGGGTTGCCAGCAGTGTTCCCTCTAATTTTTCCCACCCATGTGCGGAATGAATTTTGTTATGTGCACTGATATGGAGGTGATGTGTGACACATCACCTTCATATCGGTGCACATAACAAAATTAATGTGGTGGGGGTGGGGCCAAAGAGTTCAGAGTGTGGGAAGGGGCTCAGGGCTGGGGCAGAGGCTTGGGGTGCAGAGGTGTGAGGGCTCCGGCTGGGGGTGCGGGCTCTGGGGTGGGGCCAGGGATGAGGAGCTCAGGGCTGGGGCTGGGGCGGGGGGTTGAGGTGCAGGGGTGTGAGGGCTGTGGCTGGGTGTGCAGGCTCTGGGGTGGGGTCGGGGATGAGGGGTTTAGGGTACAGGAGCGTGCTCCGGGGCTACGGCAGGGAGAGAGGACTGTCCCCAGCTCTCTCTCCCTGCGAAAACTCTGGAGCTGGGGCTGCAGGATAGGTACCCCTTCCCCGGCCCCAGCAGGTCTGGGCCGGGGCTGGGTTTGGGCCTGGGGCCGCGCCGCTCCGGGCGTGCCTGGGGCTGGGCTGGGCTGCCCCAGCCGTGGCAGGGCTGGGCCGCAGCAGAGTTGGGGTTGGCGGAGGGGCGCCCTGGCTGCGGCAAGGGGGCTGGGCTAGGTTGGGGCCAGGGGAGGGGCGCCCCTTCCTCAGCCGGTCCCCAGGCGGGTTCCCTGAGTGCCTGCGCAGTGCTAAATAGGCTGCTATGCGGTCGCGCAGCTTACAGGGAACTTAGGTCGCCAGGACTGGCGTTAGACTTCCTGGGGCCTGGGCCCGAAGCTGAAGCTCCACTGCCCATGCCCGAAGTTGAAACCCAAGCTCCACCACCTGGGGCCAAAGCCGAAGCCTGAGGGCTTCAGCCCTGGGTGGCGGGGATCAGGTTACATGCCCCCCTGCCTGGGGCTGAAGCCCTTGGGCTTTGGTTTTGGTCCCTCTGCCCGGGGCAGCAGAGCTCAAGTGGGCTCAGGCTTCGGTCCCCCATCCTGGGGTCGTGTAGTAATTTTCATTGTCAGAAGGGGGTTGTGGTGCAATGAAGTTGAGAACCACTGTTTTAGTATGTTAGCTTGAGCAGAACTAGTGCAGTATGTCTACATGAGCTTGGAATCACACCTCCTAGCTCAAACGTAGATGTACCATTACTCACAGGATACTGTCTCAACCTACACTTTCAGTTAACCATCATTAAAGCATTAGAATCTTCTTATATTCCTCCTCACTACTGACAGTATCCTTTGTAATAAAAGCTCTATGCCTTGACAAAACCTAAATAATTTTTCATAGAAATGATGCATACTTCATCTGGAAGGTACACATGCACGTCTTCCCTTTTCTCACAGACGAGAGGGTGCAAAACATAGATCCTCGTATCACAATCACAGCTTTATCTCACACCTCAAAGTAATCCACAGATCTTGCAAACACACCTTGGCCATGCAGAGCTAACTACTGCCTCCACCGTTCACTACAGCTATACCTTATACTAACCACAATTAGTCTACTTGGAGTGTATGTGAAAAATAAATGCTTAGACTGCTCTCACGTTTGTAATTGTAAATGGGGAATCATCATTGAACAGGTATGTTTCTAGTGGGGCCCCGCAGGGATCAGTTCTTGGCTTTATGCTATTTAACATTTTTATCAATACCTAGAAGAAAACATATTCCAGCTTGCTACTGACAACACACTTCGTGTAAAATCCCTGTGCCCTGCTAATTTATATAATGTACACAATTCTGCATTGAAATGATGCATATTGGATCCTTAAGGTACACATGCAGCTCTTCCCTTTGCTCACCCACATCAGTGGGTGCAAAAGATGGATTTCCTCATATATTAATCACAGCTCTGCCTCTGTCACACACTTCAAAGCAGAGGCTACGCGTGGGGTGGGCATGTGGGGTCATGTCTGCTCCCCTCCCCCTGATTTCTGCCTTCTATTAAGCAAGCATCCACCAGCAATGGGGAGCTTGCAAGGTGGAGCCATCGCAGTCCAGTGGACTCAGCAGGAGCGGCTGAGTCCCAGGGCTCTCCAGGGAGGGACCATCCAGCTGGGCAGCACACTGGGACTGGGCAGGGCCATAGGAGCAGGCAGTGGTAGCAGGCGGGGCAGGGCTGTTCCTGGTGTCCAGCAGCGGGGAGCTGGGCTGGGGGTGGGAACCAGCATATCCATCCCCACCTTCCCTGAACCAGCCATGGGTGCAGGGCTCTACAGGGGCTTCAGCGGCCACAGAGCCCGGCCAGAGGTGGCTCAGCAGAAGAGGGCTCCTTCTGCATGTGGCTGCTGCCTGGGGCACGAAGCCTAGGGGATGGAGCAGCCCCACAGTCCCTAGGGCCTGGGCCTAGCAGGACGGCAGAGGGGCAAAGAGGGCTCTAAGCCCCTGCCTGGGGGGCTCCTGTGGAATCTGCGAGTTCGGGGCAGGAACAAGCTGGAAATCGCTTCTCCTCCAACTCCAGCACTTATCTGGGGGGGTGGAGAGGTTCCCCCGTCTGGTGCTGTGCGGGGCTCCAGGCGGCTTTGGCATACGCAGAGCTTGGCATAGGCGCCGACTTCCCTCTTTGCCATGGGTGCTCGACCCCCACCTCTGCCCCTGCCCCCTGACTCCACCCCTTCCATGAGGCCCCGCCCCAGCCCTGCCTCCTCCCCCCCCCTCCCCCATTCCAATCCCTTCCCCAAAGTCCACACCCCAACTCTGCCCCCTCCCTGCCCCTATTCCAACTTCTTCCCCAAATCCCCACCCCGGCCCCGCCTCCTCCCCATAGCGTGCCATGTTCCCGCTCTCCCCTCCCTCCCCCGAGCGTGCTAATGCCGCCAAACACCTGTTTGGCAGTGGCCGGGTGGGAAACGCTGGGAGGTGGGAGGTAGGAGGAGGAGTAGGGATGCGGCACGCTCGGGGGGGGGTGAGGAAGGGAGCTGGAGGGTGAGGGGAGCTTGGCTGCTGGTGGGTGCTCAGGCTCCGGAGCACCCACAGAGGTGGCACCTATGGAGCTCGGCTCCTTCTGCGGAAGGGTCTTGGGCTTTCCTGGGCGCCAGCCCAGCCACAGTCAGCAGGGAAGGAAAGAGCCCGCTGGCCAAGCTGCAGATGTGCTTAGCGCTCCTGCCAGGGGCTGGTTCTCTGCACAGTGCTGGGAGCAGGACATGCCCTGCTAGGGGTTTATGGAGGAGCAGTGGGGCTGGGGGGCGAAGGGGCAAAGCGGGGAGGGGACAGCGAGAGGGGAAGATGGGGGAGAAGGCAACAAGTAGGGGAGCATGCAAAGGACCTTTGGGTGGGCAGCAGAGGTGAAGAATGGGGCAGTCAAGTGCCCCCCCACTATCAACAATTACACATTGTCTCTACTTCAAACAGACAGTGAAATAGGCATTGCTGTAAACTGTTAAACATTCACTATGTAAATAGTGAAAACAACTATATTAAATTAGTATTTCTATTTATTTACAAACACTTATGTATCCATTCAATGAGCTCCGTTTATATTGGGGGCAGGGAAACAATTACTATTTTATAATCCTCTGCATATTCAGTTTCTGTCTGTTTCATTATTAGTTACTTTTTGTGGCACTCTTCTTAATTCTGGAGTTTGGACTAAGAACTAATTCATAACTGAACAAAATAAATACACAATAGAATGCTTTGTATAGTGAATAATATTCATAAACCCAACAAAAACTATATTAAAATCTTTAAGAGTCTAACAGAAAATATTGAAATCTCACAGTTCAAAGTAGGGATGACAATGAATTCCCTTAATAGGTCACTATTTGAGAATCCCTGATTCATTTTCTAAGAGATGTATTCATATGTGATTAAATGTTATCTTTAAATTAAAATAATTGCTAACTGGATGGGTAGCACTGGGGAGCACTGTCCAGTTTAGTTGAAGCTGCATCAGCTCCCAGTTTGTCTGCATATTGAGTTTTTAGGGCTTTTTTGCACCGGGGTAGAAACAATGATCTAATTACGTTGGTGCAAAATCCTAATATAATGGAGTCCTGGTCCACGACTAAGGCTCCTGGGTACTACAGTAATACAATAATAATAATAATAATAATTAATAATAGTATAGATACACTGATATAAAAAAGACTTGGACCAAGGTAAATTGTAACAATAAAAATCACTTTTTACACTGGTGCAACACATCTATAAGAGTTTTCACTGGTACACTTATGTTGGTGTTGCTCTTCTGATGCAAAAAAACAACATAGACAATGCCCGAGTCTCTTCAAATGCATTTATGTTTTTTTGTTTGGTTTTTGCAACAAGAATTCTAACATCACAGGGTAAGGTTTTTTTTTTATTATTACTTCCCACACAGATTTGTGTCTTACCAAATACTGTATGTAAATATATTCCACTAGAATTATTCAGTGGTTTCTGGGGCCTGTTACCTTCAGAGGAAATTCTATGCAATTCTACTAACATACCGTATATACTCGTTCATAAGCCGAATTTTTTTAGTAAAAAAGGGAAGCACCAGAGAAGGGGGTTGCCTTATGAACTGGTATAGAGGGGGAGAGGTGGGACACTGCCCCTCCCCCAACAGAGGGAGCAAGGAGAGGCAGCAGAGCCTGAAGGGAAGAGGTGGGGCCAGTCTCTCTCCACTTCTGGCCACGCTGCTCTCCCCACAGCCTCTGAAGCAGCTGCAGCTCCGGGGCTGCGTGCTGCTCGGCCCCGCCCCCCAGAACAGGCTGTGGCTGCACCACCCAGCCCACTGGAGCACGTATCTTACAAGGCCATTTCCCTGGACCTCATAATTTGGGGAAATGCTTTAACATTCATATCAGCCTCTGGACAGTAGGTCAGTAGTATACCTCTCGAGCCCTAGAGACACTTGAATCTAAAAAGTGGCATCCTTTCACATAATGATGAATGTAAAGGTGTGGTACTCTATACCGGTATACAGGACTCCGAACATAACCATTTTATTGCATTCAAAACAACAATAAATTGTTACCCTTTTAATTTAAATATCCTGGCATAATTGTTGTATTTTTTTGCTCACTATCACTAACATTAACACCCTCAGATCATGCGGGAAAGTTCTTTTCATAGTGGTAACAGTAAATGTTGTTTGTTCAGCATTATTGGATTGGGGATGTCAAACCCATTTTTCAAAAGGCTGATTTCCATTTTAATTATGGTCAGTGGCATAAATTTAGGACCCTTGGTCCTCAGCAGAACCCCTACTGATGTCACTGGGAGGTTCGCACCAAGATCAAAAGTAGGATATGGCAGGATGGATTTGATTTAAATCAAATTGATTTAAACCATGATTTAAATCACTAGTCAAGAAGACTCGATTTAATCATGGATTTCTACATAAAAGTGCATTCTTGTTGGTTGTTATAACCTTAATACATATCCTTCACAACTCAGAGATAGCTGTAGGTTTCATTTTTAGAAGCTACACACTATACATTTTTAAAGTACTTTATTTTGAAAACTTTTCAGATTAGTTTTACAGCTATATCAGAAAATGAATGATTGTTTGGTTATTTCATTTACCAAAGGTAATTGAAGCAGATATTTATGAAGTTAGTGGGAGGTGAACTATCTCCAATTCAACAGGTTAATCATTAATATTTGGAGGATTTTCTTGCTATGCTGTATTAGGAGGAGAACATCACCACACAGACATTTAAATTGTTTTATTTAACTAAAACAACGTTATGTATCTGGATTTTTTTCTTCAACAGCGAACATATTTTAACAGAACAAGTATACTAATTTTTGAATTTAGTTAAACATTCAAAGTTTTTTAAAATCAGGTTTGTTTTTGTTAAAATTGTTTAACTACAATAGTTAATGAATTTAAAAAAAAACCAACAAAAATTAAATCGACTATGTCAGCCAGGTCAACATGAGAAATTTAAAATATTGGCTTGTGCAGCTAACTCGGTCATCTTCCAGATTATGAACAAACAGGAAAATGAAGGTGAAAAGAAAAACAAGCTTTCCTGCTTTTTCAGGTCCCAGACGATTTCTCAATTTGGAATGAATTCGTCCAAAGGAAGAAAATATTCTTTCTACACTGGCAGAAAAAGCTACTGCTGTTAAAAGCAAGATTATCACTTCAACAGTCTCTGAATCCAAGTGCTTAAGTGACTTCCACCAGTTCACTGGTAGACTTTCTTTAAAACATCATCAGCAAACATATTTCTTGAATGGTTCACCCTTAGCTCTGAAGTTTATTATAGTTGGCATTATGAAGGGATGATTGTTGGATGTCCATGTCATAGTCAACTCCTTTTCTTCAGCAGTTAAGGTTTGATCCTGGTACCGAATATTGAGAATATTTGCAAGAAAATGAGCTGGAGATAGTTACGTTACAAAAATGAATGGGACAAGCACTCTGTCATTGCATATTTCTCTTTTTAAATCTCACTCAGTTCCCTCCAAATTTCAACAGCGTCAGCAATAAAACAGCTATTTCCCTGCATTTTGTTCAAGGCTACAGAAATAGGCTTCAGGGCACTCAGGATGTGTTCAACATTTCTCTTAAGCCCAATGTTGAGAACTCTGGCTGTGACAGTGCCATCTTTTTTTGTGTGATTTTGTTCACAAACTGTCATCAGATTAGGCCAGTTCTTGATATAGTGCTCAAACAGTCCACTACTGAGTTCCATCGCACGTCTTGTGGGAGAGTTAGCTTAGTTCCTCCCACTTTTTTCAGAGCAGCTGCTGCAAAGTGGTTGTTACGGAAGTATTTTGCAATTTCAACAACATTAGCCTTTATTTCTGGAACACTGAAGTCTTTGGCTAGGAGGTGAATCAAAATGAGCACTGCAACCATATGCTATTAGCTTGGGACTCTCTTTATGCTCTTCTAAATAATTTCTTCTCATCTTGGATACATTTGCAGCATTATCTGTGACCAACCTGCGTACTAAGCATTTGAATCCCCCCCCCCCCATTTCTTATAGCTTTTACTGCTACTTCTTGTAAGTATTCTGCTGTGTGTGCATTTCCTGATGTATCAATTGTTTCTGTAAGGAAGACATTCCCTTCTTCTGTTGTCACACAAGCACATACAACAGGATCATTGTGGACATTTTTCCACCCATCAAGGCTCAGGTTAACAATTTTACCCTCTAGACCTTTTGCACACTGCTCAATTTCTCTTTCATACACTTTATCCAGCAATTTGCCTGTGACATCTGCTCTCTTGGATGGACTGTATCCTGGTCTTAATGACTGAACCATGTTCTGAAGTGTGGGTTCTCAATCATACGGAAAGGAGAGTTTGTTGCATAAACAAATTGGGCAATTTTCCCCATCAATTACCTCTTTTTGTAATCTGCTGGTTTTTATCACAAACTTATCTATGGTTGTTTCTGGATGATAGAGATTTTTTTTTCTTTTTCCTACAGGTGATATACTGTGGCTATGTGACATACATGATGTGACTGAAACACTATTATTGGCAGATAACTCTGAAACTATAGAAAATGATGGTGATCTTGAAGGTGGATAGTCTTCAGAATCCTGTATGTTGAGGATGGATTCTCCTAAACAAAATAAGTCAATGCAGTTATTTAATTATTATTACCATACTGCTCATTTAGTATCTCATACTACCCATTGCATTCACTGACACTCAGTATTACTTTAAAGGTGAAATTGTAAAAGGAAGATCTGCCTATTTCAGCTATTTATTTTTTATCACAACTGCATCTAAAATGATAGTACCATAGAGTAACAACTATATTTTTTGCTCAAACATGAGAATTCAAGAATAGTCCAGAAGGAAGACAAGCAGTCCTTAGGAAAGAAGTATGAAATAAAAAAGTTTACCAACCGAAGATCCTGCATGTTCAGACATGTTCCTTTCGTCATCTTCAGCGCAGCTTCCTCCTGAGAAGGAACACTTCTCATGATGTTGTTTCATTTGGGCAACCAGGCCTTGCATTTCTTTGTTGCACTGTTTGCATTTTGCACGCATGCCTGTCTTACCCACTGGTAGAGGAGCTTCATTAAAATATTCCCAAACTGGTTCTCTTTTATGGCCTGCTGCCATTATAGGTTTTCCCTTCTAGTGAGAGAATGGTATGGTAGATCTCAAATCAATGACGGTGTAGCAGGGTGGTCACCCACTCCGGTCCTGGAAGGGTTAAAGCCAGCCCTGTTACTACCTTTCCCAATCAGCCCAGGCTTTCCTTCACAGCCTTAAACGTTACATGAATATATTGTTCCATACTACAGATTTAGAATTAGAATTTATAATTTGTATTCCATGATGAGATATCTTTGAGTTATAATGTATCTTAATTAAAACTATCTTTCAGATTTTTTTTTTAATTATTTATTTTTATCCACCCTGGCCTGTAAGTAATATGGCCTGTAAGTAATAACTAAACTTTTAGTTGTCATCAATGTTACTACTATTTAAGTTGCATTCTGTATCACTCAGTGGGAAAATAGTCTCACCTTTAGCACTACTGCTATTTCTGTACTATGTTTCTCTTCCATCTCCATCCTCTTCTGTTTCTCTCCTCTCTTCATCTGCATTTCCTCCCATGCACCAAGTCCTAGTTCCCATCCCCTCTTGTGGTTTTCACTCTCACCACTTCATATTATACAATGATCAATTGTGAAATAGTTAATGAAGGCATAAAATCTCATAGTTAAGATTTAAAATTAACACTTCAGTGTCATTAAAAGGGGTTGGGGTCATTCACACCACTCATTGCCTTTGTGTTAGGCTGTTGTCTCAGAAAGACCACTCTGAATCAGTTACAATCAGTTCTCCTTTGGATGACTGACATTAAATACTCCTGAGGGAATTCTGTGCCAAAAAAATAAATATTCTGCAAACAATATATTAAAATTCTGTAAATGTTAATTGTCCATAAATGTGGAGGTTCCAATATGGCAGTGGGAAGCACAGGCCACTAGCTCTATGGAAGTGGGAGATCACCCTGCAGCTCTCCCCGGACACAGAGTCAGTGATGAAGCTGCACCCAACCCTGACACAGCGCAAGGGCTGGGCCTGCCCCAGAAACACCCCAGGGCCTTGCCCTTCTGCACCAGGCATGAACAGGCAGGCTCAGCCCAGCAGGATCCAAGTGTGGAGGGGCTTGGTGTGGGATGAGAGGGTTCCGGGTGGGGCAATCTGGGTGTGGGTGGCTCAGTGGGGGACCAGATGTGTGTGTGTGGGGGATCTGGATGCACAGGGGCTCATTGGGGGCATAGGTGCCAACTCCGTTAGTGCTCCTGTGTAGCCCCTCCATCAGCTCCCACCCACCCCCACAGCACCTCCCACCTCGCTGATCAGCGCCTCCTCCTTCCTCCCTGCACCTGTCAGCTGTTTCATGGTGTGCAGGAGGCTCTGGGAAGGAGGAGCGAGGGCAGGGTGCGCTCAGGGGAGGCGGAGAAGAGGCAGGGCATGGGTGGCACCTTGGGGGGAAGGGGTGGAGTGGGGGCAGGGCCTGGGGCAGAGCCAGGGGTTGAGCACTTCCTGGCACATTGGAAAGTCGGTGCCTGTGGTTTGGGGGGTTCCAGGTGTTGGGGCAATGGGACTTTGCAGGGGGGGTCCCAGTGAAGGTGGTTGGGGCTCATGGGGGGAGTCTGAGTGTGGGGGGATGGGGCTCAGCGAAGTGGTCCGGGTGCTGAAGGAGTGGGGCTTGGTGGGGTGGGGTGGGGTGGGGGCCAGGTGAAGCTGGTTGGGGTTCAGTGGGGTGGGGGTCTTGTTGCAGGGGGCTTATAGGGATGTGGGGTGGGTGGGGCTTGTCAGGGTGGGGGTCTGAGTGTGGGGGGCTCAGTGAGGGCTGGTCTGGGTGCAGGGGAGGGGTCTGGATGTGGGGGGGATTAGCAGGGGGGGCCAGGTGCAGGGGGTGAGGCTAGGCTGGGTGGGGGTTCAGGTGTGGGGGGCTCGTTGTGAGGTTCTGCAGGTGGGTCTGGGTGCTGGGGGGTGCTGTATGTAGGGGGTGAGGCAGCAGGGTTGGGTGTGCAGATGCAGGGGGCTTCGGAGGGGGTTCTGGATGCGGGGAGAGTGAGGCTCAGTGGGGGGTTGAGATGCACAGGGGTTGGACGGACAGGGGTATTAGGATGCGGGGAGCGGGGGTGTTGCGGAGTTTCCTGCAGCTAGGAAGGTTTTTGGGGATGGGTCTGACAAGTCCCAGCCTCACCTTGCTGGGGAAGAGGGAGTCCCATTCTTCACTGCCCAGCTGGGACTAGCAGCTGGGCCTGGCACAGAGTAGGAGCCACGGGCCGAGATGTCCCTGGCTCCGCAGTGATTTACCTCTCCACTGGCTGCTCCGGGTGTTCAAAACAAGGTGCCCGCTTTGCTGGAGAGGGGCGCATGACCACTCTTGCTTCCCTTTGCGTCTTCATCAGAAAGTCATTTTTGTGCAAGGAAGCAAAGAAATCTGTGGGGGACATGAATTCTGCATGCACATAGTGGCACGGAATTCCCCCAGGACTAATTAAGGCTTCAAACATTTTTTTTTAAAAATGAAAGCTCATGCTTGACCTACACTTAAAATTTAGGTCAACACAGCTACATCACTCAGGGATGTGAAAACTCCACCACCCTGACTAACATAACTATGCTGATCTATGTTTCTGTTCTTGTTACTATTGCTTGGGGAGGTGGTGTTCCTACAGCGATGGAAAATCCACTTTCAGCAGTGTAGGCTGTGTCTATTTTACGGGGTTATGCTAGGATACTACAGCACTGTAGCTATGCCAATATAGTTCCTGTAGAGTAGACATACACTTAGGGCTTGTCTTCACTACTGGGGAAAGTCGATGTAAGTTACGCTACTTAAGTTACGTAGCTTAGGTCGACTTACCCCGGTGTCTTCCCTGTGCTGCATTGAATCATAGAATATCAGGGTTGGAAGGGACCTCAGGAGCTCATCTAGTCCAACCCCCTGCTCAAAGCAGGACCAATTCCCAACTAAATCATCCCAGCCAGGGCTTTGTCAAGCCGGGCCTTAAAAACCTCCAAGGAAGGAGACTCCACCACCTCCCTAGGTAACGCATTCCAGTGCTTCACCACCCTCCTAGTGAAATAGTGTTTCCTAATATCCAACCTAGACCTCCCCCACTGCAACTTGAGACCATTGCTCCTTGTTCTGTAATCTGCCACCACTGAGAACAGCTGAGCTCCATCCTCTCTGGAACCCCCCCTCAGGTAGTTGAAAGCAGCTATCAAATCCCCCCTCATTCTTCTCTTCTGGAGACTAAACAATCCCAGTTCCCTCAGCCTCTCCTCATAAGTCATGTGCTCCAGACCCCTAATCATTTTTGTTGCCCTCCGCTGGACTCTTTCCCATTTTTCCACATCTTTCTTTAGTGTGGGGCCCAAAACTGGACACAGTACTCCAGATGAGGCCTCACCAATGTCGAATAAAGGGGAACGATCACGTTCCTCGATCTGCTGGCAATGCCCCTACTTATACAGCCCAAAATGCCGTTAGCCTTCTTGGCAACAAGAGCACACTGTTGACTCATATCCAGCTTCTCGTCCACTGTGACCCCTAGGTCCTTTTCTGCAGAACTGCTACCTAGCCATTCGGTCCCTAGTCTGTAGCAGTGCGTGGGATTCTTCCGTCCTAAGTGCAGGACTCTGCACTTGTCCTTGTTGAACCTCATCAGGTTTTTTTTTGGCCCAATCCTCTAATTTGTCTAGGTCCCTCTGTATCCGATCCCTACCCTCTAGTGTATCTACCACGCCTCCCAGTTTAGTGTCATCTGCAAACTTGCTGAGAGTGCAGTCCACACCATCCTCCAGATCATTAATAAAGGTATTAAACAAAACCGGCCCCAGGACCGACCCTTGGGGCACTCCGCTTGAAACCGGCTGCCAACTAGACATGGAGCCATTGATCACTACCTGTTGAGCCCGACGATCTAGCCAGCTTTCTATCCACCTTACAGTCCATTCATCCAGCCCATACTTCTTTAACTTGCCGGCAAGAATACTGTGGGAGACCGTATCAAAAGCTTTGCTAAAGTCAAGAAATAACACATCCACTGCTTTCCCCTCATCCACAGAGCCAGTTATCTCATCATAGAAGGCAATTAGGTTAGTCAGGCATGACTTCCCCTTGGTGAATCCATGCTGACTGTTCCTGATCACTTTCCTCTCCTCTAAGTGTTTCATAATTGATTCCTTGAGGACCTGCTCCATGATTTTTCCAGGGACTGAGGTGAGGCTGACTGGCCTGTAGTTCCCCGGATCCTCCTTCTTCCCTTTTTTAAAGATGGGCACTATATTAGCCTTTTTCCAGTCATCTGGGACCTCCACCGATCGCCATGAGTTTTCAAAAATAATGGCTAATGGCTCTGCAATCTCATCCGCCAACTCCTTTAGCACCCTTGGATGCAGTGCATCCGGCCCCATGGACTTGTGCACGTCCAGTTTTTCTAAATAGTCCCAAACCACTTCTTTCTCCACAGAGGGCTGGTCACCTTCTCCCCATACTGTGCTGCCCAGTGCAGCAGTCTGGGAGCTGACCTTGTTTGTGAAGACAGAGGCAAAAAAAGCATTGAGTACATTAGCTTTTTCCACATCCTCGGTCACTAGGTTGCCTCCCTCATTCAGTAAGGGGCCCACACTTTCCTTGACTTTCTTCTTGTTGCTACCATACCTGAAGAAACCCTTCTTGTTACTCTTAACATCTCTTGCTAGCTGCAACTCCAAGTGTGATTTGGCCTTCCTGATTTCACTCCTGCATGCCTGAGCAATATTTTTATACTCCTCCCTGGTCATTTGTCCAATCTTCCACTTCTTGTAAGCTGCTTTTTTGCGTTTAAGATCAGCAAGGATTTCACTGTTTAGCCAAGCTGGTCACCTGCCATATTTACTATTCTTTCTACACATCGGGATGGTTTGTTCCTGCAACCGCAATAAGGATTCTTTAAAATACAGCCAGCTCTCCTGGACCCCTTTGCCCTTCATGTTATTCTCCCAGGGGATCCTGCCCATCTGTTCCCTGAGGGAGTCAAAGTCTGCTTTTCTGAAGTCCAGGGTTCGTATTCTGCTGCTCTCCTTTCTTCCTTGTGTCAGGATCCTGAACTCGACCATCTCATGGTCACTGCCTCCCAGGTTCCCATCCACTTTTGCTTCCCCTACTAATTCCTCCCTGTTTGTGAGCAGCAGGTCAAGAAAAGCTCTGCCCCTAGTTGGTTCCTCCAGCACTTGCACCAGGAAATTGTCCCCTACACTTTCCAAAAACTTCCTGGATTGTCTGTGCACCGCTGTATTGCTCTCCCAGCAGATATCAGGGTGATTAAAGTCTCCCATGAGAACCAGGGCCTGCGATCTAGCAACTTCTGCTAGTTGCCAGAAGAAAGCCTCGTCCACCTCATCCCCCTGGTCTGGTGGTCTATAGCAGACTCCGACCACGACATCCCCCTTGTTGCTCACACCTCTCAACTTTATCCAGAGACTCTCAGGTTTTTCTGTAGTTTCATACCGGAGCTCTGAGCAGTCATACTCCTCTCTTACATACAATGCAACTCCCCCACCTTTTCCGCCCTGCCTGTCCTTCCTGAACAGTTTATATCCGTCCATGACAGTACTCCAGTCATGTGAGTTATCCCACCAAGTCTCTGTTATTCCAATCGCATCATAGTTCCCTGACTGTACCAGGACTTTCAATTCTCCCTGCTTGTTTCCCAGGCTTCTTGCATTTGTGTGTAGGCACTTAAGATAACTCATCGATCGTCCCTCTTTCTCAGTATGAGACAGGAGTCCTCCCCTCTTGCGCTTTCCTGCTTGTGCTTCCTCCCAGGATCCCATTTCCCCACTTACCTCAGGGCTTTGGTCTCCTTCCCCCGGTGAACCTAGTTTAAAGCCCTCCTCACTAGGTTAGCCAGCCTGCTGGCGAAGATGCTCTTCCCTCTCTTCGTTAGGTGGAGCCCGTCTCTGCCTAGCACTCCTCCTTCTTGGAACACCATCCCATGGTCGAAGAATCCAAAGCCTTCTCTCCGACACCACCTGCGTAGCCATTCGTTGACTTCCACGATTCGACGGTCTCTACCCAGGCCTTTTCCTTGCACAGGGAGGATGGACGAGAACACCACTTGCGCCTCAAACTCCTTTATCCTTCTTCCCAGAGCCACGTAGTCTGCAGTGATCCGCTCAAGGTCATTCTTGGCAGTATCATTGGTGCCCACGTGGAGAAGCAGGAAGGGGTAGCGATCCGAGGGCTTGATGAGTCTCGGCAGTCTCTCCGTCACATCGTGTATCCTAGCTCCTGGCAAGCAGCAGACCTCTCGGTTTTCCCGGTCGGGGCGGCAGATAGATGACTCAGTCCCCCTGAGGAGGGAGTCCCCGACCACCACCACCCTCCTCCTCCTCTTGGGAGTGGTGGTCGTGGAACCCCCATCCCTAGGACAGTGCATCTTTTGCCTTCCAATCGGTGGAGTCTCCTTCTGCTCCCTTCCCTCAGATGGGTCATCTAGTCCACTCTCCGCATTAGTACCTGTAGAGAGAACATGGAAACGATTGCTCACCTGTATCTCCATTGCTGGTCCATGGACGCTCCTCTTTCTCCTTCTGGTGGTCACATGCTGCCAAACTTCTTCACCATCCTGTCCCTGCTGTGGCTGCTCTGAATCTTCAGAACATTGTGGCGGTAGAAGCATCTCCTGACGTCTGTCCAGGAAATCTTCATTTTCCCTTATGCAACGCAGAGTCAATACTCGTTTCTCCAGACCTCGAACCTTCTCTTCCAATATGGAGACCAGCTTGCACTTTGTACAGCCATAGTCGCTTCTGTCCTGTGGAAGAAAGACAAACATGGCACAACCTGTGCAGGTTACAACAGCTGATCGCTCACCTTCCATATCACCTTCCTCTTAAGAGCTTCCTCAGCTGTTGCAGGAACTACTCAGAGAAACCAGCAGATGAAAGCCTCAGTGAGCTCTCTCCAGGCGAACTCCCAGGCACACTCCCTCTGTTAGCCTCTGCTGTTCGCCGCTCTCAGGAGCCACTCTCAGGTTGACTTACCTTACTCTTCTCGGGGAGCTGGACTACTGGAGTCGATTGGAGAGCACTCTGCCGTCGGTTTAGCGGGTCTTCACTAGACCTGCTAAATCGACACCCGCTGCATCGATTGCAGCAGCATTGATCTCCCCAGTAGTGAAGACAAACCCTTAAGCCAGTGGTTCTCAACCTATTTACCATTGTGGGCTGCATATGTGGCCCACAATGCGTTATGTGGGCCGCATCCAATACTACCTCTATGGCCCTGAGGATATCACATGGGCCGCAGCACAAGTGGCCTGCGGGCTGCAGGTTGAGAACCTGTGCCTTAGGCCCTGTCTACGCTAGAGAGCTTACACCTGTGTTGCTGTAAGATCTCCCATGTAGCCACTCTATACTGACAGGAGAGAGCTCTCCTATTGACATAATTAAACCGCCCCAACAAGAGTGTCTCCAGCCAACATAGTGCTTTCCACACTGGCGCTTCTGTCGGTGTAACTTATGTCATTCACCATGTGTTTTAGTAGTCATAGCCTATGAGTCTTCAGAATTTGAATGGGCTACATAAATACATAAAGTGGGCTAGATCTTGCCTGTGGGCTAGGTGTTTGACACCTGATTACTAAAGTATATATTACAAATAAGTGTTCCTGTGCTCGGGGGGGAAGTTTAGCTGACTGGAAGTAAACTAAAACTGACTAGAACTCAACTAAAGGTTTCCCATTTCACTGATGTAGTACACTTAAATATCTTATTATGGCTCAGTTTTGCAGAAATAAAATTAGAAGAGGAGTTTCTGGAGGGGAGAGAGGAATAATTTGTTTGCCTGTGAAAGGCTGCTAAAATTGAAGATTGCATCAATAATGGAAGTCAGTGGGCCAGAGAGCAAGAATGATTCTACAGTCCAGTGGTTAAAGCATCTAGTTGGGAGGAGGGAGACCTAGGAGCCAATTCCTCTGCTCCAATGACTTTCATTTTCTCGTATCAGAGGGGTAACCGTGTTAGTCTGGATCTGTAAAAAGCGACAAAGAGTCCTGTGGCACCTTATAGACTAACAGACGTATTGGAGCATAAGCTTTCGTGGGTGAATACCCACTTCGTCAGATGCACAACGTGTCTGACGAAGTGGGTATTCACCCATGAAAGCTTATGCTCCAATATGTCTGTTAGTCTGTAAGGTGCCACAGGACTCTTCGTTGCTTATTCTTACCTGAAAGGCCTTAGGTGCCTAAGCCATCTGGCTCCCTTTGTGGATCACTGAGCAGCAATATACACCTACCTCTGAGAGGGGGCGTTGGTTAGAACCCCCCCTCTGCATCCGTCTTTGGCTTGCTTAAGTGACTTCCCACCTAAAGGATCACATCCCTTGATGGATAGGGCCTTAGTCCCTGCTGCGGCTGTTCAGGATATACTCTCCTGCGTAACTGCCGTGTTTTCAGGTCTGTGGGACTATTGCTACTGTTGCTCTCTCAGGTTTTTGGGGTGGGAGGGATAGGAGGTGTTGCTATCACCTTCTGGGCTCTATGGGATGGAATGTGTATGAGGGTGCTGCTGAGGTGGTTGGGGAAAGCGCTGAGTGACCGTCCGTCACTCTCTGGAGGAGAGAGGGGTGCTGCCCTTGCCGGTCGCTGAGTGTGTGGCATGAGTTAGGCCAGGGGTCGGCAACGTTCGGCACGCGGCTCGCCAGGGTAAGCACCCTAGATGGCCCGGCCCGCTAGGGTGCTTACCCTGGCGAGCCCTGAGTTAGGCTATGCCCCTGCTGCTGGACATTGCGCTGATGTGGATTCATTAACGCTGTCTGATAGATCATGGGGTTTAAATCGATTTTTATTGACCCCCTCACGCTGAGTGTGTGTGACGCACCTGGAGCTTGAGGCAAGCGGCTGCGGTGGCTGCTGCCGCCGGCAGAGGCAGAAGGGCTGAGCCGGCCGTGTGGACGGGCGGGGGCGCGGCGGGCGCTAAGACCCGGGGGACGCATCGCTCTTAGGACCAGCCTGCAAATTCAGCGTGAGTGACTCAGTTCGCTCAGCGCACGCACGGCAGGCGGCGGTGGCCAGGGCTAGGAGCAGGTCAGTGCTACTCGCCTTGGCCTGTTGCAGCTCTACTGGGGGGAGGTCGCGGCGCGCGCGGGTCCGCCGCTCGGCACGTACGTGCGCGCGTGCTGGGGCGAGAGCGGGCCGCGCTCCGGGCGCAGCCTCCCCTGCGCTCAGGCCTGCAGCGCTAGTAACTGCGGCCGCCTGTTGTCTGTGTTTTGCAGCGACCCAAGATGGAGTATGAGTGGAAACCCGACGAGCAGGGGCTCCAGCAGATCCTGCAGCTGCTCAAGGAGTCGCAGTCCCCGGACACTACCACGCAGAGAGCTGTGCAACAAGTATCCTTGGCCGGGGCCTACCGCGGAGCTGGGGCCGGAGTCGCTGCGTGCCGCGCGGAGGCCGAGCCAGTCGCGCAGTTGAGCGCTGGTTGCTGTTTCCACGGGTTCCGGCTCCGCTTCTTCCTCCGTCTCGAGGGGGAAGGACGGACAGGGGCTTCCCGGGTTTGGGGAGGTGGGCGTGGGGGGAGCCGGGGCGTGAGGGGCGCGGCGAAGCTCCTGGGGAAGGGGAGAGGGAGCGGTGGCTTCTCCGGTTTTCAGGCCCCGCTCGGTGAGAGGGAGCCGCCACAGCGCTGCGAGCGGCTGGAAAGACCAGCGAGCCGGGGGGCGCTGTTGGCTCCACCCCCGCCCAGGCACTGAGGTGGGTGGCCGTGGCGCGGGGTTTGAACCGCCGAGGGAACGCGTGGGCGGTAATGTTACTCGCCTCCCCCTCCTGGCCCCCGGCCCAAGCACCTGTTGCAACCCGGGAGCGAAGTGGAGCTTTTCTTTTTAAAGCATTGGCCGGGCCATGCCGCTCTGGTGTCCGCCACTTTCCCGGGTTACCCCACGCTGGGCCTCTGCCAGCCGCCAGCTGCAGCAACGCTGGGCTTGCCTTCCCGGAGTGCGCACCCCCCGCCCTACGGCCGTGCACCGGCCTCTTTCCATAGAGGGCTTGGGTGGATCCCGCCAACAGGGTTGGGGGCAGACTGGGCACAGGGTTTCTAGTTGAGCAATGCTGCTGCTCCTCCCCCAGCCCTGCCTGGTGGGGCTAAGCTCTGTGATGTCTCTAGTCTGCTCTTTTCTCGGGAGTCAGCCGTGGGAGGAGGCTCGGGTCGCTCATTTAGCAGGGTATGTGGTACTAGCACCTCTGTCAGAGTGCCCCTATCTTTTGTGTATTCGTGGTGGATATGGGGGGAGAGGGGTCCTGTTACATGTCCTAGTGCTTTTATAGAGAATGGAACAAGCATAATCTGGTGGTGATAGTAGCTGGCAAGTGTATTTCCATTGGCCTCTTCAATCTATAGATGAAAGTTCAGGTTTTCCACACTGTGAAAACACTACTGCTTGCAAGGAAGACTTTTGAAAGAGTGAATTGTTATATGATAAACCACGGAAGGTCACCTGCCAAGGGAAAATGGATTTTTGTTGTTTCTTGGATTCTTAAAAAAACAAGCACTTTTAGCCCTGCTTCTATTTTTATATTAGCAATTTTGATTTTGTGCACTCTGAAAGTCTCCAATGACTGTAGAGGTGGAGTGATTAGTCAGATCAGCTAAAACTTGGGCAGAAAAATCTTTTTGTTAAAGATTCATCATCCCCTTCTCCTTTCATGAAGATATAAATACTAAAACATCTAGGAGGTCCTTCAGAAAAAAACAGGTAGACATGCGTGATATTCTTGATACTTTCAAGGTATCAGATTTAACTGCCACTCTCTGCACTCCCCACCTCCAAAACACTGGTTACTTTAAGGCTTTTTGGTCAAATTAAGAATACTTCTAATTTTATTTATAAGTTAAATGTAGTTTATTTCAGGTGCTGTCTCCCTTTGTGAACTCATGTGATTTTTATAAATAAGGCTAAGATTTTGTCACTGATATTTTTAGTAAACGTCACAGACAGGTCACGGGCAATAAAGAAAAATTCACGGAAGCCTGTGACTTGTCGGTAATGTTTACTAAAAATATCCATGACAAAATGGGGAGCTTGTCTGCAGGGTCCCCACACTGCTCGCAGCTGCGGGGGCCCGCTCGGGTCCCTGCAGCGGCTGGGAGCTCTGGGGTCCCTCCACCTCTGGCCGCCGTGAGCGGCAAGGGAACTGACTTCCACGACATCCATGAAAAAATTGTAGTCTTATTTATAACTTCATTTTTCCATTTTAAGATGTTTCATTTCTCCCCTTTTGCTGTGTGAAAGACCTATACGCAAATGGGAAACTGCATTTGACAGTACTCTGAGTATAAAGTAAACCCCAAATTTAAAATAGAGAATTTTTAATCTTTAAGTTACCGTAATCATGTTGGTTGTAACAATAGATTTAAATTGTGGTTTTTAAGTTGTCTTCTTGATTAAACAAGGTATTCTTAGATTATTAAAGGGATACTATCTTGTTCTACTTGTCTCAATTTCTAAATTAGTAATTAAAAAAAGCTTCTAAATTAGTTTAAAAAAAAAAACCACCTCTCCCCAAATAAGTCTGATAGCATATTTCTATAAACTTAAATTTCTGTTGCAGTGTTCTTAAACAGTTGTGTTGGTGAGTGGCATCCTGAAAAATGAAATGATTAGAAGCTGACTAAACAAAAGTGAAACTATCTTATGTAATTTCATCAAGCTGAGAAATGCTAAGCAAGTAGCATAAATAGTGATAAGTAAATTGTAATTTTAACTACCAAAGATATTAATGCAGTCTTAAGATAACTTGACTGCATCCCATATTTTTAACTTTTTGTCATTCTAGATGTTTGATGAAGGATGTAATCAAAGGGAACTTTCATATGCTGAATGCTCCCAATAGGGAGGGAAAGGAAAGATATATCTAATGTATAACTTATTTTAATTTTTTTTTCCATTTAGGTTTCATTTCTTTTCCATTTAGTTTGCTTAAAATGGCATTAGTAGCTGTCTGCTGTGCTGTGACACTTCAGCATATGCCATACCTTAAAAATGTACTCTGCTGGTGTTGGCCCTAGTAAGTGGCGGATTTTTACTGTTTTTATTATATGATGCAGTTTTGAAAAACCTCTTTTAATATAACTTGCGGAACAGTGCTATATAATAAAAATGCCACTTGATACATTTATGGGCCTGCTTCAGCAAGTCGCTGAGATTGCTGTCCTATCACAGCATGGTGCTTAATAATGTGTCCCAGTGGGGCATGAGCCAGCTGCTACAAACTTAAGGCACTTCAAATTGATTTTTGTTTTCTTATTAATATGGGCTGATTGCCCTTGTTGCTCTTGTGTTGGGCATTCAGACACATGTAACTAAATTAAAAAACACAGGTCATGTTAAATGTTAAAATGCCTTTTAAAATATGAAGTTGTAGGCTTGAAAGGCTTATTTGTTGCAGGGTCATATTATATACCCCTGCAATAAAACCTAAAAGGAGTGGGAGGACCCAAGAATCTGACAGTGTTGCCAACTTAGCTACTTTGTCACTAGATTTAGTGACACTTTGGTTTCCCTGGTGAGAAAATAAGTGTCATGACTAGTGACAAATGTAACTGCCAATTTCAGTGACATTCAGAGGAAGAAGTCACCAATATGTATAGTCATAAAACATTCCCAACCAGCTCAATAGTGTGAATAAAATCCATTCCATGCTCCGCTTACTACATTCTGTTGCACACCAAGTCAATGTCATTATGTCTCAATTGAACATGTCCTTGGAAGGAATCACATTCCAGGGCTTCTTGGGCTGAGATCACTATAATCTGCAGGCGAGGAAAATAAGTTTGTGGAGGCTAATTAAACACTTTGCTAAAGCCAGGTGCACTTTGGCGAGAGCTGCACATTAGCCAGGGCTTGTTTTTACCCAAATGTGTTCTTTCTTGCTGCTCTGTAGTAGGTAGTACACCCTGTGATACAGGGAAAGATGGCTAATGAAGTGGGCTGGGCAGGGGAGCCAGGTTAGCCAGCAAGGAGAGTTGCACAGTTGGAGATGGGGTGGGATGAGACCGCACTGTGTCCCCCAATGGGGCAGGGGAGTGGTCACCATTCCTCCAGGGATGAAGCCCTTACTACAGGATCAAAGGTGGTGCTAGCTTGATTTTGCTTCCCCTTTACACCTTCCCCTGGTTTGGCCTGGGATTAGCTGTCCAGCTGTTTTTGAGAAATGAAACTCTGGAAGTGGGGGGAAGGGACCTGGCTAACTGACTTATTTTTTTTTTTTTATTTTTATTTATTTATTTATTTTAGATTAAATCTACTTTCTTGGCTCCCTGCAGCGCTAAGCTCAGGTGAATGCCCTCTTACCCCTGGCTCTGGGCATTCCCTTTCACTAACCTGTTGACTCAAATCCAGGCTGGCAAGAAAAGGAGGCTCAGCTGAAATTAACCAATCCCAGCCAACCTGGCTGCCCTGTACAGAGCGCCCTTCCCAATGAGCAGAGGGCTGCAGTTTCCTTCCTAATAAGCAGCGGGTGCTCTCCTGATGATGACAGTGTACTGGTGTAGTTGCTTCTGGTGTGCAACAGAATGTAGTAAGAAGAGAGCGTGGAATGGATTTTATTAACACGATAGAGCTGCTTGTGAATGATTTTGTGACTATATTCGCCTGTGTGTGTGTATGTATATAAAATTCTCTGGAAATTGTATTCAGTGACATTTTTGTCTCTTTGTGAGTTCTTAAACAGCTACATCTAGCGACTTAGCAGGAAGTCACCAGACAAACCCTGAAATGTGAAGTTGGCAACAGTCTCAGAGTGAATGAGGAAGAAGCTGTTAGAGCTGGAAAATTCTGTGGATCCTAGGCCAGTAGCTTCAGTGTTGTTGTGGGGTTTCCACCTAAAACATCTCTTCTGGTTCTCCTTCCTGCTGTGCTTGCACTATATTTTTCCTCTTTTGGCGGGGAGGAAGAGAACGGGACAATGCAGAGGTAATAGCAAGGTTTGACTCCAGTTGATTTTTGTGGTGGTTATTTCTGTAGGTTTAAAAGTGGAATGTCTCAAAATGGCTGCATCCCAACATACATCTTAGTCTGTGCTTACACTGCGTTGTAAGGTGAGCTGTGTAGCCGTTCTTTATCGCCGAGAGAGAGCTTGCCTGGTGACAAAACCACCTCCAAGGAGGGATGGTAGCTTTGTGGCTGGCAGCACAGCTCCTGGCAACAAAGTGCTGTCCATATTGGGGCTTTTCACACCCATGAGCTACAAAAGTTTTAGCAATGAAAGTGCCAGTGTAGACACAGCCTAAGTCATGCTAGTCTTGACTACAATTATTTGGCTCTTGGAGAGGGTTCACCATCTCCCACAGATGTGTAGCACATGCCACATTGATTCTGTTATTCCAACCCTGTTTTTCCACACAAGAGGCTTTTCTACCATAGTTCATACTCAACTTCACAGCAAAGGAGTGATATGGGCATTGGTAGCCTAATCTGTAAAGCTTTTATTTTTGGATGGAGTCATTACCTGATACAAATTAGAACTATTTATAGATATTTTTGGTCATTTCGTATTTGAAACTCTGTCATATTCAGAAACTGAATAACTAATGTCAGGTAACAGTTGCCTGTTAGGCAAATAACCTTGATCATTTAGAAATTTTCTTGTGTAATTGGTTTTCTAATATATAATTTAAATATAGGAGTTAACAGCATGATAACGTTGCACACTTGCAGCTTCAGATATTTGAGTACTATTGGTGAGTTAACCAGGGTGTGGAAATAAAAGGATTTAGCAACATGCCAAATCACTGTTGCTAGGCAAGCAGCAGTGAAATACTTGCAAATTTTGAGTAACTGGAAATGACAAATCATAGAAAAACTGTAGGCCTGTTGCAGTACATTAGAATGACTCATTAATGAACACCGTAATACTGTTTATAGGTCCTCCATGGCATTTTTGGTAATGTGTGTGTCTGCACTAAAAAATTAAAAATTCTGCGCACAATATTTTAAAATTCTGCATATTTTTT
>NW_020664420.1:41451859-41483783 GCF_002925995.2 Terrapene triunguis | reverse complement strand
CCCCCCCAAAAAAAATTATGCTATAATGTATCAGCCATTCATGCTTAAAAAAAATTCTCAACTCTTAGTGCTCAATTAAGCTGCAGTTTGGCAAGCTGCTTAAGCATGTGCCTAGTATTAAGCAAGAGAGTAGTCTTGTTGAAGTCTTAAAGATCATACTTTTATGCTTCAGAGACCATACTAAGTCAGTTTTAGTGATGAAATGCAATATTATTTTTCAGTAAAAATGAAATGTTAGACATGCTTTAATGTCTTGCTGAATGGCTGTACAATGGCTTGCTTAAAGTTGACGCTGTTCATACTTTAAATACTTAACCACGAATAGTACAAAGGACTTTACCTGGATGCTTAGAAGTTAATTAAGACCTGCGTTTTCAAGCTGCATACAAATGTTGTGCTTCAGTATTAAAACTGCTGGAAACTGATTTCAAATTTTTTACTCTCTACATTACAAGCTGTGCTAGCTATTTCATAGATTCCAAGGCCAGAAGGAATCATTATGATCATCTTGTGTGACCACCTGGGTAGAACTTTCCCAAAATAATTCCGAAACAATATCTTTTAGAAAAATATCCAACCTTGATTTAGAAATTGTCAGTGATAGAGACTCTGTTGCAACCTGTGGTAAGTTGTTCCAATGGTTAATTACTCTCACTTTAATTTTTTTTTTTAATGCTGCCTTTTTAGTCTGAATTTGTCTAGTTTCAGCTTCCAGACATTGGATCATGTTATACCCTTTTTCTGCTAGATTGCAGAGCCTGTTATTAAATATTTGTTCCCTATAATATATGTATATACTTATAAGACTGTGATCGTCACCCCATAACCTTCTTTGTTAAGCTAAATAGATTGAGCTCTTTGAGTCTCTTACTGTAAGGCATGTTTCTAATCTTTTAATCACTCTAGTGGCTCTTCTCTGAACCCTCTCCAATTTATCTACATCGTTCTTGCATTGTGGACACCAGAATTGGACACAGTATTCCAGCAGCGGTTGCACCAGAGCCAAATAGAGGCCAAATAACTGCTCTACTCCTACTTGAAATTCTCCTGTTCATGCATTCCAGGATCTCCTTAGCCCTTTTTGGCCACAGAATCACCTTGGGATCTCTTGTTGAGCTGATTATCCACCATGTTCCCCAAATCCTTTTCAGTGTCATTGCTTCCCAGGATAGAGTCCTCCATCCTAGAAGTATGGCTTACATTCTTTGTTCCTAGAGGTATAATTTATATTTAGACATATTAAAACATGTTCTATTTTCTTGTGCTCAGCTTACCAAGTGATCTAGATTACTCTGAATCAGTGACCTGTCCTCTTGATTATTTACCACTCCCCCAATTTTTTTGTTTTTTCTCTTCTAGGTAATTAATACAAATGTTAAATAATATAGATCAAGAACAGGTTCCTGTGGGACCCCACTAGAAACACACCCACTCCAAGATTCCCTGTTTACAGTTACATTTTGAGACCCACCAGTAAGCCAGTTTTTAATCCATTTAAAGTGTCATATTAATTTTACCTTTTTAGTTTTTAATCAGACTGTCATTTGGAACTAAGTCAAATGCCTTCCAGAAGTCTATTACATCAACACTATTACCTTTACAAACCAAATTTATAATCTCATTGAAAGAGATGAAGTTCGTTTGACAGCATCTGTCTTCCATAAACTGATATTGATTGGCATAAATTATATAACCCTCCCTTAATTCTTTATTAATCAAGTCTCATATTACCCCCTTCATTATCCGACTGACAGGCCTATAATTACCTATGTAATCCTGTTTCTTTTTTAAAATAGTGACATAATGTTAGCCCAGTCTTTTGAAACTCTTTGAAATCAACATTACCAGTCTAGGTCTCCTCAGCCAGCTCTTTTAAAACTCTTGGATGCAAGTTATGTGGACCTACTGACTTAAAAATGTCTAACTTTAATAGTTGCTGTTTAACGTCCTCCCGAGATATTAGTGGAATGGAAAGAGTCTCATGTGCGAGAGCACCATTTGTGTTTTAAAGGTTTGTCACTGTGGAAGTAGAGTGCTATTTGGAAGTAACAGCAATTACACGTCTAAGTAATCAATGTCAACTTTAGTGTAATCTTTGAAACATATACATTTTCCTTAACCTTACTTTTTTAGAAACTGGAACAACTGAATCAGTATCCAGATTTTAACAACTACCTGATATTTGTTCTTACGAAATTGAAATCTGAAGGTAAGCTGCTGAGTTTTTGCTGTCTTATTCTAGGCATTGTCTAATGACTTTAATTCATTTGTCTAGATTTTTTAGAAGTGGAGGATAGATTTAGATGCTGATCCTGCCACCAGCTCCACAGGCTGACCTGTACACTTGTGTGGAGCTTTACTGACTATTAGGGAGCTGGGTGGGCTCAGGGGCCTGTCTGCATATTGCCAGTTGTAGGATCAAGGCTTTAGACCAGACTGCGTTCTAGCTTTCCTTTTTTTAAAATTAGATGTGTAGTAACCTTCCTTGTTGGAAGACGGATGTTCAGAGGTCACAAATCAAATGAATTTCTAACCGGATTAGACCAAGTAGTTTGTGCATGCTATTAAAACCATTACACAATTTGGCATATTTAGTTGTTTCTGATTGAGAGAGAGTTTGCAGTGTTAGAGAAGTAGTGTTAAAGGTTTCTCTGAAGACCCCATTTACCAAAATACTTGCTCTTGGGTCTTGGCTCCTTAGTGAAAGACTGTTACAATTCCATTATTTATTAAAGATTGTTTACTCTTGTGGACAGTAAGTGTGAACCAGGTCATCTGCTGGGTATAAATACTGATCTCCAAATTTACCATTCAGTTCTTTCTTGGTAATGGTGGTGAAGAAGCTAATCATTAACTGTTTTTTGCGTTGCTCCAATATTTCATACTGTCTCAGTGCATTCTTTTTATTTTTTAGTGTCCTTTTCAGTCAGTCTTAATTGCCAGTCCAGTTGCCTAATTTGTGAGGCCTTTACTGCAAGTGTTTTGAGGGCCTGCTCCAGTAACTGCCTTGGCAGGTTTTTTTTTTTTTTTGCCTACTGTGGCATGTTTCAGCTCTCTAATACCATGTTGGCATGTTCTTGCCTTTATTTTTGTGGGAGCTTCAGCAGTTCTTCCTTGGAGCTCTTCCCCTGAAGTTTTTTCTGGCTCTTCTCAGTATACTGGCACCTGACTCAGTGTGCTTCAGCAATTTGTTTTTTAAAAAAATGCACATTTCTTGGTGCATCAGGAGTGCTTTGTACTCAGCCCAGCATTTGCTTGATGCTTAGTTCAGATCAAGGTTATACAAAAAAAGTAACAGTTGTCTTGGCTTGTGCTTTTTTGTATTTTGGTGGTGGTGGAGGTATGCCTTCAAGAATGAAGGAAGGCATCTACTGTGATGTGTGGGGCTGTCCGCTATGTCTCCATATGTCACTCTGAGCACTAGCAATATAGGGAGTGGCTCCAATTCCTCCTTCGGACACTACAAAGAAACTTCTTGAAGTCCAGCCCAAGCTTGTCCACAGTGCTTTGAAGGATAAACTGAAAACTAAAGCCTGAGCCAGCCTAGATCACTGGAATATTGGGACGGACTGCCAGCACCATCCATGCACAGACATAGATTCCCCAGACCCTGCTCCCCAATAAGCCCAGCATGATTATTTCAAAGCTGAAATGCTTTCTGTTATGAACAGCAAAGTTGAGAGCTCTGCATCAGCTCCTTGAAATACATGCTTGACGTTTGTAGCTCTGCAAAAGACAAGTGGAAGAGGTGACAAGAGAGCCAACCACACCACAGCTTGATTCTGTTGAAGCACCTTTATATCTAAACTTCATGGTTCTCCCCCATTGCATCTTCTGACTGAAATTTAGAAGGGATTGATTCTGGGTATTGGTATATTCTTGATGATTCAGCTTAATCATTCCTGGCTGTTAGAATATTCCATCTGCTCCGGTTGTCCACCATTTTTTTCTTTCTTATTGCTTATAGGTAATTACCAGCTTTGTGGGGAAGAAGAGCAGGAAACGCTGCTAGTTGCAAAATGACCACTTCAGAGCTGCTGCCAAACATAAAGGGCCAGCCCACCAGGGTAGGGGGTGAGGAGGAATTCAACCCTGAATTGGGTGGAGCCAGGAAATTACTAAAATAGCTGTTCTCGGGAAGGAGCTGTATTGGTGTTTTATATCACATAGGCCCTGAGGCTGCCCAGAAGCCCACAGTACTTAAAGAAATTCTTCTTGCTCTGCATCAGAAGGGGTAGAATCTCTTTACAAAGTTAATGCATTCTTTGTCCTGAGGCTGAAGCTTGTGTCCTATAGTCAGCGCTCCTGGTCCAGGAAGCTCTGGCCTCAACACTGGCATCTTCAGTGTGGCCAGTGCTGGTGGTTCCTAGAGTACTTAATATGTTCTAAGTACCCCCTCCATATTGCTTGGACAATTCAGATACTATGGTGTTATCCAAGATTGAGGATTGTTACCTGGACTCAAATGAGTTGGAGTACTCTTGAATGAATAGAGTACATATTCATTGCAGAGGAACATCAGCTCCCCCACATTCAATAGCTACCATGCCCTTGCACCCTATTTTGGAGCCGCTGGTGAAGGTGTGGCAGATTCATCAAGCTGCTGTGTCTCCTAAAGACAGTTAAAAAAATCATCTCCTCCCCCAGGAAGCTGGTAGCAATTAAAGAGCTTGCTTAGAGGAAAGAGTGGCCATACTCTGCACCTCAGAATCCTGATCTGTAGTACTGAGACTTATTTTAATGAACAGTTTGCCAGTCCATTTTGCAACCCTTCTTAACAGGGGTGGCCATGCCTTCATAACCAAAGGGCAGCAGAAGCTATGCAAAAAAATTCACACCTTCAGTAACATTATTCCTCAAGAAAAATGCTAGGAGTTTAAAAGCTAGTCCATGAGAATATGGATTTAGCCCAGTATCAGGCATGAGTAGCAATGATCATAAGCAACTCTCCTGTCACATCCCAGTAATGAGACTTCAGTGTCTCATTGTCTGAGGAGAACTTAGTTTGTAATGGACTTCCAAATGTCTCCTGTCCAAACTGTAGCGATCATGGTTACATCCAACTTAGGATAGGGGATCTCATACACAGGGCCTCAGTATCCAGGGAGTTTAGTCTTTCAAGGAATGTTGCATATGAATGTTCTGGAGATCAGTGTGGCTCTGTGCCTTAGGTGTCCAAGTGCTTAGTATCCCCAGAAGTGTTCCTGGTTCAGTGACTATCAGGGCTCTCGTTTGCATAAAGAACACAAAAACAAACAGGGAGGTACTGGGTCTTGCCACCTATTAGGTAAGTCTTCAGGGGCTGGAGTGTGCTCTACTCCACGAGACTTTCATAGTACATATGTACATGGCAAGAAAGGAGAACACAATTGCAGATGAGATCATCTGGAACAGATCCTTACAAGTGGCTTCAGGATTTGGAAGTGCCAGCCAGTTCCTCTTCTGAGGTGGATCTCATCATTACTTACCAAAGCAGAAAACTACTGGTGGCCTGCTCATGGCTTCCATTAAAAATTCACATTAGCAAAGGATGCCTTTTTCATACCGTAGGGAAAGAGATGTCGTACTTTTCTGCTGCTTCCTCTCCTAGCTAAGGTCCTGGCAAAGTTGAGAGAGAAAAGTGTGATGATCTATAAGCCCCATACTAGCTCAGATAAGTGTGGTTCTCTGTACTGTAGTGGCTGGGCAGAGTTGATTCTATCAGATTGAGAAAGAATGTGGCCTAGATAATATTTCAGATCTAGGGCTCTCAAGACTTTTGATTCCTGATGACGGTAAAGATCTGTAAGTATGGTGTCCTCCAGTAGATAACTTTTATGTCCTAGCATTTCAAAAAACGTCTGTGAGAAGGACCTGTAACTTCAAGAAGAAAGGTTAGTAGTCAAGGTAGTTCTTTTCAATTGGGGTACTCTCCTCACCCACCTCAAACTGCTTTACTACCTTCTTTACATGTCTGTGCCTGCTTTGAAGACTCACTCTATTCATTTTGTAAGCTTTCTGTTGATTGTGAATTAGTTGAGGGTAGATCAGTGTCTGCAGCCCCTTGACATGCTTGTGTGCACCTTAATGCTTTCTAAAGCCCCACTTTGATATGGAATACTAATTTGGATTAAAGCTCTTTTTGAAACATTCAGTCCTGTGAACTTAACTTTATGTGGAAGATCAGGTTCCAGGTAGCAGTAGGCTAGCTTCAAACTTGTTCAGATTTTTACAAAGGTGAAGTACTGCAGACTCGCATGAGATTCACCTCCCAGGATGGTGGTGGTGGTCCACCTTGATGAATTTGTCATCCTGTCAGCATTCTTAATATGCTTATCACATTGAAGTCTGTCTCCATATGCTTAATGTTAAAAGGTTCTTTGATGATGCACTGGAGAGGTTTTATTTGGGGGCTGTAGGTGACGGCTAGTGGCATTCTGTTACTTTCTTTGTTGGGCCTGTCTTGTAGGTGACTTCTGGGTACCCTTCTGGCTCTGTCAATCTGTCACCTACAGCCCCCCAACTAAAACCTCTCCAGCGTGTCATCAAAGATCTACAACCTATCTTGAAGGATGATCTCTTACTCTCTCAGATCTTGGGAGACAGGCCAGTCCTCGCTTACAGACAGCCCCCCCAACCTGAAGCAAATACTTGCCAGCAACTACACATCACACAACAAAAAGACTAACCCAGGAACCAAACCCTGCAACAAGCCCCGGTGCCAACTCTGTCCTCATATCTATTCCAGGGACACCATCATAGGACCTAACCACATCAGCCACACCATCAGGGGCTCGTTCACCTGCACATCTACCAATGTGATATATGCCATCATGTGCCAGCAATGCCCCTCTGCCATGTACATTGGCCAAACTGGACAGTCTCTATGCAAAAGAATAAATGGACACAAATCTGACATCTGGAATTACAGCATTCAAAAACCAGTAGGAGAACACTTCAACCTCCCTGGTCACTCAATAACAGACTTAAAAGTGGCAATTCTTCAACAAAAAAACCTTCAAAAATAGACTCCAATGTGAAACTGCAGAACTGAAATTAATTTGCAAACTGGACACGATCAAATTAGGCCTGAATAAATACTGGGACTGGATGGGTCATTACAAAACCTAATTTTACCATACTAATTTCCCCCTACTGTTACTCCTTCTTGTCAACTGTTTGAAATGGGCCACCCTCATTACCACTGCAAAAGTGATTTCCCCCCGTCCCCCCAACCTTGGTATTCTACTGTTAATCGAATTCTCATTAGACTGACACACCCCCCTCCCCCACTTGGTAAGGCAACTCCCATCTTTTCATGTCCTATGTGTAAATATATACCTGCTACTGTATTTTCCAATCCCTACATCTGATCAAGTGGGTTCTAGCCCACGAAAGCTTATGCTCAAATAAATTTGTTAGTCTGTAAGGTGCCACAAGGACTCCTTTGTTTCTTCAGCTCTTGCAGTCTTCTTGACTTGCATAGAGTCAGAGCTAAAATTGCAGGCAAGGAGCAGCACTTCTCATTAACAGGCTTTCTTTCAGTGTGTCCACAGACAGGGCAAAGGTTCATGTAGCCTCTGATTGATGCATGTGGTGGTTGAGGTGACTTCCTCACATCAGTGTGATATTCCAGAATCTTGAGACTGTCTATCTTCTGTCAGATGGCTTGTAAGGCTTCTTGGCCTTACCCTTGATTCTTATGGTTTGTGAATTTTGCTTACTCTGCCTTGCATCATCTCCTTCCTAGATCTTTGGATAAGTCGGGTGTGAGGTCTATTTTGGCGCCATGCAACCTAATCTATAAGGATTTGATTGTCACTTTTAGCTAGTGTTAGTTTGGAAAAGTGCTGCTTAAGTCAACAATTTAAAAAATATTTGGAGTTCTACACTGTTTCTGTGGAAAGTCTGTTCCCTACAATATTGATTCAGGTGGTCTCATACTCTGGATTGAAGAAGCTGGCATTGTCTTATCCAGGTGAAATGGTCTGGAGATGATATTGTCACCTGTTTCATAGAAAATGAAATATAAAAATCCTATAAGACTGCTAGGGTTTTTTTTTTTTTTTTTTTTTTTTCTCCTAACAAGTCACACAATTTCGCTGGATGGATGAAAAATTGAAAGTTCAAACCTAGGATCTTTCATCACTTCAATTTATGCATCTTAGACATTACAATACCTTCCTATTTTGAAACTGGGCTATAGGTCTCACAGCTTGTTTTCAGCTTTCATCTCGACAGAAAAGAGTTACCTTTAAATTATTTCTTAAATAGGTTTTAAAACGTACATGGGAATACAGGCCTTATGTAAACTATTTATTTCACAGCATACTAAAGACCATAAGTCACTAAACTCTTGATCAGGATTTAAATCACCAAGTGGAAAACCTCCATTTAAATAATTCATTTTAATCAACTTTTCTGTTTGTACTTCAGTTATTTTTCTAAAGAAAGGTGCATTCTTATTGGTTGATACAACCATTAAAACACGTTGATTTATAACTAAACAGAGCCTTCATGGTAGATTTGGTACATCTTTTTGCTATTTAGGAGGGTACACTGTATACACTGATGTAAGCAATTATATAGCTTAATATTTTCAGGGTCTTAATTAGTTGTACGCTTTTAGTATGTTAGAAAATGGTGAATGATGCTTATTTACTAGATAATTAACTTTTTGCTCATGACTTGTATCAAGGTGCATTAGCTTGATAACTGGAATTTAATTGAACACAACAGCATATACATTTTATTTTTATTAAACAAAACTAGCCCTTAATGCAGTACATGACCTGTTGTGCCATATTTATAAAGTTTGACCTCAAAAGTTAATTCTCTCCCTCCCCCCTGCCCTTTTCTTTCTTTATATAGAAAAGCAGTCTTTAACTCAGCTTTTGATAGAGGCTTATGGATTCTGTGTATTTATTTTTATTTAAATGTTTTAAGAGATAATAAATTTAGGCTTTAACAATTTTGTATTAAATTCAGACTTTAAACAGATTTATTTTTTAAAATAATTTACAATATTTTAAATAAAATAAATATCTGACTTAATTGAAAAATTGGATTTTTTTTTAAATTTGATTTTTACCCACCTGTTTTAGATTCCAGTTTGCTTGGCAGTGCTGTTATCAAGAGGACTGTCTAAATGGATGTCTGACTGCATTTTATACTGCTATGTCTTCTGTCTTAAAAATGAGACTGAGGCTTGGCTGCCACACTGTCTGCCTTGAGAATGTTTCTCGGACACCCATGAAGCAGCTACATACTTACAAACGTTACTGCTTGGATTCAGTGTTTAAGAGTGTCTCTGTTCATACTGTGAGTGGTAGCACTTGTTTCCAAGGTAGGGGAGGCTGGACTCGTCTATGCTTACAAGAAGTTTTGTTTTATTTTAGGATATCCTTATTTTTAGCCAACTTCTTATGTGAAGGCTTTTTTCCACTAGTCTATTTTGCAGATCTGTAGTTCTCCTAATAATTCAGAGTGCATTTTTCCCCACCCTGAACCTCTTGGGGTTGTGACTTTATCTTGTTTCTATTTCTTTGGTATGATGTGGTGGTGGTTTTTTAATTGATCATCATTTGATAAATTGGCCTATATCCCGATATGCTTGCTTCCTGGGCAACTGAAGGAACAGACTGTTTTGGGGGGCAGTGTTTACACCCTGACAGGATGAGTCAGATCCCTATTGTGACAGCCAATAGGAATCTGACTCATGCTCTACCCCATTAATGCTGCAATATTGGCGACTCTAAATATTCAAAAACCAGGATTTTAGCTTAAAAATCATGACCCTATACTGAAAAACAATAACTGTTGGGTTCTTTTTAATGTTTCCTGGTTTCATAGCTATTTAGGATTTTCTCCACTCCCATGAGGCTAGACACTTTCTAATTTTCAAAAGAGTAAGTATGTATTTTGAATTGGGAGTTGGAGATTTAGTAAAAACAGCCAACATCACAAGGCATGTGATGGAAATGATTAGTTGGCAAAACTGCTGTTCTGAAGTGTCAAAAATCTTTAAAAGCTGAAGAGCTGCTAGTCTTGCACTAAAGAGGTAAAACAGAGGAATGAGAATCCTGTTGGAATAACACTGTTGGAAGCAAAAGCACAAATAAGTGAATATTATTTGACATTTCTCTGTGGGGGCTGATGATCTAGTATATGTTTATGCAGTGCTAGCAGAATTGTAAGACCATATGTGTTTCTTTGCTTTCTGGGGGGGGGGGGGGGGGAACTTCCCCCTCTTTTGTTAGTGCTCTCTTTTAAGTGGCCTCATAAAGGGTAGCACTTCTGGCTTAAAGTGCTGTGTGAATGGAAAATATTTCAATCAATTTCAGTGTACACAGTCTATGGCATTCCATGTTAATTTATCTGACATTACCCTGATCAACAGTAGATTCATGTAATGGTGAAAACAGATTTGTCCCAACTGCCTAAATATAGGAACATAACTTAAGTAAGAACCTAAAACAACGCTGGTAGGGTTCCCTTGATGCTGGAATGTTGAAGCTGTCTGCTAATGAGTAGCAATAATTACAGTTTCAAAATACCATAAACAGAATTCTTAGCTATGCTGTACAGCTTCTGATCCATAACTGTGTATTTATTGCTCAATTATGCAGGTCCCTGTGCTCTTCCTAATAATGGCCTTTGGACAATCGGAATGTTGAGATTTGCATGTCCATACAATTGGTTCTTTAACCATGAATTCTTATGCAAATCCCTATGGCTTGATTGCCTCCTATTTTCAACTTATCTGTCATGCACCTATAAACATAATGTTCAACTTTTGACAGCCTTCCCACCTAATTCTAGATATTAAATATTTCTCAGTTAACATAGGAATTCAGCCCCTATAATCCTGATCCTACAGGTCAGGTCTATGCTGGAACACAATACCGTATAACTTTCAATTCTGTATAACTTTCGATACTTCCTGTTGACTCCTTACCATATCCTAGACTAATAAACCTTCTAGCCCAGGATATTGTTGTGGCGGAGTTAACTGGAATCATCCAAAAGTTATTTTTAAAAATAACAAATTACATTTGTTTTTAAAAAGGGAGAGGGGATTGGAGAGGAAAAACAGGGATTTCAACGGGAGCTGCTTAGATAATCTTTGGAAACAAAGCATCTTTGTTTCAGATCTGTGTGTTTTAAAACAATTAGGGTTTTATGACTAAATTTATTTGAGTTTTAATGATGATTCTTGACAGGCTAAGTATGATTTAATAATTTAGAGTCTCTATTTCAGTTACCTTTTATGAATCATTAGTAATCAACCTCTTGTCTATATACCATTGGTACTTAGTGCATTTAAAAAGAAAAGTTACTATCTGACATGAATTAATTATTGTAATGCAAATAGATTAACATATAATTGAGCGAGCAAAGCAGAGCCCTGCACTCCAGAGAATTTGCCTGTTTGTCAAGCAGTAACTTTTCAAAAGAGCATCTGATCAATTGTGGGGAATGTTCCAGATGTTAATGGGCAGAAGCCTATTGATTTTGGTGAAAAATCAAAAAACTGGAAAACCTGATTTTCTCTAAAATCAGATCCATCAAGTGCCCAATTGGTGCTCCCTCAGGAAGCTCTCTGGCGCCCCCTGCTGCTACCTGTAAATGGCTAGCTGTAATGCATGTAGTTTCGCACTTAGTTGCTTATATAGGCTGAGCTGTACACCCAGGTGGACTCGTGGGTGGGGGTGGTTTCCAGCTGCCCAAGATGGGCCTGCATTTGCACATAAATAGTTGTCCAACACACCGAGGCTGGCCTACATTAGCAATGATGTGCACGACCCTAGTTTGACTCGTATTTTATCTGGAAATGAACATAGAATCCTAGAACTGGAAGGGACCACGAGAGGACCTCTAGTCCAGTCCCCTGCACTCATGGCAGGACTAATTATTATCTAGACCGTTCTAGATGTCTAGAATATGTGGCATCCCCTTAATTTATTCCATGGTGGATGCTAGATGGTGAACACTTTTTTGACTCTTCTAAATTTGTACTCCATGTGTTTTCATTCTTGTATTTTGTTTCACCTTGCGCATGCCTCAGCATGTTTTGTAGTTAGTATTGTTGGGAGTATAGAATTACCTTTATTTTTTTTTTTCTTCCCTTTTCCACTTTTCTGGGGAGCTTATTTGGCTTGGCTGGGCATGCCTCGTTCCCAGATTTTTAAACACTGTCAAGAGGCTATCCCAACCAGCAATGTCCACTCTCTGTATCTGTTACATTTTTGGGAGAGATGGGACTCTCCCAAGTAACTTTTGCCTGGCTCTGAAATGTAGAGTTTGGAAGAATCAGGAGACCAACTGAAGCTGCTGATGATGGAGCACTCCCTTTGGCCTGCTTCTGAGTCAGGTGAGGAGACCCTCTGTACATTTTGTCTCTGGAGAGATTCATTGCCCCTTCAACTTTGGCTAACATATTGCATAAAAAGGAGAAGATTTTGGAGGACTCAGGGAAGGCTCTGAAGAGGAGTGTGGTCTCCCGCCACTAGGAGCCAGCTCCCAAGGAAGTCCCAAGCTTCTTTTAGGTGTATAGTGTTGAGGCCTAGACCTCTTCACTTGGTGCCATGGAGGCGAAAGACACTTCCTCCAGTACCAGTGGAGCAGGGAGATCCCGCAGCACTTTGGAGAATCATGGTGCCAGCAGGGCCCCAGCACAGTCTGTTTCAGACTTAGCAACAGTGTCTTCATGCTAGGCTCCGTCAGTACCAACAAAATCAAAGCATGCAGCTTCAGAGCCAACTCACTCCAAACCAACAGTACTGCTCAGATCAATTGCTACATCAGTACTGATCCAGTCAGTACAGTAGGAATTCCGTTACTCCAAGGACTTGTCAGTGTTAGACAAGCCAGAGTCCCACTACGTGTGGGTAGTGATAGTCTCAGTACTGAGACCCCAATCTCCAGATTACCAATGCTTCCTGATACCACAGGATTCTTCACCCACCCACCACCACCACTTTGAAGGACATTCAGGAGGATGAGGGAGGCATTCAGTGAATCTCCTCCTTATCAGTGTGGGGTTCCCCTCTGCATCATTACAGGAATCCATACTTTGACAAGGACCCTCGCCCACATCAGGGGTTGTGGGATCAGTCCTTGGTACTATCCTCTCTCCTGTAGGGGCCTCCTCTGTTGCCATACTGGCATCGTTGGGTAGCATATTGGCAGAACTTTGACAGACTTAGTCTCCTGGTGCAGTGGAGCTATATGGTCACAATCTCCTCCACCAACGTCCTAACACCGTTGTTAGGACAGGAGGCTAGGGTGGACAAAGAGGCTATCTCTCAAGCCCCTATTTTGTCTTAGTCTCCAGATGAGGCAGTCATGCCACCACCACTATTGATGGCTGTTTTTTTTTTTTTTTTTTTTTTTTAACTCCGTTCCAGAACCTTGTGAATTGGAAGAGCTGGTAAGTATAGAACCCAGATAGCAAAAGCTGGAAACTGATTCGATGGTTTCGTTGTTCAAAGAAATGCCTCTCCTACCAAGATAATCATGACTTGGTCTCTTATCTTGAGATCACCCCCGGGCAGATAGAAAGGCATACATCTCCACTACCAGAGGAAGGCATCTTGTAGCGACCCTAGGTTCAGGGCTCCTCTGGAGCAAACATTCTGACATTTTTATGTTGTACTTGTGGCAAACAAGTTTATTGTGGGGAATGCCCACCAATGGAATATCATTTCTGTGCTGGAACTGGGCAAGGACCATTCATGGTTGGCCACTGATTGTCTGTTCAGGAAGCCTGTTACAGTTGTTTATGGCTCTGGGGAGCTTGAGGACCATTGGGCACTTGGGTACCAATTTCAGAAGTAGACGGCTTCCAGATACATGGGTTAGAAATAGGTGCCCCTTTTCTTCTTCACGTACTGCATGGCTGTCGTGTGGTCTTGACTATCTGTACTATGGAATTTTGGAAGACAAGTAGAAACGTTACATAGACCAGCCTGATGATTCTGAGCTCTAAGCCATTCATCTGGTCAGCCCCTTTCTTTTGGTCAGAAGATAGATGACACTAAGTAGTTGCCTTGGATGGCTATAGAAGCTGTCTCATGGGAAGTGCTATACAAACCAGTGTGTGTGATCACTTCTGCTGCTCTAACTACCGGTAGTTAATCTAAATCTGATGAAAAGTGTCTTAACATGTGCCACTCTGGAAAAATTGGGTCTCTTCTTTCTGTGGATCCTAGTCTAGCAAGTGATATAATAACTTTCAGCTTCTGGTATATCAAATTTCAAGCATTCTAGAAATGATGTGAACAGCTACATTTCTTTGGTGGCTGATTTTATTGAGCTTTGTACTTTAGCCTTGTTCTCTATTCTAAGTGCTGAAATAGTATTGTTCAGTGTTCTCATTAAAAAATTCTATTTATGGACCTTCTTAACTCTTTATGGTGGGGGGGGGACTTTGCTTTTGGGTCAAGGCTTTGCATGCCATCTTTATTAAAATTTCTAAAAGGTGGTTTTGTGTTTATACTGCTCTTTGCTTTAACCTGAGACGTTAAATATTTATTCCTTGATGTAATCTAATTGATATCATGTGTATTGAGTGGTTGAATGTTTCTATAGAAACTTGTAGACAGGTTCTTGCCTCGTAGGCATTTGAAATCTAAGGGTCTTTTATAATTTTATCAGGAAACTAAAGGCAAAGATTTTGTCAAGAGCTTTAATTAAAATGTTATGTAATATGAATCCTAGTGTAACAAAATAAATATTGGGACACAGCATGGTTTCCTCCGTTTGGAATAGCTAGGTCTGAAGAACCTTGTTTGTTCAGTAATATGATGTGTACTACTTACTCTTGGGGCTTTATTGCACTTGTCCCTACATCACTTCTAATCTCTCTTGCTTGGCTTGCAAGACAAGGAAGAGAAACTGAATCCAGATGTTTTGCAGTACACACCACTACCACAAGGCTGCTTAATTTAATACAGTTTTCAGTAGACATGAGAGATTTTATTTCTAATTCTGAAACTATTGCTAGTAGTTAGCCTTAACTTCATCCAGGGATATTTTACCCTCTATAGCAACTATTGTCTTTAAAAGCAGAACTGGAGATGCATCTCTACCCCGATATAACGCTGTCCTCGGGAGCCAAAATATCTTACCGCGTTATAGGTGAAACCGTGTTATATCGAACTTGCTTTGATCTGCCGAAGTGTGTAGCCCCGCCCCCCAGAGCACTGCTTTACTGCATTATATTCAAATTCATGTTATATCGGGGTAGAGGTATACTGAAAATTTAGTGGTACCAAACATTGTGTGTATGATTCTTCCCTTTGAAAGAGTACATAATTCTATAAATGTGATAGTGTCCTATACACCCAGTGAAACCTGAATGTAATTTTATTGTATTGTTGCAGATGAACCCACACGGTCCCTGAGTGGTCTCATCTTGAAGAATAACGTGAAAGCGCATTTTCACAACTTTCCAAATGGAGTAACAGACTTCATCAAGAGTGAATGTCTAAACAACATTGGTGACTCCTCCCCATTAATTAGAGCAACTGTAGGTGAGTTTCCAGATACAAATTTTCTGTTATTGTTCGTAGTTCTTCCAGCTTTCTTGTTACATTTCTTACCTCTGATGTATAAATAGGGAGAATCTGAGTTACTTCTACATCTGTAACGTACTGACATTATCTGCATGATCAGTTAGAGCTAAATTAAAGTGGTGTAAAAAGTATACTGTCAAAACTAATGTGTTTTGAACACCACATACAGATGAGACTGAAATGCAGCTTAATATTGCATCTGCGTAAAGTTTTCTTTATCGGGCTCATGAGATGTACACTTCTGACTTGTTCCCTTCTTATTTAAAGCTGAATTGAGAATTCAAGCTCATAATTTTTGACATAAGTGTCATTGTTTAAGGCCAGAAGGGACCACTCAGTAGGTCTATTAGTATGACTTTCTGCATGTCACGGTCCCATTAAATTTTCACACAGCTACCCTTGTATTAAGCCCAAAGGCTTCAGTTAGGCTAGAGCATTTCAGTCCTCAAAAGACTAAACCACATGCCACAGGCATAAAACAGGAGAGAGCAAGGTGCCACCAATGCTCAAGGTCCCTGCAGTGGGCTTGGTTTAATTTTGACTAGGTGGGAGATGCCCAGATGATTCCAGCAGGTGCCCCAGGCTACAGAGAGAGATGGAAAAATACTACTCTAAAATACATCTAGCCAGCTGCACACTGAGGAAAAAAATTCCTTTCTGATTCCCTGCTGGTGATTGGATAGAGAGCCTTGAAACATGAGGTTGCTGGTTCTACTGGTTACTAATTTCATAACTGTCCCTAAGCTTTGCATCTAAAATTGGAATGAGGTGAATGACTGTTTCAAAATCATATTTAACTTTCTGTTGACTACAGCAGTGAAACAACTTCTTATATCAGCTGACACTTTGTAGCAGCGTCTGTACATTTTTTTTTTTTTTTTAATTTTCTAGTGAATTGTACTGTGGTAGAGACAATAGGGACAAATCAAGAGTAGGGCACCATTGTACTGTGGTGTACAAATGCACAGAAAGTGACCATTCCTGTTCTGAAACACTTACAATGAGAGAGACAACAAATGAAACAAACAAAAAAACCCAAAACTTTAAGTGCTAGCCTTTTTTGTTGAACTTTTGTCTAACTTATTAATGTTTTAAATACTTGTGTTATTTCTGTTATATTTCAAACAGTAGAAAAGTCACTGTTTGACCAAATTTAGTCTCAATCTCCTGTCAGAGAGAGAGTTTCTGAAAATGGAATATTGCTATTTGTGTCCTAGCTGGTGGGCTTTTTTTTGGAGGGTGAGGGGGGAGTTTGTATCTATAATCTTGACTGATTACTTACTAACTGAGGAGTTAGGTTTATTAGAGAGAAATTTGCTGTCTCTGATCCCTCAAGTCCATTTCTGTATGGATTCCCCACTCTTCTCCTCCCCCCCCCTCCCCCCCCGCTGTTTGGGGAGGGGAGGGGGATGCCTGTCTCTTGCGAACACTCCTTTCTACCTCCCTCCGTTTCTTTTTTTTTTTTTTTTAACCATTTCCTTTGTTTCCCCCCCCCTCCCCCCCCCTCCCCCCCCCCCCCCCCATTTCTGTTCTCCTGCTAACAAGGTAGAGGCAAGTTTCTGCATGTCTTCTGCTCTCAGGGCTTAGAAATGCCTAAGATCCTCTCTGCTGGCTCTCATGTACCTCAAAGGAGTAATCAGTGGAGCTGGTTAAGGAGTGCATTTCAGCTCCTGTGTGGCCTGCTGTTTGTAGCTCACACTGGAAAAGAGAACCCAGTTGCTCCTTTGAAGTGGATTTGCTTGTCTCCTGATGGAACTGTAGTAATAGGGGTGAGACAAGGCACTATTTGTAGCACCCTGTCACTTATGTTGCTGCAGCATTAAACACCTTCTGTTGGGGGATCATGAGCACCTGGGTGGTAATCACTGGGTTATTGATGTAATTGGGAGGATAGAAATGGAAGGAACAGGAAGCAAGGGGAAGCTCAGAAGGAAAGCTAGGAGGGTGAGCCTAGACTGAGGAGCGAAGGCTGTGGGGAAGCCTTCCTTTTCTGTAAGCTTGCATTAAACCGTGATAATTTTGTAAATACACACCTTGGTGAAAGGGTAGCAACCTGGTGTCTGTTTGTGACCATGAGACTACATGAGCTGGCCAGGCAGTGAAGTACACTGGGTGGGCGATTGAGGAACGCTGTGACAAGGGGTTTGGAGTGCTCCTGGATTTATAATGTAGCTATTTTTGTGCCTTGAAGGATTCTTGCAAAGATTCTTGGGCACATAACTCTGAAGATGAATACCAGCTACCTAGTTCTTTGTCTAGGCTAGAATGACACTTGAGTGCTGAAGCACCTACTTCAGGGCTGCTGTCCATCACAACCTCAACTGCAGGGTCCCCACAGATTCCTGCCAGTCACGGCCTGGCTCTTGGTGGGGACATTTGACACTAGCCAAACCTAAGAAGCCCATTGCTAAGCCATGTCAGTCTGCTAGGCTGCCACGTTGGCACTGAGCAACCAGGCACCAATAATTGCCCAGGCTCCTATTGAACTTACTTATGGAGTTAGCCTCTGCTCCTCTAGCATCAGCAATAGTTCCCTTCCTTCAAAAAGAGAGGAGAAGACAGAACATTGCACCATGAAGGTGGTACCAAAGAAAGAGATGATGCTGCTGCTCCTCATTGGCTAATCTGGTGCTGAGCTCTTCAGTGCTAAGCAGGCTGGAACAATGCCGTCTCCAACTTCTGGAATTGGAGCTATTGGAGCCAAGCCAGTTGATGCTCGTCTCTGAGAGGTGGCTCTATTTGAGAATCCCTATGATCCCTTCTATCTCTGTGCTTGGCACTGGGCCTTCTGCTCAGATATTGGCTCCTTAGCTTACATGCTGTTGCCTCGTCACCCAGCCTCATCTATGAGATTACATTGGTCTGAGACTGGCCCAGAAATTCCCTTAGTGCTGTCTGGGATGGGATTTGAGGGCCCCATGCCAATGTTGACATTGGGTTTTGATTTGCAATAGCCTACCACGTGTCGGAGGGGCCCTGGAGAAATGTAATTCAGGGTCCTTTTGCATTTGTTAATGTGGTCTCTCATACAAGAGTCTATCCAGGTTCTTATTGACTGACTGACCCCCAAACATCTAAACCGAGAGATGATGGGATGCTTCATCAGCACCAACACTGTTAACACAGCCTACAGCACTGACTTCGGTACCAGGTGACCTGATTTTTCAGCAATACCTTCCCCAACTCTCACATGTCACTACACCAGTGACTGATGTGGGGGCTGATGTCCATTTGGATGATTTCCCTTATTGGGGCCATCACTTGATGCCACCTGTGACTATAAACAGTTTAAGGAGCGTCACATTCCACGTGCTTCCCAATTTGCCAACAGATATTACAGTGGTGGAAACTCCTGATTCCTTCTTTGACATATTAAAAGTCCGGGTAGGTTGGTTTTTGTTTTTAAATCCTTTGCTAGTTATCCACTGACTCTTTCTGCTTCCTTGAAATGGGGTTCTTCAGCCCATCTGTCCTAGGTCTCCAGAAACATCACTGACCCCATAGATACTTAAACACACCCATCTCCCAGAACTACACCCAAAAGGTGTGAAGCTTTTGGTTTACAGTCAGACTCTCTCAGGGGCGTAGGTGAAGTAGTCAACATACAAACTTTTCACAATCTAACAGCTTTTGCTCTTTTTTATACCTAATCACGTGAAGCATAACATAGTATAGATCATACAAAACAATAAACATCTGAAACTGCAATGTCTCACATTCTAGCTAACTTCTTTCTTGTGAGTCATAGCTGTGCCATTAGTGTCCAGGTAGGCAGGATGTCCCCTGTCTCTCTTGCAGGCTGTTACATGGTGAGTAGTCTGTCCCTTATGTACTGGAGAAGGTCTCCAAGCAGACCTGCCTCTGCCCTTTTAAAACCTTCAGCCCCATGTACCAGGTGACACCCTTGTCAGTTTCTCCATACGAGCACAAACCCCTGTCAAAAGCAACAGAGGGTCCTGTGGCACCTTTAAGACTAACAGAAGTATTGGGAGCATAAGCTTTCGTGGGTAAGAACCTCACTTCTTCAGATGCAAGTAATGGAAATTTCCAGAGGCAGGTATAAATCAGTATGGAGATAACGAGGTTAGTTCAGTCAGGGAGGGTGAGGTGCTCTGCTAGCAGTTGAGGTGTTCACTAACCTCGTTATCTCCATACTGATTTATACCTGCCTCTGGAAATTTCCATTACTTGCATCTGAAGAAGTGAGGTTCTTACCCACGAAAGCTTATGCTCCCAATACTTCTGTTAGTCTTAAAGGTGCCACAGGACCCTCTGTTGCTTTTTACAGATTCAGACTAACACGGCTACCCCTCTGATACTAAACCTCTGTCAGGTAACCTTGTTGCCAAGGTCGCTTTCCCACGGCTAAACCAGTTTTTTTTGAGTGGGGACCAATCCTTTGTCTGGACAGATTTCCAGCAACTGAGAAATTAAGTCAGCTATCATCTGTTGTTGTTTTTGCCACCAACCTATGGAATTTTCAACCTAATACTGAGGCAAACCAGCCATAGAGAAGAGAAAAGACTGCACAAAATGGAATTTGCAGTCTGACACAGATGTGTAGGATGCATAATTAATAAATTGTATAAGTATTACCAATTCATCTCAAACCTGAGTTAGCCTGCCAAGTTAGTTTTGAGGCTGATAGGTCACAGGACATCCCCAACTTTCTTCTCCTCGTATAACTGCTTACCTATGAAGCCATTACATTACAGGGTGACTCAGCAGCACATCCCAAATGCAGGCAAGTTGAGCAAGCTAACTGTTCTACACCAGCTTCTGCAACTACTAGTGGGAAATCAAGAACATTTATATTAAAAGGAGTCAATTCACTTTGAGTGCCTTAAACCCCTCCTGCTCCTACAGATGCCTCCAATGTGGGCAGGGGAGGGCATTACCAAGAACTACACGTACATGGAAGTTGTGATATCAGGGAGGCAAAGCTCTACATGTGCCTTCTGGAACTCAGGGCAGTTAGCTGGGACCTGAACCTTTCTATCACTAAATCAACACCAAGTGATACGGGTCCTGATAGGCATCACCATGGCCATGTAGTACATAAACAAGAAGGGATCTACTTCCTACCCATCTGTACAAAAGCAGAGAAACGCTGGTATTGGTGCACCAAACACCAGATCCGCCCTATAATTACATCTTGTTGAGACCAATGTGCAATCAGACTTCCTCAGCAGGAGAAAGCAGGATCCAAATGTGTGGTCCATGCAACCTTCAGGAGACTGGAAACCTGAAAGTGGATCTCTGCTTCCCGAGGAAACATGAAGTGCCTTTTATGCTGCAGAAGAGCAGGCAGGGACAAGAAGTCATTGGATTTTTTCTGAACTGGAGCAAAGGCTTATGTACCTTTCCTCAATCCCACTTATTCTCAGTGCTATAGGAAATCAAGAGACAGCAGTAGCTATTCTAGTGTTCTCCGTGTGGCTGGTCCCAGAGCTGGTATACTGAGCCCTTGCTGCTCTCCCTGCAACATCCTTTCCCATTTCCACAATCTCTAGACCTTTTGTTTCTGTGGAATAGCTGGGCACTTCACTGCTACCTAGAGAAACTCCCACCTGTTGGCCTGGATAATCTGAGAGAATGCAAGAAATCTTCCTCCAGTTGAGAAGTTTTCTTATCTTCAAAAATGGAAGAGATTCTCCATGTGGTCCAGCAACAAGAATCTTTTCCTGCCCCTAGGGGGAATCCCTGCTATATTGGAAAACTTGTGACCAGTCCTTGAGGTATAACTAGTATCTCTGTAAAAGTACAACTCATGGCTATCTCAGCTGATTATGAGCATGTGTAGTGCAAAATGGATTTTTTTCCCCCTCAACCTACAGTACTCAGATTCTTATAAGGACTTAGTGAATGCTTTTCCTCAGAAGGGAACCATTTCCCTTCTGGAATTTATATTTGGAGCTTGCCAAGCTAATGGGACTTCCCTTTAAACCTTTCAAGGGTGCCTTCCTAAAACTCATGTCCCTTAAGACAACATTCTGGATAGCGGTTGCATCAGCAAGTGTTTCAATTCCAGGGTCTAATGGTGCTCCTCCCTACATTGTAGTGTAAATAGGCAAATTGATTCTTAGACCTCATCTTAGCTTGTTGCCTGAAGCGGTATAAGATTTCATTATAGCCAGTGTATTCAACCCTATTTAAGGACAGGAAGTATATCTTCACAATCTAGATCATCTCAACCTATTTACCATTTTGGGCCGCATAGCAGCTCTGTGTTATGTGGGTCATATCCACGCTGTCTGTCTACACACACTCACTCACTCCCTCTCCCTCTCTGTATGGCCCTGAAGATGTCATATGGGCCGCAGTCGTGTGCTGATTGGGCTGCAAGTGGCCTGCGGGTTGAGAACCACTGAGCTACATGTTTAAAAGGAGCCTGATGCCTTTACCTGCAGAAGAACACAGCTCCTTGTAAATAACCTGTCCTTCATGGTAACAAACCCTGTGGGTGCACAGCTCAATGCAGGAGAGAGTGTGGAAGTGTAACAGAATTTTTATGCTTGCCCAAGCAGCTGGCCTACCCTGAACTACTGCAGTTTTTCTCTGGTCTTAATTGACGTGATATATGTGCACTTTTTGGGGGGTTATGGGTGGGATTGGCCTACAGACATTTGTGTGCTGTGTGTAATACTCCAAAGGCTGTGGTGGTCTTTTTTTTTTTTTTTTTTTTTTTTGTGCAACTTGCCTTACTGCCATTGGACTAGATTAGTTGCCATTTTCTAGTTTTTTGTTTCGTGCTGAAAGGTCATGTTTAAATTAATTATATTCTTATGTTTTGTAATTTTTATATGTAAGCTTGGTGACATGTATAGTGCATATTCTGCACCAAATCAGTTTGTGTGTAACTTTGTATACCATCTTTGTTCCTTTGGGAGTTTAGAAGCCTTTGTTTACTTTGTCCCATTGTTATCAAGATAGTAAGTTGGGTTATGCTGAAAACTGACGAGTTGAATATCTTGAGAAAGCTTTAAAAAGCGACAGTCCTGTGGCACCTTATAGACTAACAGACGTATTGGATTATAAGCTTTCGTGGGTGAATACCCACTTTGTCAGGCGTCTGATGAAGTGGGTATTCACCCACGAAAGCTTAGTCTATAAGGTGCCACAGGACTCTTTGTCGCTTTTTACAGATCCAGACTAACACGGCTACCCCTCTGATACTTGCGAATGCTTTGTCACTGTTGTAGGCAGAAATTCTTTAATTGTAAGAGCATTAAGAGTAGGTTAGATAAATGTCTATCAGGGATGGTCTAGACAGTATTTGGTCCTGCCATGCGGGCAGGGGACTGGACTCGATGACCTCTCGAGGTCCCTTCCAGTCCTAGAATCTATGAATCTATGAATTACAATATTTTACTTTTTTGAGGAGAAAAGGGAGACAAGATGCTTCCTGTTTGAACTGTGGCCTGAAACTCTTACAAGATTTAAAAAAATGCATTTAGGTGCTGAATCTGTTTCTCCCCTCTCCCCCCAATCATTTTTAAAAAAAAAATTTATTTTTAAAATAAACTCCTCCAAAATTAACCTCTCGTACCACAGTCTTTCTTGGAGGCCATCTGCAAAGACTAACAGAATATTTGGAGGATGTCAGTGTTTCAGCAGTTTACCCTTCTACCACTCACTTCCAAAATAGAGAGTGGCAGAATTTGTTTGCTTAGGGCTGCTTTAGTTTTAAATAAACTGACAAAATCAACAGACCTTCATGGATCTTTTGAATAGTTCCTTTCTAGAACTTTCAGCAAGAAAACTAGTAAGTAACACTTGAAATGTAGCTCATAATAATATCAAAGAACTGTGTTCTCCTACTGTTTCAAATGAATGTGTGATTTGATTTATCTTAATCAGCAGAGCAGATTGCTACAAATATTTTAAAAGTGCTAGGTTTTGAACATTTTCTCTCTCAAAGAGAAATTTGCTGCTACAGTCTAAAACAATTGCTTGAAAATCTAACTCAGTCCTGGGAATTTGTGAAATTTTGTAAATATATGGTTTTTTTTTTTTTTTTTTTAAATTATGGGGATTCTGACAATTAATGAGCAATGTCACCAGCATTGTTTTCTAAGTGCAGACCAAACAAATTCCCTTTACTCGTACCCCTTTGAAGTAGAACTGTTTTAAAGGAAATTGCCAGAGTTTCTATTCTATGAAAGACTTTTAAAACCTAGCTAGGTAAATGGAAATGCAATTATGGAAAGAGTAACTTAATTTTTCCTTTCTGTATTAAGATAATTCTTCAGCATAGCTACTTCTCATACTTATGAATGGAAGTGCTTTAGAGCATTGGCCTGCTAAACCCAGGGTTGTGAGTTCAATCCTTGAGGGGGTCATTTAGGGATCTGAGGCAAAAATCTGTCTGGGGATTGGTCCTGCTTTGAGCAGGGGGTTGGACTAGATGAGCTCCTGAGGTCCCTTCCAACCCTGATATTCTATGATTTCATGCATATTATAGTTGATAGAGGCAAATAAGATTTAAGAAGGCTTATATGAACTGGGCTTCCATAGAGAAGCTAGCTTATACTACTTGATCAAGGCTCAGGTCAAAGCTCGTGTATAGGAACACTTTTTGCACCCTGCATAGTTCAGTGTCTGGGCATCTTACTTGTTCAGTACCCTACCATCCTGGATGAAAGGGCATCCACCACTTCCGTGTGCAGCTCCCGAAACTATTTAGCTGCTTAAGATCTTTCAGCAGCCAGACAGACTTGAAAGTTCCACCACGGGTAAATTGCTTGCTTTTTATTTCTTACTTTATTGGTTTTCTGTGGATGAGACATCCTTTATAGGCACCTCCATGCCCTGAGAAGCTTTAAAGTGGGTGACTTCATCTATGACCAGGCTGCAGTCATTTACTGTTGTGAAATTCAGTTTTCAGCTGTTCAGGCTCATCTTCTAATGCGGACAGTCTTGACTGTAGTAGGTTCTATGGCCAGGTTTCCTCTGCATGACATCATCTTCAGCTGTAGAGTGCAAATGGAGTTTTTCTGTAGCTATGAGTGCTCCTCTCTCAGCCTTGTTCTTTCTTGGGAAAGGCTAAAAGATACAACAGGCATGAGATTCTGGCCTAAGACACCCTTAATGATAATATGATTATCATGAGGTGAGTTTGACCCAGTTCCCTCCTCAAAGTAAAAACTTTTCTCTGTAACAGGGTACACTGGCCCTTCAAAGACAGGCCTCAGACTAGGATTCTGTTGCTGCCTCAATCCAGGACAAAAAGTATTCTGGGGGGCTGTAGTTCTCAGATTGATGGGCTCTATAGCAAAGAATGCTGGGAAGGTAATCTGGGCTATAGACAAGTTCTCTTTTCTTATGAGGGAGCAACTTGGAGGTATTAGCAGGGCAGGTTCCAGGCACCAGCAAAGGAAGCAGGTGCTTGGGGCGGCCAATGGAAAGGGGTGGCATGTCCGGGTCTTCGGCGGCGGTCCCTCACTCCCTCTCGGAGGGAATGAAGCGGCGCGGTAGAGCTGCCGCCGATCACAGCCTTGTTTTTTTTTCTAATTTTTTTTTGGCTTTGCCGCTTGGGGCGGCAAAAAAGCTGGAGCCGGCCCTGGGTATTAGCAGCCTGTTGATGGTCTGGTCAAGACCTGTAGTGCAGCTCTTAACAGAGAGGGAGTTGGTGAAAGAATTCAAGAGGGACTGGGGAGATGGTTTGGGAGAAAGAAAGGCATAAGACATGGCTCTGAGAAAAGAGTGAAGTGAGAAAATTACTTCATTGTTTAGGGTCTTGGGGGCTCCCCTATGCATCAGTAGTGCAGCTTAGAGGGGAGGGGTTTAATGCTCTTGCATCAAGAGTAAAGGATAAGTTGTTGACTTTGCAAGGGGAGAAAAAAATCTTTCCTGCACCGCTGAGGAAAAGCTGTGGCTCAAAAAGCAGAACTAGACAAAGGCTTTTTGTTGGACTCTGAACTTTTAATCTTTTGATGGAGAGGAGTTTGTAGTTTGGCCATAAGACTACTTGCCCATGTTGAATTGAGGGAGATTGTTGATCGCTGAGATAAGTGAGGCACAGTTGCACCCCTGATGGATAGGCAACCTTCTTTTGTCTTATATTAGGTCAAAAGGATTCTAGCAGTGCTGTAACTTGAAGGAGTGGAAAAGAAACTCTCACCATTGCCTGCTACTGTCTATTATCCTTTTCAACTTCATAAAGAGAAATCTAGAAAGCTAAAAGATCTTTGACCACCTCAGTTTCTTCACCACTAGAATAAGTGGGATAGGAGCTATTATTTAAACCTTTAGAGAAAGTAAAATTCCATGAGAAGCTCAAATGCTTGGGATGAAAATCTATATGAAGGTGTCTAAACATTAATTTGCACGTCACTCTGTTCATTATTCTTTGAGCCTACGTCCTAAGGGTTTGAAACAAATTGTAGCTATTTCCCCCCACATCTGAGGCAATAAAAACTGACCAAAAGGTTGGCAAAACCACTAAATTACTTTCCTAAAGACCACTAGTGGAAGCATTGTAATCATACACAAGCGACACTGAGATTCAATCCACTGTCACTGTGAATAACCTTTGTCAGTAGGTCAGAAGCCTTGAATTAGGTGACCAGACAGCAAGTGTGAAAAATCGGGACAGGGGGTGAGGGGTAATAGGAGCCTATATAAGAGAGAGACTCAAAAATCGGGACTGTCCCTATAAAATCGGGACATCTGGTCACCCTACCTTGAATAGACTCTTGTATGCACACCCTGCAGATACTTTAGCTAACCAGCTCATGGCTACTTTTAAGATCTCTGTGGGGGTAAATTTTTTTTTTTTTTTGAAAAGCACCTGCATATGACAATCGCTGAACTTGCAGAGTAAGAAGTCCCTCTCCTCTATAAAGCAAAGATGAGGGAACTTTTGCTCTAGACCAGGGGTCTCAAACTCAAATGACCACAAGGGCCCCATGAGGACTAGTGCATTGGCCCGAGGGCTGCATCACTGACACCCACCCCTTACTGCCCCCGACCCCACTCCACCCCTTCCATGAGGCCCTGCCCCCATTCCAACCCCTTCCCCGAAGTCCTCACCCCAACTCTGCCCCCTCCCTGCCCTCAGGGGGCGCAGGAGGGGTGCGGGGTGTGATGGGGGCTCAGGGCAGGGAATTGGGGTGAGGGGTGCCAGAGGGGTGAGGGGTGCAGCAGGGGGTTGGGGTGCAGGGTGTGGCAGGGAGTTGGTGTGCGGAAGGGTGTGGGATGTGGCAGGGGGACCTGGGGTGGGGTGCGGGCTCCGGCCCAGCGCCGCTTACCTAGAGCGGCTCCAGGATGGCAGCACCGTGGCCTGGGCAGGCTGCCTGCCTGCCCTAGCCCTGCTCTACTCTGCTCCAGGAAGCAGCCAGAGTCCGGGGGGGGAAACAGCGCCATGTGCTGCTCTTGCTCCTCCGGGTACCTCCCCCAAAGCTCCTATTGGCCATGGTTCCCTGTTCCCAGCCAATGGGAGCTGCGGGGGAGGGGGGGGGGGCAGTGCCTGGAAGAGAGCACGTAGCCCTCTACGCCCCGCCTGGGGCTGCAGGGACGGTAGTACTTAGAAAGGACACTAAGTCTGAGTGGCTAAAAAGCAGTAGGACAGACCTGTAAAGAAAAGGGCTTTTATTTCTTTTTAAAAGCCCCAGACAATGCCAGTATCTAGTCCAGGGTCCAGTATCTAGTCCAGCTGCTTCGGGGAGCGGTGAGGGGCTTGCGGCGCCACGGTGTAGGCAGAGGGGTGGGGGCATGGGGAGCTTGGCGGGCCGCACGAAAGAACCCCACGGGCCGCGTGTTTGAGACCCCTGCTCTAGACAGACCTTTTAAGGATATTCATTCTTCAAGAGCCTATAGGAATTTCAGAAGGAGATGATAGGTCCACTCCATAGCCAGTTTTCTTTCCAAAACTTTCACCACCTCAGACAACTACATGGCTTCCTTCCCCAATCTGTTCAGAAAAACACAGGGAGGAGATCTCAACATTTTGTTCACCTTATGCAGCCACATCACATCAGATGGGTGAATTCTACATTCAATTTTTAGAGACCGCTCTGAAATTTAAATCCCTACCCAGGAGATGAAGGAATCTAGTGCTCTACATTAAAAACCAACTCAAAACAGTTTGGTCATTCAGAAATTCAGGGAATACCTTCTTCAAACTGGGACAACAGAGCATGTCTCTTCCTATGAATACTCATTTGATCTTCTACACAGTACCAAAATGGTCAGGGGAGTGACAGAGCAGTATTTGGTCTTAAAGCTTTTGTACAATGTTTGAGGATGTTGAAATTTATATTGAAGACTCCTGGAAATTGAGAACTGATTTAAAATTGAGAACTGTTGGGGATGCTAGTTTTATGTTTGTCTCCTCACCTGTGTTCAAGAGTATATATGCTGACTGGTGATAGCAATAGTTGGAATGCTAGTTTAGAAAAGGTACTGGCAGCCATCAGTGTACTGTGTCATATAGCTCTTCTGTGAGCAGTGTTGGATTGCATGATCCATAAAATGTTGATCACCTTTTGCCCTGCTTATTCGTAGTGCTTACACTATTGCTATAGTTAGTGGTGCTCAGCCAGTGGTGGGAAACTTAATGGCAAGAAGCCTAGTATTGTCACTTGTATATTTGGGTTCTACTTTCTATTGGGGTTTTGTATTTTTTTCATTTCTATGTTGGCGAACCAAATTTCTTGAACCAAGTTACAGCAGAGCACTACTCAAGCTCTTGCATTTGGTTTGAAGGAGGTTTTGTGGGCTAGCGGTGTGAGGGGGAGTGACCCAGATTTTTGTTGTTGACAGGTCTGAACTACCTCCTTGGGAACAGGCAAGAACAATCAGCTGGATTCCCAGTCACTTCTAATAGGGGAGAGGTTATCTAGTAACTTTCTTTGTAATAAAATTTCCTTCCTCCACATTTGTCCGCTCTTAACAAAAAGCAAACTTCTTAACTAAGTAGTTATCTGGGCAGTTGTACTGGGGAGGTGGGGGTGTTTACAAAAACTGTATCCCGCTAAACCTGCATTTCTTCAGAGAATCTCACTTTTTTTTCATTCTTTTTCTTCAACACTTCCAAGGCATTCTGATTACAACCATTGCCTCTAAGGGGGAATTGCAGAATTGGCCTGAACTCTTACCAAAGCTTTGCAGCCTCTTGGATTCTGAAGACTACAATACCTGTGAGGTGAGGAGTTTTGTTTCAAATATAAATTTAGAGGAAAAATGTCATATTTCATATGCTTGTGGTCTATCTTGAGCAGTGTTTCCCAAACCATAGGTCCCCATGCACCAGTGGGTTGCAGGAAGGGTCAAGATTGGTTGCGTGTGCCCCAGAAGCACTTTCTGTGGGGAACAGAATCCAGACAGTAGTAGCACAGAGGAAGCAGTGGGGCCAGTGGCTGGCCAGCAGTCTGTCCCTTGAGTTCTCGCTTCCCCTGGGCAGCAGGCAGCCGAGTGGTGGCAGCGGTTGCAGTGCAGAGGAAGCTGACAGGGCCAGTGAGCGAGCGGTCAGGAGCCTGGTGACGATTGTGGCTGGGCTGCAGGAGGGGACAAGTTTTGGAGAGCAAGAGTAAAGGGGCGGGGCTGGGGAGAGGCATGGGGAGTAGGAGGAGCTGAGTGAGAAAGGGAAGAGATGTGGGAAATAGAGCTAGGGAGCTGAAAAAAAGGGAAGGTGTGGGGGGGGATCAGGAGTAGTGGTTGGTCCCCCACAAAAGAGAATATACAGTTAGTGAATCACCTTAGTAAAAAGTTTGGGAACCATTTCTCTAACACTCAGTAGTTCCAACTGATTATTCATTCTAGTTTCTTATGGCCACATACCTATTTAACTGAACAGTGACTTACTCTTTTGCCTGACTGAAGTGATATGGCTTCTGTTTCTTTCCTTCTGGAATGTATCCTAAAATTTCCTTTGTTATAGATGTTACATTGGACTGGTGTGAGAATGAGATTACTTTTGAGACCTAAGGTGATCAAAAATGGGTACAGAAGAAGGAAAATGTTAAGCTTGCTAGATTAAAGTCTTAAATTATCAGAACAGTTGCTACCTCTGTTATGAAAATATAACCTACTATTGGATTCCCTTTGCTACGTGATTTTAGTTACTCTATATTGGATCTACAAAAGCTGTTTGAAATGTTGTGTAAAAAAAAGTTTCTGTAAAGATTTGAGAGCAATAAATGGTACCCAAGATCAAATCCAACAGGGATGGTCTAGGAAGGCTAACTCTCCTGGATAAACTATTTTTTCTTCTTTTCTTAATACTTTGTTTTGGATGGAGTGGGAGAAACCAATTTCAAAATGTTCAAGTTGATAATTTTATGGATGGAGTTTTAGGGTTTATCGTACACATTTAAAATCAAGTACAGATAATTTAGGAAATTGTCACCTTGGATTTAAAACTTTGAAATATAGGGGAAAATGCTCTGCATTAGTATAAATGGAGGAAAGTTTTGTCCATAACTTAAGATCTGATTTGTACCCTTAGTTACGTTTAGTAAATATGGCAGGGAAAACATGTAGTATGGATAGACTAGCATTGAATGACCAAACAAAATCTGTCACCTACTACTCAAGTTGGGATCTTACAGATCAGATCAAAACGTAAAATTACTTGTCTCTTTTCATCATGAAATTGAGTTGAAACTTACTAATGTGTGTTAAGTCATAACTGCATCTGTTTGCTAACTGTTACAAATAGCTAGCCATGCTCATTACTAAATAGAGATATTTAGCTACTCATTGGTTTTCTTTTTTTAGGGTGGGGGGGGTGTCAACTTAGGAAACTAACTTTTTTCTGAAGAAAGCAAACTTACGTATTTTACAGGGTGCATTTGGAGCTCTTCAGAAGATATGTGAAGATTCTGCTGAAATCTTAGATAGTGATGTATTAGACCGACCCCTCAATATCATGATCCCTAAATTTTTACAGTTCTTCAAACACAGCAGTCCAAAAATAAGGTAGGTATACATGCAACAGTGCAGCGCTGCAGTCTCAGATGAAAATTGATTTAGATAATATATCCTGTGGTATTGTTTAAAATGTCTGAAAAGTGATCTTGCATGTGCAATGGTGCAGGGGGAAAAAAAAGCATTGAGAGTCCATGTTAGTGTCAATGACTTGCGTGTCACTTTTTGCTTAGTTTAAAAAGTAAAAAGATGGTGTCTGTCTTTAGCCTTACTACCAGCCTAGGGTCTTGAAAGTCAACTGTGTTCTCCTGGCTTCACCAGCAGTAAGATTCAGCAGCTGGAACTTAGTTAATAAATCTCTTGCTCATGAAAACATGAGCCAGAATAGAATCTAGATCACTCTTTCATAGCTGTATTGACTGCAGTGTGAACATGAATAAAAAAGCAGTAACATACATTTTATCAGTAAAGCAAGTGTGTGTAACATGTTCCTCATCAAATTGCTCTTCTGACTCTACCAGCGTTTTAGTGTTTCTAATCTTTCATGAGATCAAATTAAAAACATATTTATTTTTTTAGATGGGGGGACTACAATACTAATATAAAATAGAAATATCCCAGGGACTGGGAAAAAAAAAATCTCTAAAGTGGATAACTATAAAAGAACTGTGGGGGGGTGATGGGCATAAAATTAAACATGATTTTACAGGGTAATACAGGGGTTCTCAAACTGGGGGTTGGGACCCTTCAGGGGGTCACAAAGTTATTCCGGGGGGGGGGTCACAAGCTGTCAGCCTCCACCTGAAACCCCGCTTTGCCTCCAGCATTTATAATGGTGTTAAATATATTAAAAAATGTTTTTAATTTATAAGAGGGGTCACACTCAGAGGCTTGCTATGTGAAAGGGGTCACCACTACAAAAGTTTGAGAACCACTGGGGTAATACAGCCAAAAGTGGTTTTGAGTTGCATGTACAGAGTCATTATAGTATGTGAGAAGAAATAACTATAGCTGTTACTGCAATATTTATGTAGTTCATTTCTGGACACCATTTAAGTTAGAAGTTACTGCTCACATGGCAAAAATTCAGATGAACAACAAAAGATGATGTTGCTGAGGAGACATGGGTATATGATTTCATATTGTAAACCACTAGTGGGATGGGGTTGAAGAGACTATAGGGAGAGGTATCACAGTAGAAATTAAGATGGAAAAAATTTATGATAGTGAAATGTTAGGCTGTGGAATAGGTTCCCAAGGATATGGGTTTGTGCCACTGAGTCTTTTAAAACTAGGCTAGACACAGTATTAGAAAAATCTAATATAAGGAACAGTCCTGAGCTTGATCTAATCTAATACATGTGGGGGAAAATATTTTCCTCTGAATAAAACAAATTCTACTTACTGTGTGTCAATGCTGTTTCTCATCTTCATCTGCCTACTATTTAAAAACACACACACACACACACACACACACACACACACACACACACACA